>NC_091434.1:12411718-12721652 GCF_964237555.1 Oryctolagus cuniculus | reverse complement strand
TGGAGTCCTTCCTGTGAGCATGACTCCCTCTATTATGAGCTGTTATAGGTAAACTGGAGCCCATAGCCTAGCCATGCTCTATTTCAGTTTATGCAGTCATTGTTTTCTCAGACTCAACTCCCAGGGCTCTCAAGATCATAGATTGTCAGTAGGGCCAACTCACCCCCAGCCAGTCCTGTCTATGTGGAAACTAAATTGTTCTCAGAGCCACTTTCTGTATGTGGTCCTCCCAACCAGCTTTGGTGTCAGTGGGAGGGGTGGGTTTCTTTCTCTGGTTAGGTCTGTGGTTAGTGGCACACAATGTACCTGCCCACTGCAGCCCACTCACTTCTCCATGGTGTTGTGCAAATAGGAGTGTTCCACACGCAGCAGCTCCCCTCTGCAGGGTGGCTCCCCTCCCATCACATTGACAGGCAACTGGCACAGTGCAACTGGTGCAGAGGGGGAAGGAATTCTATTGAATTGTGTGGCCCTCATTGATTGAGTGGGATGCGACCCCTGTTATTGTTGGCCACATGCATGGGAGGTAGGGCAGCATCTTCCTGCCTGTGTCCAAAAGCAAAAAAAAAAAAAAAAAAAAAAAAAATGGTGTGAACCCATGAGCCCTGCACCCACTGGTTCAGGTCTTTGCTGTAGCAGGGAAGGTGACACAGAGAGATGTGCAATCTCTCTTTAATTTTTCCTTCATCTTTTTCTCTTTCTTCCTACCTCTGCTGTCTTAGGGGGTTCACTTAAGAGCAGTTCATCAAGCTCTCTCTCCCTCTGTATCAACAACACCATGGGCCTGTGGATTCCCCTTGCATTTGGTTTACTGGGGTGGGCGTCTTCCTCCCCAGATCCAAGTTTCTATTGTTTTCCGTTGCTTGTTTGCTCCCTCTGGGTGGGTCTAGACCATTTCTATTGCTTACACTGGGTCTCCTGCTGGGGTTTTCCCAGTGCTCTACCCTATGAGTGTACTTTCACCCCTTTCTAAATATTAATTTTGCCCCATGTAATTTGGACTATCCTGTTGCTATTCCACCATCTTGGAAGCTAGAGTTTCTTTTTTTAAAAAAATCACTATTAATTGTTTAAATTAATGAAATAGGAAGGTTAGGTATTTGTTCTTGTTGTGAGGTTTCTGGAATCCTGGGATGATAGTGAACAGTTCTCAGTGTCCCCTGCCTCATTTCCACCCAGCTTATCTATGAATCATATGACCTGGTTTTCTCCTCCAGAGGCATGAGTATATCATCTCATTGGCTACTTAGCATATCTCATTTCCCCAGCTACAGGGATGTGTTGATGGGTGAGCCTATTACCTAAGCAAGGCCAAACAGAACCTCTGTTGATAGAATAAGAGTTTATCATCTTAAACAAGTCTAGTACCTGCTAATACTAACCGATAGAATAAATAAAGGGGAGAGTGATCCAACATGGGAAGCGAGATACTCAGCAGACTCATAGAATGGCGGATGTCCTAAATAGCACTCTGGCCTCAGAATCAGCCCTAAAGGCATTCCGATCTGGCTGAAAAGCCCATGAGAGTATTTCAGGCATGGAAAGCCAAGACACCCTGGCAAAAAAGAAAGTTTAACTCTTAGAAACTATGTAATTCTTAAATAATAATAATTTTCACCATAGGAGAAAAATCTGCATAATAATGGAGTAAACACAAAAACAAGCACAGTAGAGGGGGAGAACCTGAGAATCTAGTATTTAAGTATCAAAATAAAGATCACAATGGAAATGAGCTGGCCCCTGTGTTACTCATATATGTGAGTCACTATTTCTCCCTTCTAGATTACATTTGATAACTTAGTTTGAATAGGCATTTGTCACTTACAACTGAGAATACAGGGTGCAAAAACACGTGTATTAATGAAGACTTTCTTCCATTGACCACCTCCATATTCCATGCCTATTACATACAAAGCTAGACTTTGTACATAAAGAACTAGGTATCTCTAGCAGAGTAAGGTAAGTGCTTTTGGAACGATCCAGAAGGACAGATGCCAGGTAGGCAGATGCAGTCTCATTTTTAGAAATAATATGGTACATGCTAAATGGCATAATACTGCTAAAGATGTATATTTATTCTATTATTCAGCAAATAGTTATCAATACCCTCTTCATGTTCTTCGTACAGAGTCAACGATAAAGCAGCAAGTGAGCATGGTCTAGTCCTTCATGGAAATTGTAATGTACTAAACAAGATAGATATCAATCAAATAATCTAACCAACAATAATTGCAATTGCAATGGATACACTGGGGAAAAAAAGTGTAGACTACAAAAAAGTGAGAACAGTTACTGATGTAATTCAGGAAGCCAATTAAAGCTTGCCTGATTAAGAATGTAAGACCACTGGCTAGTTGAAGATAAGAGGGGAGAACATTTAAAAGAGAAAATGAGTGGCAGGAGTGAAAGAAGGCTAGTATTTGTCAGGCAATGAGAATGGGGGCATTGAGAATAAGAGCTGACATTGGAGGAGAGAGTATCAACTTGCTGGTCATTCTAGGCATAGTGTTGCAGGATAATTCCAGACTGTACCTACTACCCATGGATAACTTGAAAAATGGTGTCTTCTTTCTCAAAAATAACTCAGTTGGAGAGGGGGATTTGGCATAACAGTTAAGACTCTGCTTGTGATACTCACTCCCTGTCAGAACACCTGGGTCTGAGTTGTAGCTTGACTTCCAATTCCAACTTCCTGCTAACGTGCAACTTGGGAAACAGTGGTGATGGCTCAAGTATTTGGTTTCCTGCCACCTTTGTAAGAAACTTGGATTAATTCCTGGTTCCTGGTGTTGGCCTGGTCTAACTCCAGCTGTTGCAGACATTTAGGAAATGAATCAGAAGGGAAATCAATCAATCTCTCTCTCTCTCTCTCATAAATGAAAATAAATAAATAACAAACACTTAAATCTCCTAGTTGGATTTTAAATTCTGTAATCCCCTTGAACAAAAGACAAATTAGATTAATGAGGTATCCTACAATGAATCCTGGAACAAAGGAAAAACATTACTGAAAAAAAAAAACTGGTAAAATTTTAACAATGTCTAGAGTTTTTTTTGACAGTAATGGATCAGTATAAATTTGTGAGTTTTGACAAATGTATTACCACAATGTAAGACTTTAACACTGAGGGTACCAGGCAAACAGTGCCCACAAATTACCTGTCTGATCTTTGTAACTTCTCTGTGAATCTAAAATAATTCCAACATTATTTTATAAAAATACAACAGCAAAAGAAGGTAAGTTGACTGAAAGAAAATAAAAGTTAGAGTTTTGTTCCCATACAAAGGAGAAAATTTCTATTAAGCATGTGCGGTGAAGAGGAGGAAAGTCCCCAGGTCTCTATATTCACAAGGCCACCCTGCTGCAGGGGACAGGCTAGGAAGGAACCAAAGTGACTACACTTGGATTGTCCTAAGGCCAGTTTTAGTAGCCCAGGAGACAGCACCATAGGCAAGGAGCAAAAGAGAATGGATAGATACTGGACTATTTTGAGGGGATTGCAGGTAGAGATGGAGGAGTCAGGGTCATCTCTAGGTGGCTGCATGTTGGGCACATGGCTGGAAATCTCAGGAGACCACACCCAGGACTCTGCTGTGACAGTCTCCTGAGGGAGGGCAGGATGGAGATGGGCTCCTAACATGCAACTTGGAGTCAAGCCAAGAGCAGTCAAGTCTGTGAGGATTAGCAACAGACAGACAGCTCCTCTTTTCAGCACCACCCAAACATCAGGGGCTTATCAAAACAGCAGAGCAGAGTGCTCAGAGCTGGGTGGGGGGTACGCCCAAAGAATGACGTCAAAGTCTTATTCTTCAAATGAGAATCCAGGGCCACAAGGAAACCGTCTTCAGTCTAAGTAAGAGTCCCAGTCTGATAACCTCCTTTAGTACCCCTAATTGCAATTCTGAATTAACTTGTACCACCAGCAAAAAAAAAAAAAAAAAAAAAAAAAAAAATGGGGCCGACCACACAAGTGGATGACATTGACTGTGGTGTTGTCTGGGGCTGGGGGCTTTGGAGACCCCCTCCTAGGGTTCTAGGAATGGATCTCAAAAAGGCATGTAGCACAGAGCTGACCCTCGGTATTGGCTGAAGGAAAGGAAGAATGGATAAAACATCCTGTGTATCAACCCCCTCACCTGTGAATCAGCCAGGTAATAAATACCTGAACAGCCCCTCTCAGGTTTAGACTCAGCTGAGCTCCAGCCTAGGCTCATGACAAGCTCTTGATAGATCATGATGAAAGTGTATGGATTTAGAAAAAATACACATCTTCCTGTCTCTACAGCATCCAGCACATTGCCTTTAATTAGCATTTCAATTATATGTTTGCCCCATAAAGACATACATATAGGATGTGAGGATTTATTCCTTGTGAACAAGACCTCAAGTATATTATCCACTGTTGTGTCCCACACACCTAGATATACTACATGCTTAATAAATATCTGACTATAATTTGTTTATTTAGTTTCTTCTTGTAGCATACAGAATATTGCTCTTCAAGAAGGTGACCTCTGTAGTTCTTTTTAATTGTTTCTTGGCTGGGGCTATGTTTTCCTCTCCAATTATAGTGAAAGTAAGTGGGAAGCCTTGGGTCTGTCTGTCTCCATGTGGCATTCGATTACTTCAATCTCATAGTTCATTACTGACCAAACAGTGCCTTGTGAGTGACACAGCTTTTCCCAATCACAAGTAATGAATGGTGGTGCAAGAGGAAAGCCTGCCTGTTCTGGGAATAGCCACACACAAGAGAAGCAGCAGCAGCTGTGAGTGGGTCTCAGTGACTTGGCTTGGTTGGTAGGGAACACTGAGTGGCATAAATTCTCAGGCTGGTTTTAGAACCAGTTATGCTCCTGAAGCGGAAGCCTGGTAGATAAAAAGGTCTGTGATTTGTTGCTACCTGATGGGAAAATGACTCAGGCTCCCTGGAAGCTGCAGCATGCTTAATTTACCTGTCAGATACTCTGATGGCTTTGTCCATGGAGCTTCTAAATAGAGCTTCTAAATAGAAGATAAAGCTCTTCCTTCAGGGAGGTTTTATCTTAAGTGGGGAACCTCATCCAGATTGTGTGGCAAACTCAGAGCTTTTCAGCCCCACCCTGTTAGCCACTCCCTCTTTATTGTATAGTACTATTATTTCTAATAGAACCAAAAAGATTACCCACTGTGTGCTTATTGTCCAAAGGAGTCTTCAAGGAGCCCAGCCAACATGGGCCTCTACCTGGCGCTCTGCATGCCACTCATTACACATGGCTGAACTCAGCGACCAGGAAAGCTCAACGGACAGGGAGAGCTTACACAGGTAGGACGCACAGCCCCACACTATTAACTTTCACTACCTTTCAACCTACTTTGGCCTGTCCCTAGAGTTCAGTATATCATTCTTGTCATCATTGAAAGCAAGATTTGGGGATAAGGATTAAGAGACAGATGCTTCTGGGGCAGGCATTTGGTGTAGTAGTTAAAGCACCACTTGGAACACCCACCTCCTATATCAGAATGTCTGAGTTCAAATCCCAGGTCTGCTTCCAATTCCATTTTCTCTCTAATGTACACCCTAGGAGGAAGTAGATAATGGCTCAAGTAGCTGAATCCTTGCCACCCATGTGGGAAACCCAGATTGAGTTCCTGGCTCCCAACTTTGGCCTGGTGTAGCCCCAACTGTTATAGGCATTTGGGAAATGAATCAGCAGATTGAAGATTTCTCTCAGTCTGCCTGGGTGTCTGTTTCTGTCTCCCCATCTTTCAAATAAATAAAATAAATACAAAAAATAAAAGAAATACACAATTCTTCAGTATTTCAGGTCTGCCATGATTCTTTATGAAATATAAAGAAAAAACATTATGGAATTATGAAAATCTATTAATTTGCAACACTGGAACTATGCCTTTCAACAAAGATTGAAGAATCAGTGCAAAGCAACTAATGAATACTGAATGCACGTTTTGGGTTCATGGTTCTATAACAACTATGTGTACTCATGTGAATTTTCATAACATCATCTTAATCTTTTCTTTGTTAGCTATAATGTATAATTTTATTTATCCAGTAAAGTTGCCCATTTAATAAAATATTAAATTTGCCTCCTTTAAAAATGGCTCATTTTTCCAAAGATAGAAATACAAAACTGAGTTCAGTTTTCCTTGGTGGAAAAATATTTAGAACAAAATATTACATTCATATGTTGGTATATAATTATTTTTAAACATCTCCATTGATACAAAGTAAGAGAATTTAAAGTTTAATAGTATTTTTCAATCCTCTTTGTATGATAAATAAAGTGTTTCTACAAAGAAATTACATCTTTAAAATTTTATTTCAATTAAAAGTATAATTTAAAAACATGAACATGCCGCCGGTGCCGCGGCTCAATAGGCTAATCCTCCACCTAACGGTGCCAGCACACCAGGTTCTAGTCCTCGTCGGGGCGACGGATTCTGTCCCGGTTGCCCCTCTTCCAGGTCAGCTCTCTGCTATGGCCCGGGAGTGCAGTGGCGGATGGCCCAAGTGCTTGGGCCCTGCATCCCATGGGAGACCAGGAGAAGCACCTGGCTCCTGCCTTCGGATCAGCGCGGTGCACCAGCCACAGCACGCTGGCCGTGGCGGCCATTGGAGGGTGAACCAAAGGCAAAAGGAAGACCTTTCTCTCTGTCTCTCTCTTCACTGTCCACTCTGTCTATAAAAAAAAAAAAAGAACATGATTTAGCTAATATTTTAATCCTATACAAGTAGTGAACTACAAATTTTTCTTTTACTTTTTTAATCATGATACCAATACCAGAAGTCAAAAGAAAAAGATTGATTACATTAAAGTGGAAATCTTTATAGAAAAAGCAAATGAAAGTAAAATAATCAAATAACATTAGAAGAGCATTTGCAATTTGACAGTGTTAATATTTTAATATACAAGTAATTCTTAAATATCATCAAAAACCCATTATAAAATCACAGTACAAAAACAGGAAAGAACTACCTATAGACAGCCCTCAAAAGGAGTCCAAATAGCCAACATAGATCCAAAAGATGTTTAAAATCAGTATTCATGGAGCTGGCACCATGGCATAGCAGATAAATTTGCTACCTGTGATACCAGCACGCTATATGGGTAGTGGTTTGAATTCTGGCTTCTCTGCTTTCAATCTAGGCCTTGCTAATGGCCTGGGAAAAGCATTTGAGGATGGATCAAGTGTTTGGGCCTCTGCCATCCATGTAGAGATCCTGATGAAGCTCCTAGCTTTGGCTTGGCCTAGCCCTGGTCATTGAGGACATCTGAGGAATGAATCAGTAGATAGAAGATCTCTCTCTCTCTCTTTCAAATAAATAACTATTTTTTTAAATTAAGGTCACAAATTATTTGTAAAAATTTAAACTTCAGATAAAAATGTATAAAGAGAATAATATCACAGATAATTTGTATACATGTGAGGAATTGGTGTATTTCTGGAGAGCACATAAGAAAATTGAATAAAAACTTATCTTAGATAAATTTTTCTTAGGTCTGCGTTGACAGAAATTTGATTGGCAAGAATCTGTTATATATATATATATGTACATATATATATGTATGTGTGTGTGTTTGTACAAATTATTTTAAGAATGTTGAGTGAGGTATTGTTGAGCCCGTTGTGAGAAAAAACGCAAGCACCCATTAATGACAATCTGATTAATGACTCAGGAGACTAGACCATTGTACAAAGGATGTGGGAAGCCATTTATCAGGGCAAGCATCCATGCGATGGTTAAGATGCACTTGAGAGTTTCACATCCCCGGTTGGAGAGTCTGGACTCCGGGCCTTGTTCTGCTCCTGATTGCAGCTACTTGCTGATTTGCATGCAGGGATGCAGCAGGTAGTGACGCCCACACTGGAGACCTGTGCTGATTTCTTGGATCCTGGATTTAGCATGGCCCAACCGAGCTGTTGTGGGCATTTCAGGACTGAACAAGTAAATGGAAGAGAACTTGCTCTCTCATAAATAAATAATTTAAATTTATTTTAATTTTAGAAACCTATAGGTATTGAAATAGATATTTCTGTCAAGTTGTACGGCAAAAAGGCAACTCAGAAACTATGTATTATTTGTGATTTCAGGAAATTTTTAAAAATGCCATTTGATTTTTGTTTAATTTTTTTTTTGACAGGCAGAGTGGACAGTGAGAGAGAGAGACAGAGAGAAAGGTCTTCCTTTGCCGTAGGTTCACCCTCCAATGGCCGCCGCGGCCAGCACGCTGCAGCCGGCACACTGCACTGATCCGATGACAGGAGCCAGGTGCTTCTCCTGGTCTCCCATGCGGGTGCAGGGCCCAAGCACTTGGGCCATCCTCCATTGCACTCCCGCGCTACAGCAGAGAGCTGGCCTGGAAGAGGGGCAACCGGGACAGAACCTGGCACCCCGCCGACCAGGACTAGAACCCGGTGTGCTGGTGCCACAAGGCGGAGGATTAGCCTAGTGAGCCGTGGTGCCTAAAAATGCCATTTAAAAAGAAATGCCACAATCCAGTGGATTTTTGTTTTTATTAGGCATAACCTCAAACAAATGTACATACCCATACACATATGCAATTTGTATTTATTTATTAAATGTCATAGTTAAAATATATTTACTTGGGGCCAGCGCTTTGGCATAGCAAGTAAGGCTGCCTCCTGTAGTGCTGACATCCCATATGGACTGGCTGCTCCACTTCTGCTCCAGCTCTCTGCAATGGCCTGGGAAAGCCAAAGTTTTTGGGCCCCTGCACCCCTGTGGGAGACCTGGAATAAACTCGTGGCTCCTGGCTTCGGATTGGCTCAGCTCTGGCCATTGTGGCCATCAGGGGGATGGGCCTCTCTCTCTCTCTCTCTCTCTCTCTCTCTGCCTCTGCCTGTCTGTAACTCTGCCTTTCAAATAAATAAATACATCTTTAAAAAAAATAAAATGCATTTACTTATCTCTTTGACAGGGATAGATTTTTAGAGTTTTATTATTCCTTGTTTGTAGTAATATGGCAATGTTGCTTTCTACTTGAGAGTGATGCTGCTGACCTCCCTCACCAAATTTTATCCCTAGGGAAGGGAAATCCCCATAAAGGGTAGTTTTGTACTTGAGGACAAATGTTGATTTACTTACACGCGCTTAGATACATGCAGACATGTGCCAGCAAGCAAATGGAGCAGAGGCATTGCACTTAGTTACAGAATATGGGGACTAAAATGAAAGATCTGGACTCAGGAGTGTGGGAGGCAAGACTTCAGAGACTGGCTCAGATGTTGCTTGACTATAAAGATGAAGGGACCTAAAAGCAATGATATCCAGTGCCAGTGCCTGGAAGCATTGCCAGAACCCACATGGCTTCTTATCCCATCCTTTAGTAAAGAACCAAAGCTTCTTAGAGAAGTGGCTGACTCTAGGGCTGCAACAGCGAATGCACAAAATGGGCCAGGAGCATCTCATTGTGGCAGAACTCAAGGAAGTGTTAAAGATTACCACCCTCCCACACACACACAATTGTGGACATTTCTCAAAGGGATCTATAGAAGTCAACTGAGGCTGGCGCCGCGGCTCAATAGGCTAATCCTCCGCCTAGAGGCGCCGGCACCCCGTGGTTCTAGTCCCGATCGGGGCGCCGGGTTCTGTCCCGGTTGCCCCTCTTCCAGGCCAGCTCTCTGCTGTGGCCAGGGAGTACAGTGGAGGATGGCCCAAGTGCTTAGGCCCTGCACCCCATGGGAGACCAGGAGAAGCACCTGGCTCCTGCCATCAGATCAGCGCCGTGTGTCAGCCGCAGCGCGCCGGCCGTGGCAGCCACTGGGGGGTGAACCAATAGAAAAAGGAAGACCTTTCTCTCTGTCTCTCTCTCTCACTGTCTACTCTGCCTGAAAAAAAAAAAAAAAAAAAAAAAAAGTCAACTGAAGGAGCTCCAGTGGCTAAAACTGGAACAATTTGAGCCTGAAATAAGTAAGAGTATTGGATTATGACCCAAAGAATAAAATACAATTAGACAAGTCCATCCTGGTGTAATTTTATAACTGAATAATAAACTGGGCAAGAGAGGCCAACTCCCATGCAGAGGAATTTCAAATGATTGTGTAGACACTCTGTTCATGAGGAAGAGGAGCATAATTTCCTACTCAGGTATGAGATTAGCATAGCAACATTCTTCTGAAGAGTAAAGTTGGAAAGTAGTAAACAAAAGAGGAATTTTACAGTGGAGGAAACTGACACACACTGCATCAGCCATGTGGTCAAGATTAGCGTGTGCACCATGAGTGATACTGGACACATGTACCCTTGGTATGATGTGACGACAATAGTGGTTTACCTCTGTGATTCTCATCCCTAAACCACATGACCCCTTTCTAATCATGATGTAAACACTGGACAAATCCCAACAGAAGGACATTCAAGAAAACCTTCAACCAGTACACCTTGAAACTGTCAGAGTCATCAAAAATAAGGAAACTGAGGAATTCTCACAGCAAAAAGAGATAAAGGAGATATGATGGCTGAATGCAATGCGGCATCCTGGGGGTGTTCGTGTAACAGAAGAAAGAGTCACAGATTCTAAAAAAGAAGAAATCTCAGTGAAATGTGTACCTTAGTGAATGATAATGGTGGCTTAAGTTGCTGCTTGGGAGATCTGCATCCCTTACCAGAGTGGCACCTAGAATTCCAATGACTCAACTTCCAATCTTATTTCCTACTAATGTGCCTGGGCAGACAGCAGATGGTAGATCAATGGCTTGAGTACCTTCCAACTATGTGGGAAACCTGGGTAGAGTTCCTAGCTTCTGGCTTCAAACTGGCCTTGTCCTGGCTTTGAGGGCACGTTTGGATAGTGAACCAGCTGGTGGAAGATATCTCTCTCTCTCTCTCTATCTCTTCCTCCATCCATTCCATTTCTTCTTCTCTCTGTCACTCTGCCTTTCAAATATAAACAAATAAGCGTTTAAGATAATAATAATAATAATAATAATATATCAATACTGGTTTATTAGTTGTTTTAAATGTGTCATACTGATCTACTAGTTTAACATATTAGCAGTACAGGAAATTGACAAGGGGTATAGAACTCTAATATGACTTTATAACATTTTTGTAAATCCAATACTATTTCAACTTCCAATGCCATAATAAAAGTTATTTTTAAGGGTGTCCAGGGTCAACTTCTTTTAGACATTCATTTTGAACAGACGCTAAAATGGTGAAGGAGCCAGTCAGGTGGAAATCCAGGGAACAACCTGTATAAAGGGAACGTGTCTGGCATGTTTGAGAAAGAGCAAAGAGAGCAGAGGTTGGGGAGGTAGTGAGAGCAGAGGTCAGAGAAGACCTGTGGCAATGAGTGGGGGAAGGGCAGGGTGTTTGAATACATATGGGGTAGAGGACATAAAAGCCTTCAGGCCATTGTGAGGCTTTGCATTTGCCCTGGAAGGTGAGTGGTCACTGGAAGGTTATGAGCAGAACAGCATCACTTGACTCCTTTTGGAAAGATTCACTCAGGAGATACAACTGTAAGAATAGAGGGCAAGCCAGCGAGCCAATTCAGGAATTTCAGTGAGAGCTGATGGCGGCTCCAGCAGATTTAGCAGGGGGCAGATAAGAAGCAGCTTGATACTGATAAGGTGCAGTGATGTTTGCAAACAGCCTTTTCTATCAGGTTAGATGTGATAGAAGTAAAAAGGTAACTCGGGAACTGAAGTTTTGTGTTATATACATTTATCCAAACTTCCATCATAAAAGCTTTGGGGATTTGCTGTATTTCATGAATCAATAACACCGAAGTCCCTTAATGGTGCACTTGTGTGTGAGTTCTGTCCAGTGTTCCACCTCTCGTCTGATACTTCCTGCATGCAGTCTTCAGGCTTCCTCACGGATGGCACATTTTGTCCTCTCAGTTAGTCTTGATGCTCCAGTCAAACAACTTTCACAGTAAGGAGAACGCTTTAGGGCACAGAGAGATCTTATTAGTGGGAAATTGTTCAATTCCTAGTATGGAAAAACACCATGAAGCAAACAAACAAATGAAAAAAAAATGTGTTTTACAAAATGTTTCTAATAAAGCAATAAGCTGTATACTATATTTTAAGATGCAGAAGTTAATGTATAGGTAATGTCAATAAATCATGTATTTGTTAGGTAGGAAGTCAGATACGAGCTTATGTGTGTGTGACAAAGGCCTAAGAAGGCATCGAGATCCAGCATATGCATCTCAGTCAAGGCTTCCATGGCCTTTCCTCTGGCAACAATAGCATCTAAATTTTTCCTTAGCATAACACATTTTAAGTTATACAAATAAACATTGTTATATACACAAAAATGAAAATGACTCTGAATTTGAACTGTGAACATTCACTTGACATCACCATATTATGGCTCAAAATGTTCATGAATCAAAAATAAGTCTGAATCTGTCTATGAAAAGTGATTGGAGGTAGCAGTATAAAACATATGAATATAGGGACCGGCACTGTGGCATAGCAGGTAAAGCTCTGGCCTGAAGTCCCGGCATCCCATATGGGTGCCAGTTTGAGTCCCGGCTGCTCCACTTCCTATCCAGCTCTCTGCTGTGGCCTGGGAAAGCAGTGGAAGATGGCCTAAGCACTTGGGCCCTTGTACCCATGTGGGAGACCCAGAGGAGGCTCCTGGCTCCTGACTTCAGATTGGCATAGCTCCAGCTGTTGCAGCCAATTGGGGAGTGAACCAGCAGATGGAAGACCTCTTTCTCTCTGCCTCTCCTTCTCTCTCTGTGTAACTCTGACTTTCAAGCAAAATAAATAAATCTTTTAAAAAAACATATGAATATAAAGATTACATGAAAGGAGCAAGCACCAGTGTAAGTGTCAGAGAAGCTCATTTCAAACAATGCCAGGTGAATCCTAGTTCATTCTCCAGGCATTTTTGTTTTCCCTTGAGTGGGCCTGGAAAATTAGCAATAAAAATTTTCACACATCTGAGGGTCATTTTGTCATTGGTTGCTATGACACACACACACACACACAGTTGTTTAACCTAAATATTTTAAAGTGAGATAATAATATGCATTCTTAAATTGTCAAATACATACATAAATTTTTGTCTTGTCTGCTACCTGTTCAACGAATGTTATTTGTGATCAGTAATTACTATTTGTGTAAGCTAAAACACTTTATGAATTTCCAAAGAGACTTTCAAAACATAACTCATAGATAATACTAAACTCCTCCTTATTATAAACCATTCTTAGTATAGATCATCTTCCCATTTGCAGATGGGCAGGAACACAGGTTGGCTCCCACCAGGACCCAAACATAAGAGATGATAGTTAACACATTGTAAATATGGTCACCATCATGATTTTTGAAAGACCTGATTTTGTCTTTGCTCATTTCTGTTTACTGTATTTAATGCCAACAACCATCTCTCAGCCTGCCTCTGGCACTCTGAATAAGCATGAAATGTCTGTGTCAGATCCCATGTTCACATTTCTAATTGTTAAAGAAGCATTCCCCTCACCTGTTTAATGACTGCATACCACATCAAG
Source organism: Oryctolagus cuniculus (assembly GCF_964237555.1). Classification (NCBI taxonomy): domain Eukaryota; kingdom Metazoa; phylum Chordata; class Mammalia; order Lagomorpha; family Leporidae; genus Oryctolagus; species Oryctolagus cuniculus. The sequence continues at coordinate 12,708,158 of NC_091434.1, read as the reverse complement.
TCACCTACCATATCTCAATTCCATTTAACCACTGTGCCTGTGCAATGCAGAAGCAGGTTCCAAAGAAGAAAGGAAATCAGCCCATATCCATTTCTGTGCCTCTAGTCCAAAGGCAGGAGGCAGAGCAGTGTAAGCAGGAGAGTCAGCCTAGAGCAATCAATGCAAATCTATTCCTCAGTTAAAAGGTGTTTTAATTCCAATAATAGACATTCTGTGATTGATGACTCTTTCACAACTGTTTTCTATGTAACTGCTTAATTCAATCTGCTGGCAGAGGTGACTGCTCGCTTCAGCAAGTTGCCAACTTTAGAGAGCTGTGTTTGGCCTCCAGCTGCTTAAAAGGAATGGCTATGCTGTGAGTTTGGGTCTTAAAGTTAGAGTGAAATCAGTGCATGATGTGAAAAGTCAAATTCCATCAGCTTTGCAATAACACCAACTTACTGATGAAGTACTAGTTGGTAGCTGATTTTATAGTCTTATCTGTCTTGCCTTTCACATGGTCACCAAGAAATGTTTCCCAGTGACTGTACATTAAGCCATGCCAAAGTTTTGTCAAGAACTTCAAACTATCTGGCTTTGAATAAAATTATAGCCATGTCCCCAGAAGATTCTGCTTAGAAGACTATGCCCCTAGGAGATCCTTTTACAAGATTGTCCTATGCATACAAATTTATTTGGAAACTGTTTTGTGCATAAAATGGAAGGAAAAGTTGATACAGCCATTCTGGAAAAGACACATTTGAAAATGCCTGTCCCACCAGCCTCAAGAATTTCAGTTGTTGCTAGCATAAGACTTTCTGGGGAAAGTTTAGCACAAACAGTTGGGGATTAGAGATCTGTTTGTAAAGTAAACATTGGAGTAATAAAATTTGGAAGTAATGTAAATACTAGTCAGTGAGAAGATGGTAAAGTTGTAGTATAACTACTATGGTACACCATGCTGCAGGCAAAAGAATCAAATACATTTTCCAAAGAAGTACTCAAAATATAAGACAAAAACAAAGCTTCAGTATATATGGTCCATGCTAAATAATCTGAATTTTTAAATTATGTACTAAAAAATATCTTATATGTTTATGACAGGGATGTGCTTTAAGTCCCTGAAGGAAGATAGGTTGAAAGTATACAAGTTGGGGGCCAATGGACAGGAAGTGGATGGAACTGGAGACAAGCACAAAAGAAAACAAAAGTTATAGTGATGATTTGAATATTAATGATAATGTGCTGTTAATAGAAAGCGTTCTTGATTGAGGTAATCCAATTATGTAAATCTAAGGTTTAGCATGAACAAAAAGTTAGTGACTATCTTGCAGAGTGTGGATTTAAGATAAAAAGCAGTCCAAGGAATTCATGCACAGCCTAGGTCATTCCAACCACCTTTTTTAAAAAGAAATACTTTTTATCTTTTATCTACTTGAAAGGCAGAGCAAGATAGAGAGATCTTCCATCTGTAGGTTTATTCTCCAAATATCAACAACAGCCAACACTGGAGCAGGCCAAAGCCAGGAGCCCAGAACTCCATCCTGATCTCTCACATGGTGGCAGGGACACAGGCACTTGGGCCGTCATTCTCCGGCCTCCCAAGGTGCATTATTAGAAAACCATGTCGGAGGAGGCAAGATGGCGGAATAGGAAGGGAGCACACTGATAGTCCGGGGAGAGATAGTTTAATAAAAGTGGAGATACTGCAGGTTCAAGGAAGAGTAGGGGGGGAAACAGCAGAAGAAACTCTTCCGGAACACGTGATTCACAGCGGACCTGCATGGAGAGTGTGGGAGCCCACAGTTTGGAACACCAGCAGCAGACTCAACACACCGGCGCCAGAACGCGAGCTGTGCGGAATTACTTCCCTTTTGAATCAAAAAAAAAGAAAGAGAGAGAGAGAGATTTACCACGCCTAACCTGGGAGTGTCACCTTTGGCACACCAAACAGAGCTCTCAGGCCACACCCATCTCAAGCCCTAAGGCTCCATCAAAAACAGATAGTCCACTTAATCTAGAGTCATAGTATAACAAGAAAAAGCACCACAGTGAAGAAACCAAATATCTCCAATATGCCAAATAACAAACGCAAAAACCGAGGTAATAAAAACAAGGAAGTCACCATGAAGCCCTCAAATGAAAAAGACACCCCAATTCAAGATTATGAAGATGATGACATAGAAGAAATGCAAGAAGCAGATCTCAAAAAATTGATAAGAACATTAAGAAGTTCTCAAAAACAAATTCTTGAACTACAGAAATCCTTAATGGACAAGATAGAAAATCTCTCTCGTGAAAATGAAATATTAAGGAGGAATCAAAATGAAACGAAACAACTAGTACAACAGGAAACTGGGATAGTGACTGAAGTGAAGAATTCAATAGATCAAATGAAAAACACAATAGAGAGCCTTACAAACAGAATGGGTGAAGCAGAAGAGAGAATATCGGACTTAGAAGACAGAGAACAGGAAAGGATACAGTCAGACCAAAGAAAAAAAGAGGAAATTAGAAATCTAAAACATATTGTCGGGAATCTTCAGGATACTATTAAAAAACCCAACATTCAGGTTCTAGGAGTTCCTGAAGGCATGGAGAGGGAGAAAGGATTAGAAGGCCTTTTTAGTGAGATAGTAGCAGAAAATTTCCCAGGTTTGGAGAAGGACAGAGAAATCCTAATAGAGGAAGCTCACAGAACCCCTAATAAACACGACCAAAAGAGATCCTCACCACGACACGTTGTAATTAAACTCACCACAGTGAAACATAAAGAAAAGATCCTAAAATGTGCAAGAGAGAAACGTCAGATTACTCTCAGAGGATCTCCAATCAGACTCACAGCTGACTTCTCATCAGAAACCCTACAAGCCAGGAGGGAATGGGGAGATATAGCCCAGGTACTAAGAGAGAACAACTGCCAGCCCAGAATATTATATCCTGCAAAGCTATCATTTGTGAATGAAGGTGAAATAAAGACTTTTCATAGCAAACAGAAATTGAAAGAATTTGTTGCCACTCGTCCAGCCCTGCAAAAGATGCTTAAAGATGTGTTACACACAGAAACAAAGAAACACGGTCATCAATATGAAAGAAGGTAAAGGAAGGAAACCAAGGAAGGAAACCTCACAGCAAAAGATCACAGGGAATTCAAAGCATATATTAGAACTTATCTTTGGCAAATGGCAGGGCGAAGTTACCACTTATCATTAGTCACATTGAACGTGAATGGCCTGAACTGTCCAGTTAAAAGACACCGATTGGCTGATTGGGTTAAGGAACAAAACCCATCTATTTGCTGCTTACAAGAAACACATCTTTCCAACAAAGATCCATACAGACTGAAAGTGAAAGGCTGGAAAAAGATATACCATGCCAACAGAAATGAAAAAAGAGCGGGCGTAGCCATCTTAATATCGGACAACATAAACTTTACCACAAAAACTGTTAAGAGAGACAAAGAGGGACACTATATCATGATTAAGGGATCAATACAACAAGAAGATATAACAATTATCAATGTATATGCACCCAACTACAGGGCACCAGTTTATCTAAAAGATTTGTTAACGGACTTCAAGGGAGACTTAGACCCCAATACAATAGTACTGGGGGACTTCAATACTCCACTCTCAGAAATAGACAGATCAATAGGACAGAAGATCAACAAGGATACAGTAGATTTAAACGACACTATAGCCCAAATGGATCTAACAGATATATACAGAACTTTCAATCCTACAGCTAAAGATTTTACATTCTTCTCAGCAATACATGGAACCTTCTCTAGGATTGACCACATACTAGGCCATAAAGCAAGTCTCAGCAAATTCAAAAGAATTAGAATCATACCATGCAGCTTCTCAGACCATAAAGGAATGAAGTTGGAAATTAGCAACTCAGGAATCCCTAGAGCATACGCAAACACATGGAGATTGAACAACATGCTCCTGAATGAACAATGGGTCATAGAAGAAATCAAAAGAGAAATCAAAAACTTTCTGGAAGTAAATGAGGATAACAGCACAACATACCAAAACTTATGGGACGCAGCAAAAGCAGTGGTAAGAGGAAAGTTTATATCAATAGGTGCCTACATCAAGAAATTGGAAAGGCACCAAATAGATGAGCTTTCAATTCACCTCAAGGATCTAGAAAACCTACAGCAAACCAGACCCAAATCTAGTAGGAGAAGAGAAATAATTAAAATCAGAGAAGAAATCAACAGGATGGAATCAAGAAAAACATTACAAAAAATCAGCCAAACGAGGAGCTGGTTTTTTGAAAAAATAAACAAAATTGACACCCCATTGGCCCAACTAACTAAAAAAAGAAGAGAAAAGACCCAAATCAATAAAATCAGAGATGAAAAAGGAAATGTAACAACAGACACCACAGAAATAAAAAGAATCATCAGAAATTACTACAAGGACTTGTATGCCAGCAAACAGGGAAACCTATCAGAAATGGATAGATTCCTGGACACATGCAACCTGCCTAAATTGAACCAGGAAGACATCAAAAACCTAAACAGACCCATAACTGAGACAGAAATTGAAACAGTAATAAAGGCCCTCCCAACAAAGAAAAGCCCAGGACCAGATGGATTCACTGCTGAATTCTACCAGACATTTAAAGAAGAACTAACTCCAATTGTTCTCAAACTATTCAGAACAGTCAAAGAAGAGGGAGTCCTCCCAAATTCTTTCTATGAAGCCAGCATCACCTTAATTCCTAAGCCGGAAAAAGATGCAGCACTGAAAGAGAATTACAGACCAATATCCCTGATGAACATAGATGCAAAAATCCTCAATAAAATTCTCGCCAATAGAATGCAACAACACATCAGAAAGATCATCCACCCAGACCAAGTGGGATTTATCCCTGGTATGCAGGGATGGTTTAATGTGCGCAAGACAATCAATGTGATACACCACATTAACAGACTGCAGAAGAAAAACCATATGATTATCTCAATAGATGCCGAGAAAGCATTTGATAAAATACAACACCTGTTCATGATGAAAACTCTAAGCAAACTGGGTTTGAAAGGAACATTCCTCAATACAATCAAAGCAATCTATGAAAAACCCACAGCCAACATCCTATTGAATGGGGAAAAGTTGGAAGCATTTCCACTGAGATCTGGTACCAGACAGGGATGCCCACTCTCACCACTGCTATTCAATATAGTTCTGGAGGTTCTAGCCAGAGCTATTAGGCAAGAAAAAGAAATTAAAGGGATACAAATTGGGAAGGAAGAACTCAAACTATCCCTCTTTGCAGATGATATGATTCTTTATTTAGGGGACCCAAAGAACTCTACTAAGAGACTATTGGAACTCATAGAAGAGTTTGGCAAAGTAGCAGGGTATAAAATCAATGCACAAAAATCAACAGCCTCTGTATACACAGACAACGCCATGGCTGAGGAAGAACTTCTAAGATCAATCCCATTCACAATAGCTACAAAAACAATCAAATACCTTGGAATAAACTTAACCAAGGATGTTAAAGATCTCTATGATGAAAATTACAAAACCTTAAAGAAAGAAATAGAAGAGGATACCAAGAAATGGAAAAATCTTCCATGCTCATGGATTGGAAGAAACAAAATCATAAAAATGTCCATTCTCCCAAAAGCAATTTATAGATTCAATGCAATACCAATCAAGACACTGAAGACCTTCTTCTCAGATCTGGAAAAAATGGTGCTGAAATTCATATGGAGGCACAAGAGACCTCAAATAACTAAAGCAATCTTGTACAACAAAAACAAAGCCGGAGGCATCACAATACCAGATTTCAGGACATATTACAGGGCAGTTGTAATCAAAACAGCATGGTACTGGTACAGAAACAGATGGATAGACCAATGGAACAGAATTGAAACACCAGAAATCAACTCAAACATCTGCAGCCAACTTATATTTGATCAAGGATCTAAAACTAATTCCTGGAGCAAGGACAGTCTATTCAATAAATGGTGCTGGGAAAACTGGATTTCCACGTGCAGAAGCATGAAGCAAGACCCCTATCTTACACCTTACACAAAAATCCACTCAACATGGATTAAAGACCTAAATCTACGACCTGACACCATCAAGTTATTAGAGAACATTGGAGAAACCCTTCAAGATATTGGCACAGGCAAAGAATTTCTGGAAAAGACCCGGGAGGCACAGGCAGTCAAAGCCAAAATCAACTATTGGGATTGCATCAAATTGAGAAGTTTCTGTACTGCAAAAGAAACAGTCAGGAGAGTGAAGAGACAACCGACAGAATGGGAAAAAATATTTGCAAACTATGCAACAGATAAAGGGTTAATAACCAGAATCTACAAAGAGATCAAGAAACTCCACAAAAACAAAACCAACAACCCACTTAAGAGATGGGCCAAGGACCTCAATAGACATTTTTCAAAAGAGGAAATCCAAATGGCCAACAGGCACATGAAAAAATGTTCAAGGTCATTAGCAATCAGGAAAATGCAAATCAAAACCACAATGAGGTTTCACCTCACCCCGGTTAGAATGGCTCACATGCAGAAATCTACCAACAACAGATGCTGACTGGCGAGAATATGGGGAAAAAGGGACACTAACCCACTGTTGGTGGGAATGCAAACTGGTCAAGCCACTATGGAAGTCAGTCTGGAGATTCCTCAGAAACCTGAAGATAACCCTACCGTTCGACCCAGCCATCCCACTCCTTGGAATTTACCCAAAGGAATTTAAATTGGCAAACAAAAAAGCGGTCTGCACCCTAATGTTTATTGCAGCTCAATTCACAATAGCTAAGACCTGGAACCAACCTAAATGCCCATCAACGGTAGACTGGATAAAGAAATTATGGGATATGTACTCTTTAGAATACTATACCGCAGTAAGAAACAACGAAATCCAGTCATTTGCAACAAAATGGAGGAATCTGGAACACATCATGCTGAGTGAAATAAGCCAGTCCCAAAGGGACAAATACCATATGTTCTCCCTGATCGGTGACAACTGACTGAACACCAAAAAGGAAACCTCCTGAAGTGAAATGGACACTATGGGAAATGGTGACTTGATCAGCATAGCCCTGACTGTTAAGGAACAACTTAATACATTATCCCTCTTAGTAGTTTTTTTGTCTGTTCTACTTAATATGACTGGTTTAATTCTGTAATTAATACACAGTTATTCTTAAGTGTTGAAAATTAACTGAAATGTGATCCTTGTTAAACATAAGAGTGGGAATAAGAGAGGGAAGAGATGTATAATTTGGGACATGCTCAAGCTGACTTGTCCCAAATGGTAGAGTTAGAAACATACCAGGGGATTCCAATTCAATCCCATCAAGGTGGCATGTACCAATGCCATCTCACTATTCCAAGTGATCAATTTCAGTTCACAATTGATCATAATGAAAGGACTAAGAGTCAAAGGGAGCACATAAACAAGTCTAGAACCTGCTAACACTAACCGATAGAATAAATAAAGGGGAGAGTGATCCAACATGGGAAGTGAGATACTCAGCAGACTCATAGAATGGCAGATGTCCTAAATAGCACTCTGGCCTCAGAATCAGCCCTAAAGGCATTCGGATCTGGCTGAAAAGCCCATGAGAGTATTTCAGGCATGGAAAGCCAAGACACTCTGGCAAAAGATCTCTGTGAGTGAGATCCCAGTGGAAAGAACAGGTCTTCAAAGAAGGAGGTACCTTTCTCTGAAGGGAGGAGAGAACCTCCACTTTGACTATGACCTTGTCTAAACAAGATAAGAGTCAGAGAACTCAGAGGGCTTCCATAGCCTTGGAAACTCATGACTGGAGCATAGGGAGATTACTGATGCCATAGACAGGAGTGTCAATTGGTAAAGTCAACAACAGGAGTCACTGTGCACTTACTCCTCATGTAGGATCTCTGTCCTTAATGTGCTGTGCAATGAGATTTAATGCTATAACGAGTACTCAAACAATATATTTCACTTTGTGTTTCTATGGGGGTGCAAACTGTTGAAATCTTTACTTAATGCATACTAAACTGATCTTCTGTAAAAAAAAAAAAAAAGAAATTATCAATTCCCAACTTGACTCTCACTGGGATTAAACATGACAATAGGTCTGATCTGATTTCATCATCATTTAAAAAAAAATCATCTATTATTTTTCACTTTATGTTTCTGTGTGGGAGCAAACTGTTGAAATCCTTACTTAATGTATACTAAGCTGATCTTCTGTATATTAAGATAATCGAAAATGAATCTTGATGTGAATGGAAGGGGAGAGGGAGTGGGAAAGGGGAGGGTTGCAGGTGGGAGGGACGGTATGGGGGGGAAGCCATTGTAATCCATTAGTCGTACTTTGGAAATTTATATTCATTAAATAAAAGTTAAAAAAAAAAAAGAAAACCATGTCAGAAATGCAGTAGCTAGGACTTCGAACTGACACTCTGAATGTCTCTCAATTTGGATTTGTCTGATACCTGATTTAAAATGAAGAGTCAGGGACAGGCAGTTGATAGAGCAGCCAAGACCCTACTTGAGACAGCCACATCCCCGATCATGTTTCCTGGGAGGCAGCGGTGACGGCTCAAGTGTGTGGGTACAGGGGAGATGAGGGGCATTGCTGGGCATGGGTGGCATCAGACCATGCATATGAGAGACACACATTATGTTCCCAGCTCCTGGCTTCAGCCTGGCCCAACCCTGACTGTAGTGGGCATTTGGAGAGTATGCCCCCCCTTCTCTTTCTATTTTAAAATAAATTAAGTAAGCAGAATGATATACCACAGAAGTGGTGGTGTTTCTTGCTTGGGGCAGGGTATTAGCTGTGTGATGCCATTGTCACCTCACCACTGAGGTCACTTTGGTCCTTGGTTAAGGTAACATCTGCCAGGTATCCCGCTACAGAGTTCTTGTTTTCCCTGGGAACATGGTAACCTTGGGAAGAGCTACCTCCGGATGAGAAACATACTCTGCTTCTCATTAGACTTTGGCTTCCCGGTCTCATCATCCACTGATGATGCTTACCCATTACCATAGTTATTTTCTACTTCCTCCTGTATTAATAAAAATTCTGTAAAATTCTATCCCTTCTCCATACTTACATATTCATTTATTTGTACCAATATGGATTCATAAATACTGCTTTTATTCTGTAACGTCCATTACTGCTGAGTTTTTAACAATTTTCTTATTGGCATATTTTATGCATATACAGAGTTAAATATGACTTAAGCATGAAGCTCAGTAAATGTGCACTAGCCAGATACCCATGTAGCCAGCTCAATATCAGGAAACTGTCGCTCCCCCTCTTCGTGGAGGAACGACACTGAACCCTGCCTAGACTTCATATCCGAGTCACGGCACCATTATGTCGCTCCCCCTCTTCGTGGAGGAACGACACAGGACCCTGCGCTGTTCTTTCGTCTGCTCGGCCCTCCCCGGGTTTGCTGCTGGTTCTTCCCGGGTTGGCTACTATCCCTTCCACCTCCGTGGAAGGGCAGTTCCCCCTGGCCGCATTCCCCACTTCCGCAGGGGAGCGGCACACCGCCGGCCGGCTCTCTGGGGGCTGCACGGGTTCCCTTAGATGTTCCCCATAGATGTTCCTGGTGCATGCCGTCTCTCTCCTCCTTTATAGTCCTCCTCCGCCAATCCCAACTCGGCTGCCCACACGCCGAGTACGCTGCTCTCCTCCAATCAGGAGCAAGTCCTACAGCTCATTAGTTGAACTCGAGGCAGCTGTGCGGAAGCTGTTTACTTCTCTCCCAGCGCCATATTGTGGGAGAGCAGATGCATAGAATAAGTCTTAATTCGAGTAACAGTCTAGTCCGGATTGCTCCCCACAGGAAACTGGATGTCCAGGAGCCCTGTGCCCCTCTGGTCACTGCATGCCCCACAAGGGTAATCTCTCTCTGAAGTGGATTAGTTTTACCTTTTCCAGCCTTCATATATATCAAAGGTCTTCAAACAGTTCATAGAAAATGCATATTCTGAAAAAACTGTGCACTTCACACACTTCAAATGCTTTTCCACCGTCACAAACATCTGTTCGTTCCATTCCCCTGTGAACTTTGAGAAGCACCTCACATCAGATACGTGCGGAATCACATAGCGTGCGCCCTTCCTGTCTGGCTCCTTCCGCTCGGCCTCGTGTCCGAGAGATTCATCCATGTTTACCTGGAGGCGGGTATCATCCTGGCCGCTGTGCAGCATCCCTCTGTGCACACACGGTGATGTGGCCATCCTGCATCTGACGAACGTGTGGGGAACACGCAGCTTTTTGGCTGTGTGTGGTGCTGATGGTGCAGCCGTGTGGGGTGCATTCCTGTGAGCCGAGTCACCGAGTCACAGGATTTGCCCATGTCCTGTTTCATTGTAAGGCAGTCGTCCCAAGCTGCCCTTGACAAGATGATGACAGTACTGTTCCACATCCTCCCTAGCCCCTGCTGTTTTACATCTTTTTCAATGCAAGCTCACACTTTTAAAGGCCATTTGCGAATCCCTTTTCCTAAAGGGCATATTGTTTTCACACTAGGTTAATCTCTTGTTGACTCATAGTAGTATATATTTTTTTTAATTGGCTTTGGCTGCCTGGAAAGAGCGAGGTTGCCAGCAAGGATGGAGATGTGGCTGGGGAGGTTTCAGCCAGCTCGCTGAGCCAGTGCTGACCCAGCTGCAGTCAGAAGCTGGGGGTGAGGGAGAGTTCGCGTGTTACCCTCTACCATCACACAACCAACATAACGTGCAGGACAAGGCTATATGTGCTAGAGAGCCGTGGAGATGGGTCAGCTCTGTGATGGCGTTCCATTATCAGAGATTCACTCTGGCACCTGACAGAGATGGATAAAGTGGAAAGACTTAGACGACTCTCACTTCCCCCAGAACCAGCCATGGGTTCCAGAAAACTTCCAATCACCTTCCTTCCACTGCCTGCAGTAGGACGAACTCAGAAGAGGAGCCAGTGACGCAGAATTTATACAGGATTCAGGCATTGGCCTTTCTATGGATATTCACAATGAGGACTTGGACGCTGAGAAAAGTTGGGCGATTTGATCACCTGCATTAAGTACCTCAATATAATACACATGCTACTGACCCCACCAACACTGAAGACATTTCAAGCATTATCACCCTGGACCAAGCACTTCTTATTAAATGCATCCTGCTGTCTGATCCTCTTTAATACCCTCCTCCCTTGTGCCTCAAAAAATAAAAAGACAAAAAAAAAAAAAGAATGAAAGAAAGAAAACAAAACTGTTTCAACTTGCTTCAATTGACTTAATAAAAGAAATAGTTTTTCTTAAAATTACCACAATGGTTTAGCAGCTGCTTTTTTTCACCTTTTCTGTAATACACAGTAAATGCAGCTGACATACATGTTGAGATAATTGCAGTGTCACTTACTTCGAAATACTGCTTTCTTAAAATGGAGAAAGCTTTGTCCTCCATATTAAAAATGGTATCCATTATGGTTATCCATAAGGCAATAGTGTAAAATGACTTTACAGCACTGGCTATAATTTTGGTAAAATGCGTCTTTAACGGCCATGTTTTCTTAAAAGATAAAATGGGTTTAACTCTAAGTCCTTTAGAAGAAATTTGTTCGCCTCCAAGCTAAATGTCTGAAATGCAATGGTAACAGAACTGAAGGAAAACACTCACGGAAGAATTCCATGAATAGAACAGGAAATTCAGAAAAGGAATCACTGGTCTGTAGCCTCTGCATAATTTTTGGTTTGGATTTGCCAGCTCTACCATTCCATTTCCTGCACTGGGTAAGTGATAGCAGTTGTGATTGTTCAACGCTATGTAGAGGGATCTCTTTATAGTTGTGACGACACTTTTTAAATTTTTTTTTAAGAAAGGAAAGCATATTAGGTGAGAGTTTCAGGACTTACTATTTTTTTTTATTTGACGGAGTTAGACAATGAGAGAGACAGAGAGAAAGGTCTTCCTTCCGTTGGTTCACCCCCCAAATGGCCACTATGGCCGGAGCTATGCCGATCCGAAGCCAGGAGCCAGGTGCTTCCTCCTGGTCTCCCATGCGGGTGCAGGGGCCCAAGCACTTGGGCCATCCTCCACTGCCTACCCAGGACACAGCAGAGAGCTGAACTGGAAGAGCAGCAACCAGGACTAGAACCCAGTGCCCATATGGGATGCCAGCTCCATAGGTGGAGGATTAACCAAGTGAGCCACGGTGCTGGCCCCAGTGAGGACACTTCTAACACCCTTCTAGCCAGCAGCTTCTCTTTTAACCAACCTATGAGTACCAATGTACCTAAATGAGGCCGGGGGTCCCATGGTAATTAGAATACAACAAAATGTTTTCCAACTCTTACTTCATTCATTGGGCACTGTTGATTCTAATAAAGTATTTATTTTAATATTCCCCAAACCAAAAAAAAGAATGCAACCTCATGGCCTAATCTCTATTACAACCATGGCTGTCAGTTCCTTGATCTAAGCTACCTAAGATCTTTTTCATTTCTCCACCTTAATGATCAGAAAATTCAAATTTTGATTGGGTCACATGATCTAGGAAGAGGAGTAGAATTAAGGCAGGCAGAGCTCAAACACACATGCTTGCCCTTAGAACAAGTTCAACTATAACCTCACGAGAACACAGAATTTACTAGAAACCAGAGTAGACCATATGCCCATTTGCAGCAAGACAACACTTCTGAGAACTGGTGTCATTCATTCTACTAATTAGAGTAATAATACTGATAATATCTATCCAATTCTCAGTTCTGAATGATATTCAGATCACTAGTTTTGAATAATAATCAAAATATTATTACACAAGTTAATGCTAATTCAATGCTTATCCAGAGTCATTAAATAGACTTCAGCAAAAGACTACAGGTAGCAGCATTTTATGTTGAAAGTGTGAAAAACATAGGTCCCAAGTGTGGTGAAAACAGCAATAAGCCTTCTCAAATTTTGTCTCATGCAACACTACTCAAAATAACAATAGATGCTCATTATATTTTCTACTCTCCTTAACAAATTTCAGGTAATTCAATCCTGTTATACAGTAACAAGCACATGGATCTGGGTCTACATGGCTGAAAATGGTTGTCCAGAGAGAATCAGGAGTTCTCTGTTTATTTCCAATTAGAGCCACAAAATGGAATGATTCTTCAAATGGATCTTAACCTGCATCAGCCTAGTGCTTATTTATTTTGATCATCCCCAAACAACAAGGATGGTTATAATCCTGTGTTACACTATATATAACTTTCCCATCTGTCATGTCTAGGGCAGACATATTATCAGATAATGTTAATTTGTGTTAATGCATTAATTATTAACAACATTTAATCATTTTAATAAAGGTTCTTTTGAATTATTGAGTGCATATAATCCCTCAATACATTTTAAATATGTTGGACGATACTAACCAGCGGTTACTTTTCCTGAGTACTGTAATAAGACAGAAGAGGCAAATTCTACATGTAATAAAAGGGTGAGAAAGTTGGAGAACTTAGGAAATACCCAAAAGCAGGAGATTGTTCTTAGGGGACTCTGAATGCTTTATGGAAAGAATGATGAAAGGGACAAGAGGAAGTTTAGAGAACAAAGAAAATGGATTCTGTAGAAAAACTTTTCTAACTCCTTTGCTTTTCCCTGGGTATCTTCAGGAGATTCTACACTGACTGATGATCACTTGGGCAACTGACACCCAGGTCACTGTGACATACTTCAATCCTTTTACCAAATAGTGTAGTATTAAATCTACTTTCTAGAAGATATTCACAGTCCATTAATTGCTGAGTAACTTTTTGTCATCTACTATCTGTGCATTGGCCAAAAAGCACCTTAACTCTTAATTCAACAAGTAACCATTGACCAGCAAGTCTTTAGGAAGCACTTGCTAGATCTTTCAGAGATAGGGATGTTCATTTTTCCTTTGAAAGGAACTCAGTCTAACAAAGAGAGTTCAATCTCAGTACTAGTAATCACAATGGAGTACAGAATGTGAAAAGCATTTTAAGAATGGAAGATTAAAATACTTGCTCCAGGGGAAAGGAATTAAGAGAGAATATATGTAGATGTTAGGACTCCAATTGAATCTGAAAAAACATTTAAAACACACCAAAATCAATGAGTCAGATGTTCCCCTAAAAATGAACTGCTGTAGACACTTCAGAATTTTTTCATGCTAAGTTTCTGTGGTAAACAGTTACACCCTTTTGCAAGGCCCATTGTCCAAAAATGTGATTAAGATAATAGAAAAACTCTATTTATTATGAAATTTATACTCCTGCTTATAGAAACCAAATATGACATAAACACCAACAAGAAGGAACTCCACATACATGACTGATATTACATATAATACATAGGAAGAGCATTTGGCTTTGTGGTTAAGATGTTGTTTGGGCACCCCTATTCCATATCATAGTGCCAAGTTCAAGTCCTGGTTGCACATTGAATTCCAGGTTCCTGCTAATGCACATCCTGGGAAGAAGTACAGTAGAGTGAAGTACTTGGGTCCCTCTCAAACATGTAGGAGACCCAGTTGAGTTCTCAATGCCCAGCTTTGGCTTGGCCCAGCCATGGATGTTGCAGGCATTTGGAAAGTAAACCAGGAGATGAATGGAAGATACCTTTCTTGCTTTCTTTCTCTCTCTCTCCATTTCTTTCCCTCTCTACTTCTCCCTTTCCTTCTTTTTGTCTCTCTTTCAAATAAATAAAGGAAAAAGAAAAAGGAAAAAGAATCAAATATTTTAAATAAATTAATGTACAATATGGAATTATTTGACATTTTATCTTGCATAAAAAGTGGAGGAGTGGGGAAGCAGCAGAAGATGGCCCAAATGTTTGAGCCCCTGCTGCCCTTGTGGGAGACCTGGAAGAAGCTCATGGCTCCTGGCTTCTGCTTGGCCCAAGGCTGGCTATTATGGCCATTTGGGGATCTCTCTCTCTCTCTCTCTCTCTCTTTCTCCTCCTCCTCCTTCTCCTGCTCCTCCTCTTTCTGTAACTCTGTCATTCAAATAAATACATGAATAAATATTATTTTAAAGGCAAGTGCAATCTAAAGTCTGTTAAATAAAAAAAGATTTTTATAAAAAAATGGAGGAGTAATCAAATTGTTGCTGAACTATTCATGAGTTAGTTTTCATCTGTACTGGTAGAAACGGAAACACTGTCCCAAATATTGACTGTCTTCAACTGTCACAGAGTTCCTGTGACCCAATTGACTCATTCTCATTAAGACAGTCTTTCCATGGGTCAGTTGTTCCAGGTGTTTCACTCAGTAGTTGAGATGCTGGTTAAGACAACTGCATCCCACACAGGAGTGCTGTGTAGCATTCCCAGCTCTGGCTCCTGATTCCAGCTTCCCACCAATGAAGAGCCTGGCAAGCAGTGGGTGGTGGTAAAAATGAGTCCCTGTCACCCACATGGGAGTCCTAGATTGAATTCCTAGCTCCTATTTCTGACTCTGGCTCAGCCCTGGCTCTATCTGGAAAGTGAACCAGCAGTTGTATCCTTTCTCTCCCCTCCACCCGTCTCCCTCTCTTCCTCAAAAAAGAAATCACTCTATGATCACCTAAAATGTGATTTCTTCCCTCCAAAACTATGGCATTGCCTTACAGAGTGGGAGTCAAATAAGTAAGAGAGATTTATAGAAGCTCAATACTGGCAAATTTTCCTAAAAGATATAAAGGATAATAACTCTACTAACAATTTTTTCTTGAAAAAAATTTTACTCTGTCAGTTGAATTATAAAATGAACAAAGAAATTAGATTCCAGAGGAATATGCAAACTCCAATTTAAGGATACAATTGTAATGGAGAAGAAAGCAGATTTTTTACACAGAGTGTTACCTTGGCCCCATATCAAATAGTGTATACAGAAATTAGGTTTCTTTATCATAGTTTACACTTGTTCTGCTTTAGAGAAATATTCCTATCTCCAACAAGCCCCAAGTTTCAACCACCAACACATCCAACCACAAGCTAAACTTAATTGTTGAATGTTAATGAATTTATTGTCGAAGGAGCTACTGAGTTTTCACACATTCCCTTATTCGAACTGCATCAATTTCAGCAGAACTCTGCCACCATCTGTCATGACACCAGATACGTCTGATCATTAGAAAATAAATGATTGAACAATTCATCCAATTAGTTCTTTGTGAGCTTCTCACACTGCCAGGTCAAGCCAAGCTCACGTTAGCTTGCTACTATATCTAGCTTTCTATCATTCTCACTGCTGCAACAATTCTGATAATTATATATTCCTGAATTGTGTTATATCTAATTTTGTATTTATCAATCATACATCCTGAACCACAATTAAAGCCAATAAAGATTTTCAAAAGGACCTCACCTTGTATGAATTGTGGCACATTTGAACTGGTTATTGATTCTTGGCTTCTTCCTCCCCCTCAGAATAGATACCCATACACACATACTCCAATGACTCACTACATTTGGTCATGCTAAATAAAATTAACAAGTTGAGTCAATGAAATTTAAGCTCCTATTCCCCCAGATGAGACCTAGAAATAAATAATACAATAAAGAGTAGCCTGGATCACAGGAACATCTTGTCTTAGAACTCATTTGAAATTACCACGTTCATTGGATTACATTTAATTTCATTCCATAGGCCTCATTTTATGACTCTTTTTAGAGTCATTGTACCACACTGATGCTGTTGGGAATATTTTTCATGATATGACACAAAGGTCTGCCTGTGAGGAAACACTGGAGAATATTTTCCATTCCCTGTTCCAACAATAGATGTATTTCTCATAAGTTGCTAGCTTTGTTGGTATCCTTTGAATGATGTGAGCCATGGAATTGATCATATTTCCCTTTTTATATTTACTGCTATGAAACTCGATCTCAGATTAGTCCATGATCCATATCTTCCAGAAATAGCCTGAGAGATGCCTAGAGATCAAGAATCGAGGAGTCACTCTCACGATGCCTCACTTGCCTCCCGCTACTCCTGATTAAAATTGCCTGATCAAATATTTCTGCTGAATTATTAAAACTTCCAAAAAGAACATAAGTCTACTACTGGTATTTATGCTTTTACTGTGCAGTTTTAGAAACATTTAGGTGGCCGGCGCCGCGGCTCACTAGGCTAACCCTCTGCCTTGCGGCGCCGGCACACCGGGTTCTAGTCCTGGTCGGGGCGCCAGATTCTGTCCTGGTTGCCCCTCTTCCAGGCCAGCTCTCTGCTGTGGCCAGAGAGTGCAGTGGAGGATGACCCAAGTACTTGGGCCCTGCACCCCATGGGAGACCAGGATAAGTACCTGGCTCCTGCCATTGGATCAGCGCGGTGCGCCGGCCGCAGTACACTGGCCGCGGCGGCCATTGGAGGGTGAACCAACGGCAAAGGAAGACCTTTCTCTCTGTCTCTCTCTCTCACTGTCCACTCTGCCTGTCAAAAAAAAAAAAAAGAAAAGAAAAAGAAAAAAGATAGACAATGATATAAATTGATAATAATGAAATATTATTCAGGCATAAAAAAGGATATTCATCCATTTGCAACAGTATGGATGAAACCGGAGGAAATATGTTAGGTGAAATAAGGTAGACACACAAGGAAAAATACTGTATTAGTCACCTGTATTCAGAATCTTAAAAAGTTGACTTCATCAAAGCAGAGTAGAATAATTGTTTTTTTTTGGGGTTTTTTTAGGATGGTAAATTATATATATATATTTTTTGTTTTGAGAAAATACAACCTAAGTCTAAAGGTAAATAAAGGCCATTCATTATTTATTATTAAGAGAAAAACAAGTACACAATGCAAAATTAGAATAAGGTTCTTTCTGTTATAACAACAAGGTTTTCTTGGAATATTGGCATCTTCTATTTTTTTAACTTTTATTTAATAAATATAAATTTCTAAGGTACAGTTTTGGATTACAGTGGCTTTTCCCCCCATAACTTCCCTCCCACCCGCAACCATTCCATCTCCCACTCCCTCTCCCATCCCATTCACATCAAAATTCATTTTCAATTATCTTTATATACAGAAGATCAATTTAGTATATATTAAGTAAAGATTTCAACAGTTTGCACCCACACAGAAACACAAAGTGTAAAATAGTGTTTGAGTACTAGTTATAGCATTAATTCACATTGAACAACACATTAAGGACAGAGATCCTACATGAGGAGTAAGTGCACAGTGACTCCTGTTGTTGACTTAACAATTGACACTCTTGTTTATGATGTCAGTAATCACCCTAGGCTCTAGTCATGAGTTGCCACGGCTATAGAAGCCTTTTGAGTTTGCCAACTCCAATCTTATTTAGACAAGGCCATAGTCAAAGTGGAATTTCTCTCCTCCCTTCAGAGAAAGGTACCTCCTTCTTTGATGACCCATTCTTTCCACTGGGATCTCACTTGCAGAGATCTTTCATTTAGGTCTTTTTATTTTTGCCAGAATTTCTTGGCTTTCCATGCCTAAAATACTCTCATGGGCTTTTTAGCTGAATGCCTTAGGGGCTGATTCTGAGGCCAGAGTGCTGTTTAGGACATCTGCCATTCTATGAGTCTGCTGTGTATCCCGCTTCCCATGTTGGATCCTTCTCTCCTTTTTAATTCTATCAGTTAGTATTTGGAGACACTAGTCTTGTTTATGTGATCCCTTTGACTCTTAATCCTATCATTATGATCAATTGTGAACTGAAACTGATCACTTTGACTAGTGAGATGGCATTGGTACATGACACCTTGATGGGATTGAATTGGAATCCCCTGGCACGTTTCTAACTCTACCGAATTGTTACCAAGGGTTAGAGGCAGGGAAGTTTGGAGATGCTGATCAAAGGAAATAAACTTTCAGTTAAAAGATGAACCACTTCTATGGATCTAAGGGACACCATAGGTGGTAGTATATGTATTAATTTGCTTGACTATGATAATTCTCATGCAATAGGTATGCATATCAAATCATCATGTTGTATACCTTGAATACATGAATTCTATTTGCTAATTAAATATTTAGATTTTAAAATTTGTTGCAAGAAAATAATATATGGATGTCAACATTCAATCCTGCAGTAATGAAGACCTTGGAAGTTGTCACCTGCCATCCTTAAAAGAAAAAACTGAATAGACTTAAAATTAGCATTTTTCTCAGACTCATTAGAACAATGTTTCAGAGAAAACTCACCCCTAAACCTGGAGAGACAGGCAAATCCAGAGAGTCATGTCTGCTTACTGGAACAGAAGGTGCTAGAGCCATTAGCTTGTAAGAATACTTCTATGATAGTTTTCAAGATTGCTGGAGTTTGGACATGGACCAGAACATTTCATGTCAGAGGGCTGCAAATAGTAATGGAAGCCCATAGAATTCAGTGGGCTTTATCTCCAGGGACCACACTATGTACTCAGAGTGAAGATCTTAGAATTCAGTCAGCTCCAACAAGAGTAAAGGAAGAATAATCATCAAGACAGTCTTCCACAACAAAGGGGGATAAAAATTTCCTAGGACCATGTCTTAGCTGATAAGGGCGTTTCTCCCACTCCAATCCTATCTAATGTTCCTATCTCACCTGAGTAGGGTAAAGAAAGGCTGGGGGGGGGGGGGAAGCACACCACTTGGGAAGATCACAAGACCGAGACACAAGTCCACTAAAAGCTGAACTTTATTTTTTTTTTTTATTTTACAGGTAGAGTTATAGAGAGTGAGAGAGAGAGAGACAGAGAGATAGGTTGGTTCACTCCCCAAATGGCCACTAGGGCCGGAGCTATGCCAATCCAAAGGCAGGAGCCAGGTGCTTCCTCCTGGTCTCCCATGTGGGTGCAGGGGTCCAAGCACTTGAGCTATCCTCCACTGCCCTCTCAGGCCACAGTGGAGAGCTATACTGGAAGAGGAGCAACCGGTACTAGAACCTGGTACTAGAACCATATGGGATGCCAACGCTGCAGGCAGAGGATTAACCAAGTGAACCACGGTGCCGGCCCCCTGAGCTTTAATTATTAGATAATAGAAAACTTCCTATATCTCTTCACCTAAATAAAGGGCTAAAAGGACTCTGGTATAACAACAGTGAAAGATGAAAACTCTGCCTAAGGAGGAGTCCTTAGGGAAGTTCAAAGTCAAGACTGTCATGAAACAGTTACAGAAATGACACAGTAAGAAATGAAATCCTTATGTACAAATATATGTACAAGGGGCTGTTACTGTGGTGTAGTGGGTAATGCTGCAGCCTGCAGTGCTGGCATACCATATGGGTGTCAGTTTGAGTCCTGCCTGCTCTACTTCCAATCCAGCTCTCTGCTATGGCCTGGGAAAGTAGTGGAAAATAACCCAAGTCTTTGGGCTACTGCACCCTCATGGGAAACCCAGAAGAAGCTCCTGGATCCTGGCTTCAGATCAGCACAGGTCCAGCCATTGCGGCCAACTGGGGAGTCAACCAGAGGATGGAAGACCTCTCTCTCTCTCTCTGCCTCTCCTTCTCTCTCTGTGTAATTGTCACTTTCAAATAAATAAATAAATCTTTAAATATATATATATATATATATATATATGTACAAGCCCTATATAGGTATGACAGCTAAAAAACTCCAAATAAAATAATCAACGAACAAAGTAATTGGAGAGATGATTGGTTTTTCATATAGTGAAAAAGTCAATGTCAATTAGATGTCATTTCTTATCAATTTGGTCTGTAGATTCAATTCAATCCCAGTAAAACACCCCCAACAAGTTATTTTGTTTGCTAGCAAATTGATTCTAAGATATTTACTGGAAAGCAAAAACTTAAAATAGTCAAAGTAATACTGAAAGAAAAAAAAAGTTGAAAGATGCAGGACCCAATTTCAAGACTTACTATCAAGCTACGATAATCAAGAAAGTGTGTATTGGTGAAAGAACAAACACACAGATCAGTGAAACAGAATATAACATAAAGAATTAGACCCACACAAATGTAGTCAACTGGTATTTGACAATAAAATCAAAATAAATCAATATCAAAGTGATAGTGTTTTCAGCAAATGGTGCTAGAAAACTACAGACAAAGCCAATCCAAGGACGTTCTAGAAAATATCTGACACATACTCCACATACATGCCAAAGTCATCCAAAACAAAGTTAGTTTGAGAAACTCTCACAGCGAAGAGAAAAACCAAAGAGGCACAGTAATTAAACAATATGTGGCATCCTGGATGAAATTCCTAAAAAGAAAAATAAGTTTTTCCAAATATCCAAATATTCAAAAATTCAGATAAAGTATGGATTTTATTTAATATTAGATCCATATTGGTTCATGATTATTATGTTCTCTTCATAAATTTTTTGTAAAGAAAAATTTTACTATAATATTAGCATAATACCTTAAAATAATCAGTAAAATATTTCAGTTAACATATATGAATACACATCTACACATATGTAAGTAACATGTATTTCCCACAAACTATGTCCTTTTATATATATATATATGCTTCACCCCCCACCTACTTTTTACATTTCAATACAATATAAATATCCTAATAATTACCATCTCATTGTACTCATATTACACTATAATCTATCTAACTACCTGACATTTGTGTTGTTCACAATTATTTGTTAGAAATCTTACAAGTCAGACTAGTTTTTTTTTCTTTTTCTTTTTCTTTTTTTTTTTGACAGGCAGAATGGACAGTGAGAGAGAGAGACAGAGAGAAAGGTCTTCCTTTACCGTTGGTTTACCCTCCAATGGCCGCCGCGGCCAGCGTGCTGCGGCCGGCGCACCGCGCTGATCCAATGGCAGGAGCCAGGTACTTATCCTGGTCTCCCACGGGGTGCAGGGCCCAAGTACTTGGGCCATCCTCCACTGCACTCCCTGGCCACAGCAGAGAGCTGGCCTGGAAGAGGGGCAACCGGGACAGAATCTGGCGCCCCGACCGGAACTAGAACCCGGTGTGCTGGCGCCGCAAGGTGGAGGATTAGCCTAGTGAGCCATGGCGCCGGCCTTTTTAATAAGTGATAGAATTAAAAAGGAGAGAATGATCAAACATGGGAAGCCAGATATACAGCAGACTCATAGAATGAAATGACAGATGTCCTAAACAGCACTCTGACCACAGAATCAGCCCTTAAGTCATTCAGATCCAGCTAAAAAGCCCATGAAAGCTTCTCAAGCATGGAAAGCCAAGACACTCTGGCAAAAAAAAAAAAAAAAAAATGACCTAAATTAAAGAACTCTGTGAGTGAGATCCCAGCAGAAAGAATGGGCTATCAAAGAAGGAGGTACCTTTCTCTGAAGGGAGGAGAAAATTTCCACTTTGACTATGGCCTTGTCTAAATAAGGTCAGAGTTTGTGAACTCAAGAGGCTTCCATAGCCTTGGCAACTCATGACAAGAGCCTAGGGTGATTACTGACATCATAAACAAGAGTGTCAATTTGTTAAGTCAACAACAGGAATCACTGTGCACTTACTCTCCATGAAGGATCTCGGTCCTTAATGTGTTGCGCTATGCAAATTAAAGGTAAAACTAGTACTCAAACAGTACTTTATACTTTGTGTATCTGTGTGGGTGTTAACTGTTGAAATCTTTGCTTTGTATATACCAAGTTGATCTTTTGTATATAAGGATAATTGAAAATGAATCTTGTTGAAGAATGGGATGGGAGTGGGAGATGGGATGGCTGCAGGTGGGAGGGAGGTTATTGGGGAAAATTCGCTATAATCCAAAAGTTGTACTTTCAAAATTTATATTTATTAAATAAAAGTTCAAAAAACAAACAAATCTTGTAAGTCATTCCTAAAATTTATCAGCATGTTTCAATTAACTCTCTAGGTGTATTTATAGAAGTGAAAATGTTAGGTCAAATTTGAAATTTTCCTTTCTGTTAATTAGTGTGTTCAGAAATTTGCATATTCTTGTATTTATTAGATACATTGTCATAACACTATTGAGAATAAGAATACTGAAGAATAAGAATAATTAAATAATGCTTAAGAGTAAGTAAAATTTATAGGCCAGCGCCACGGCTCATTAGGCTAATTCTCTGCCTGCGGCACAGGTACTCCAGGTTCTAGTTCTGGTTGAGGCGCCGGATCCTGTTCTGGTTGCTCGTCTTCCAGTCCAGCTCTCTGCTGTGGCCCGGGAAGGCAGTGGAGGATGGTCTAAGTGCTTGGGCCCTGCACCTGCATGGGAGACCAGGAGGAAGCACCTGGCTACTGGCTTCAGATCGGCACAGTGCGCCGGCCGTAGCGGCCATTTAGGGGGTGAACCAACAGAAGGAAGACCTTTCTCTCTGTCTCTCTCTCTCACTAACTCTGCCTTTCAAAAAAAAGAGTAAGTAAAATTTATAAACAAATTCTGCTAAAGACATAAGCATTCAGGGAGATTCCAAAATGATGGAATAGGGAAGGGCATACTACTCTAGGCTGAGAGAAAACAGTAAAAAATTTTTTTAAAAAAGTTGCAGGAAGTACATTTGCAGTGGAGAATTAGAGAGAAAACTGCAGTGGAAATTCTATGGAAAGAAGTGGAACACCATGGATCAGTGTGGAAAGTGCGGACGCTCAGGAAGATCATGGACACAACACTTGACCCCAGGAGCAGGAAAGGAGAAAGCATCAGCTTTCAAAAGTGAGTTGAGACCACATTGCAGCAATACATGCCACTGGTGACATAGCCAGAGAGAAAGAACGGCATGAGTCCAGCCTGGAACCCTAAGAGGGATAAGGTATCCACTGACCATTAGAAAAAGGGAGCATGTTTCTGTCACCCCGTCCCTCTGATAATGGCACCTGGCAACTGGCTGAGAGATGGCGGACACCATTTTAAGCATTAACAGGAGCTCTTGTGTGTGTGTGTTCTCAGAAACTAGCTGAGTCAAGATACCATCTTCTCAGTAGTACTGGTGGCAGCAGCTTGGGTGTAAACACCCAGTAACCAGCGGAGAGAAGTCAAAATTTGGAAGTTGGCTCTTTTGTATATGTGTAAGCCAAATTGTAACAGAGGGAAAAACCTGTGTTCCCCACTGACTTTGAGTCTGGCTGGGAGGATTGCCAGGGGTTGGGCACCAACATAGGACTGTGAGGTTGCCCTATCCTCTCAACATATCATAGGCTCTGGGGCTCAAACCACCTAGGGAGAACATCCTCAGACAGCTGGCTTTAGGAACATCTCTGTGTCTCTGTGGATGGAATGGAGATGATCCTTTGTGACTCATGACTGTGGGAGCCTTCTGTGCTGAGACTGTGAGAACTCTGTGTTTGCATGAGAAGGCACAAGGTGTAGACAGGTCTCTGGAAAATCATTGTGAGCTGCTCCACATTCTGCTAAGAGTTCCTTGATTGCCTGGGGTGGATTATTGGAATGAGATCTGTGCTCACACTGAGGACTGCATGGATACTTTGTGTGATTGTTAAGGCAGGGTGGATGACTAATATATCCACTATGGGCTCACACCCAGTCATTGATCATCATGGAAGAGAGGAAGTGAGGGTGTGATTATCCCAACAGAGATTATCATACCCCCCCCCATCTGCTAAAAAGAGGAGCTCTATCATGTCCAACTTAAGTGTCACCCTAGATAGGTGTCCCACTCTGGAGTACCAACCAGAGCTCCGTGGCCACACCCAGCACACACCGCTGGGCATTCACGGAAAGAGAAGATACCCCACTAAGCCACAGCTGCATAGTTCAAAGACAAAAGCCATGAGAGAAAAATAAAATGCCTACAAATAAACAGAGAAACCTAGGAAACAAGAATAAGGAAGACAATATGACCTTCCCCAAAGGAATACAGCACTTCAATATTAGAATGTGAAGAGATTGATGAAATGACTGAAATGTAATTCAAACGATCAGTCATAGGATTACTCAAAAGCAATGAGAAGCAAATTCATGCGGTAAAGCAATTCACATGACATAATTGAAAAATTCTCCCATGAAACTGAGATTTTGAAGAGAAATCAAGATGAATGTAGGGAATGAAGAATTCAATATGTCAAATAAGAAATTAGAGTGGAAAACCTTAACAACAGAATTGGTGAGGCAGAAGAAGGAATATCTGAGCTAGAAGAGAAATCTTTGGAAATTTTTCAGTCAGACCAAAAAGAAAAAAAAGAAAAGAAAAGAAATCAGAGAAATTAGAAACAGTGTTAGAGATTTATGGAATACTATAAAAACAATCCAACATATAGTTTGTAGGAGTTCTTAAATGTATGGAAAGAGGAAATGGCTTAGAAAGCCTATTCAGTGAAATACAGAAAATTTCCATAATTTGGAGAAAGGGATGTCCAATTGTATGAGGCATATAAAGCTCCTTATTGGCATAACCAGAAAAGATCTTCACCAAGACACACTGTAGTCGAGCTTTCAACAGTAAAACATAAAGAAAAGATTGTAAAGAGTGCACGAGAGAAATGCCAGATTATTTTCAGAGGATCTTCAATTAGAGTCTCAGCTAACTTCTTATCAGAAACCCTATAGGCTTAGGAGAGAACGGAGAGACATAGTCCAATTCTTCAGAAAAAAAAATCTATCAACCCAGAATACTATACCTCACAAAGCTCTTACTATGAATGAATATAAAATAAAGACCTTCCATAACAAACAGAATTCGAAAGAATTTGTCACCACCCCTCCAGCTTTAAAAAGGTGTTTAAGGATATGCTACATACAGAAGCACAGAGATAGTTATGAAAGAATGTGAAGGCAAAAAGTCTCATAGTAATAATACAAAGTAAATTGGAAATAAATAATAGGGATGTTTATAGGTAATGGCAGGGCCAAGTTGTTATTTATCAACAGTAACAATGAATATATATGGTCTCAACTCTCCAATTAAAAGATACTGGCTGGCTTAATGGATTAAAAAGCAAGACCCATCTATTTTCTGATTACAATACATTTCACCAACAAAGAAACACACAGAGCAAAAGTGAAAGGATAGAAAAAGATATTTCATACTAACAGAAACTAAAAAAGAGCTGGTGTACCCATCATAATATCAGATAGTAACAGACTTTAACACAAAACTGTGAAATGAGACAAAGAAAGGCACTACGTAATGATTAAGGGATCAACATATATGTACCGAATAACAGGGCACTTGGCCATTCAAAAGAATTGTTAATGGATCTAAAGGAAGACATAAACTCCAACACAGCAGTAGCGGGGGATATCACTAACGCACTTTCATCAATAGAAAGATCAACCAGACAGAAAATCAGGCAGGAAACAACAGAGTTCATCGACACTACAGACAAAATGAACCTAGCAGATATCTATAGAACTTTTCATTGTAAAAATGCAGAAAATACAATCTTCTCACCAGCGCAAGGAACTTTCTCTAGGATTGACCACATGCTAGGCCATAAAGCAATCTCAGCAAATTCAAAAAACCAAATCATACCACACATCTTCTCTGACCACAATGGAATTAAGCTGGAAATCAACAACTCAGAAGTCTCCAGAACATACACAAACGCATGGAGGCTGAACAACATGCTCCTGAATGAACAGTGGGCCATCAGAAAATTAAAAATAAAATAAAATGAAAAATTTCTGGAAATGAATGAAGATGACCAAACAACGTATCGAAAGTTATGGGATAGAGCAAAAACAGTGTTAAGAGGGAAGTTTATAGCAATTGGTGCCTACATCAAGAAATTGGAAAGACACTTAATAGATGAGCTATCAATGCATCTCAAGAACCTAGAAAAACAACAAACCAAACCCAAAATTAGAAAGAAAAATTAAATAGTTAAAATTAGAAAAGAAATAAACAAAATTGGAACAAACCACAATACAAAAGATCAGTGAAATGAAGAGCTAGTTTTTTGAAAAAAAAATTTCTTTTAATTGATACTCCATTGGCCCAATGGCCACAAAAAGAGGTAGAAAAATTGAAATATTATTATCTCTGCTTTATAACAGGGTTAGCAGAGGATCTGAGAACCTCTATGATTTCCCTGAGGGCACACAGTTAGTCAAGCACTCAGTGGGATTTCAACACCAGCATGCATGAGTGTGAAGCCAAACCACATACCTTTCTTTTGAATCAGCACAATTATTATCAATAATGACTAATATTATAATATACAGAGGCACTACTTGCTTGGGCTTATTGCTGTGAAAAAGAAAGCAGCTCTTGTAATAAAGATTCTCACCAAATAAGGCTCCGTAAAAATTTGTTACAACATTGTTGACAGCTTAACCATGTGTATTTAAATAATCTAAAGAAATATAAAACTGTAGAGGTTCTGTATTAGTAGGACAAACCAGGAAAAGTTATTATCCATGAGCCAGAAGCTGCAGGATCTCTTCAGCATATTATATAGATAAACCTAAAATAAAGAGATGATTAGTCAAAACATAATTCATTATCATTTAAAGAAAGACTTTTATTCTTCATGAAACAGTGAACAAACTAACTTGAATACAGCGGCAAATCATAACTTCCAGAACAAAGCACTATCAGCAAGACCTAGATATGGGACTATTAGTAGAGAATCCTAAAGCATGTAAGTACAAGTCTCTACAGAAAAATCTAAGGCATTTACCCCAAAATATTCATTCAAACAAATGTTAATTCAGCCCAAACTGATTGATTAACCAAAAAATGATGCAAGCTACCATGTTTTCTAATAATGAGTTGTGCCAGAAATTGAAAGAATCTGAATCAATTGCCTCAACAAGAAATAGGAACAAAAAAGCAAAGCAAATACCTTAGCAAAGTGGGAGGTGTACCATTTTTAGCTCTCACTACCTCTCACAATCCTTATCAATGCCTGGGATATGCAATATTATAAATCCAAAAGTGTTCCTCTCCTCTTTTGTGATCCTAAAATATTCAAGAAGGAATCACAAAATAACTGCTTCAACTCAAACTTATTTTCAATATTAAATATTCCTGGACTTTATTAGGTTAAACAGGAAAAAATAAGCAGACACACAAAAAACTAAATTGCAAATCAAGCATTCCTTGATTTCATCATGAATCACATTTTCTGCAATAAAGGAAAAATAACTGTGGAAAAGTTAAAAAGAATATTATATCTATGAATCTATACTAATCAAACACAAATAAGCAGCCATCTGAGATCTGGAAGTAATGCATATTTACAGATTTAAAATTACAGTGGAGGCGGTGAAACCTTCATTAGAATCACCTAAAACCCTATTCTCTGAGCCCAGAAGATGTGTTTCATAAATTAATCAATAACTAAGAGATAAGAATACATACAGGCAAATGACAAGGAAACAGATAAGGGACATGGAAAAGATATTTAGAAACCATGGCACAGATGTAACAACAGTTTCAGAAGGGGAAAAAGGGAGAAAAATGAAAAGCAATACTCAAGATACATAAGAAAACTTCCTAAACTGAAGACAGATTTGAGGTGCCAGTTCAAAACTACTCTAATTGACACACACACACAAATGAAGGGAATCACATATTCTTATAATGTGTGATGATTAATTCTACATGTCAACTTGACTGAGCTAAAGATTGCCCTGATAGCTGATAAAATATTATTTCTGGATGTGTCTATGTGGATGTTTCTGGAAGATGTTAGCACTGCTCCACTTTTGACCCACCTTTCTGCTAATATACCCGGGAAAGCAGCAGAAGATGCCCCAAATCCTTGGGCCCCTGCACCCACATGGATACCTCCATAAAGCTCCTGGCTCCATGCTTCAGTCTGGCCCAGCCCCTAATGTTGTGGCCATTTAGGGAGTAAACCAGCAGATGGAAGATTTCTCTTTCTCTGACTATCCTTCTCTGCAACTCTGCCTTTCAAATAAATAAATAAACCTTTTAAAAAAGAAATATCCTCAATGTAGGTGAGCATAATCAAAGCCACTGGAGACTCCAGCAGAACAAAAAGATGTAAGAAGGTTAAGTACCCCAGCCTCTTGAGCTGGGAAAACTGTCCTCTCCTACCCTCAGACATCAGTACTCCTGGTTCTCGATCCTTTGTGTTCTGCATATACACAAGTGGGACTTCCAGATCTCAGACCCTAGGACTCAGACTGAGTTACAGCATAGGCTTTCATTTCTCTAGTTGGCAAATGGCACTTTGTGGAGCTTCTTGACCTCCATAATAACATAAGTCAATTCCTATAATAAACCCCAATAGATAGATAAAGGATAGATGGAGATATACAGGTAGATATAGATATAGATAAATATATATATAAATAAATATAGATATAGATAAATACATATCTATATATATAGGTAGATAATAGATGGAAGATAGATGATAGGTAGACAGTTGGTAAATGATGATAGGTGATAGGTAGGTAAATAGAGAAATAAAGATCTGATCTAGAGATGGGTAGCTAGATTTCCTAGTGGTTCTGTTTCTCTAGACAACCCGAACTAATACAATGTATTTGTGCTGCAAAAATAAATATAATAGGTAATAATTTGCTTGAATATGTGGAGAAAAATAGATTGTCTACAAAAGATAAAGAGTTAGTTTTATATTAAAATTCTTTTCATGACACACAATGATAGAGGTAATGAAGCAGTGTCCATAGAGTTGAGATGAAAAAATGAATGTGAAATAAGAAATTTATGGAAAGCTGAGAGAAGAGAAAGACCTTATCAAACATGGAGGGTCTCAGCAGCTATTGCAATCAAATACACCTTCCAGAAAAAGAAATCTGTAAGTATAATTATCTTCAGAAATAAACACACACACACACACACAATACCAAATACTTGTCATTGTGTTACTTTTCCAGGACTGCCACAAAGTACAGCATCCTGATGGCCGAAACAGTGGACTCTTGTTTTGGCATGATTGTGTAGACTGGAAGTCCAAGGGTAAATGTTGTCAGGGTTCATTTCTTCTGAACTCTCTCTTCTTGGCTTGTAGACAGAATTTTTCTCCCCATGGTTTTAAGTAGTTTTCCATATGCATGGTCTTTTTCCAATACCCTCTTATCAAAATATAACAGCTTTATTGAGGTATAATTAATACACAAAAGTGCACATTTAATATACACAATTTGATGAGTTTGGACTTTCGCATACATCCACTAAGCTGTTACCATAATTAAGGTGACAGTTATTTCCATCACCATCACAAATTTCCTGTTTTCTTGCTTTTTTTGTGAAAAAGCAAAAAGCATTGAACATAAGATCTCTTTATAAGCACACCCCTGCTTATTGATCTCATTTTAAAGATTTTATCTCTAAATACAAAAACATTTTTAGGGACCGGGGGTTTTATCTTCACCACATGAACTTTGGAGAGGACTCAACAGCCCATAACAGACAAACAACTATACGCTGAGAAAATCTTAGAGTCATTTCAGCTATGAGCACATTTTAAAGAAAATGTGAATATTAAGATGTGACTCAAAAAGTTAGAAAACCGTGAGGTGAATATTGATACAAATATATCATGTTGTAAAAATATTTTAAAATACACAATATAGGACTTTATTTGTGTCTTTTTTTAAGACTTTCAATTTACAGGTATTTCTAAAACAACATAAGCCATTTGAGATCACAGAATTTTTAGGAAATTAGTAAATTCCATTCTGTGAAACTATCATTACCTTGGTCCTAAACCTTTACAAGAATCCTAGAGTAGGCTAAAGGAGGTGCTGCCCTCCTCCTCATTCACAGGCCATGTGATGTGTGGTCACAAGTCCTAAACCTTACCATTCAGAACCAGAGTTTTTATGGCCACAGGAGTTGGTTAGAAGTGGTTAAATAATCCAAACATAGCCAGGAACACCTCTCAGGGAGCCTTTTGTTATAACTACAGAGTAATAAGGCATTTTCTACTGAAATCCAAGACATTAATACAGCTCAAAACCTGAAAACAGATTTCCAGAATCAGGAAAACTGTAAGAAATTTCAAGATGCTCATTATTATGGGATAATTTGACTCCCCAAGCCCCAAATCCATGTTGAAATCTTAACCCTTAGTATCTCAGGGAGTACCTTGATTGGAAAAAGGATCATTGTAAATGGAATTAGTCAATTTCAAAGGATGTCAGGGTAGACCCTAATCCACTATGACTTCTGTCTTTACAAAACAGGAAATTTGGACAAAGATGTAGAACACCGTGTAAACATGAAGGTAGAGATTTGGGTGATGCATCTACAACTGACGAATGCCAAAGACTGGCAAGAAATATGAGAAACTGGGGAAAGGCATGGACCACATTCTCCCTCACAAGCGCAGAAGAATCTAACCCTGCTGACACCTTAATCTCAGACAAGAGGACATGGTCCAGCACCAGAACAGTGAGCCAGTTGGTTTCTGTGGCTCTTTGGTTAAGTGTTTTTTTCTGTGGTTCTTTGTTATGACAGCACTAGCAAAGTAAAATGGGGTGAAGTGGAGCACTAAATCAAGCCCTGGGCCCTTGTCAGCATGTGTTCGTGTCACAGTGCAGAGAGATTATACACTTGAAAGTTCAGTCCTGCCCTCAGCTTTCCTACCATCAAGTCTAGAAGGACACCAGACCTGAGAAAAGGACAGCAGAAGAGTGGAAGAAAGTCTTGAGGCAAAGGTTTAAGACTTAACTCTAGTTTGCCACTTCAGTTCTCAATAAAGGAGATGCCCCTGTGTGGTTAGACACACAAGCAAAGTCTTAAGGGAAATACAAGGTAAAGAGGAGAGAGCAAGACAAGGCAAGGAGAGATTTCTACTTGCTTTGAAACAGTTAGAAAAGGGAAGAGAATTCAGCTGGAGTAGATTTAGATGGCAAATAATTCAGAGAAAAGTCTTGGCCAGGCCTATGAGGAGCCAGAAATTAAGTCGAAGAAACCCCACATGGGCAAGAATAACCCAAAACATACTCTGTGATCAACTATTGGCTTAGAACAGCAAGAACAGAGTGTGGTCATTGTGAACACTGTAGTGGATACAAAATTGTGGTACCTGGAGGCTTTCTGCCAGCTACACTGGACCCACTACATTCTTGTAAAGTGGGATCTGAGTGATATAATTTAAGGCATTCAGCATTCACCTGTCCTACACATCCACTTCTTCACACATTTAGGGAATAACTCATCCAACTTTCTAATGTCTTTCTTCCTGAAGCAACAATCAGGAGGAAGAGGTTAGTGGCATGATTAAATTGCAGTCCCCAGTTTTGCGTTTTCTTGGGGCCGTAGCTAGTATTCATTCTCTGCACTTTCCACTACTTATTTCAAATTCCCTTCACACTCTGTCATCACCTCAGCAGATCTGGACCACTTACCTAATAGTGTGATGCAAACCTGTATTCCTTGGGATCTGAACACTTGGTCACTATATCATTCTCAGCATGGAATACTGAACAAATCTGTCCCTGGGAACAATGGAACAGAAGAGCATCAGTAGGTGGCCAAGTGAATTGTCTGGGTTCTGCAAATACTCCTCTGCTGTGTAAAAGCAGCCCTACTCATCCTCCTGGTCAGAATCAGTTCCCCCATGTCATGAAGGTGACCCCTCACCATGGTTTCATGGATGTGTGTGCTGATGTGTTGTCTCCAGGATGTGCATCAGGGCAGTACCTCCTCAGATTACATTATGGTAGAGAGAGAGACACTGAAATGCCATGGGGAAAAACTACAACTGTTCTATATCTCATGAATGTATACCATTTCTAATTGTCTCTCCTAAATTGGAATAGAAAGTAATAATTCAACAATGTACTTGAGACCTAAAAACACCACCCCATTGTTGGTACTACCTTTGATGCAGCAGCTTTGATTAGGACTACAGGCTGAATTTGCCTATGGTCATTCTTCAATGCCCATCCAGTCTGTAGAGGCCAGACGCATGAATTAAAGGAGGATATGCTAGGCTTCATCACCCTTGCTTTTTGTAGATCTTTAAAGAGCAGTAAGTTCTGTCATTTCCTTGAGTTGCAGTATTATTTTGATTTGCTCTCTTGGTAGAGATGGTAAGGAGAAGAAATGGCCCAACTGTAATCCTTCTACTACACTCTGTCATTAGCTAAAAACAGACCAGGGAGAAGGTAACCACAGAATGAATGACAAGATAGACCCAAGGTGGCAGCAGCAGAGGACTCTCAATGGTCACATAGCTAAATCAATCTCTATCTGTATGTCAATCTCTGTATCTCTATTCTTATCAAAATATGTAACATCACATCACATAAAATGGGATTTATCCAAGGAATTGAAAGATATTCATGTTAGATGATATGCAAATAAAATTTATCAGATAACCAGGTTCTGAGTAAATCAGTTTTAATTTTCTTTGATGCTCTCCTCAATGGTTCCAAGTTTCAACATGCAAACCTACAATTGCATTA
Source organism: Oryctolagus cuniculus (assembly GCF_964237555.1). Lineage (NCBI taxonomy): Eukaryota > Metazoa > Chordata > Mammalia > Lagomorpha > Leporidae > Oryctolagus > Oryctolagus cuniculus. Next base: position 12,674,963 of record NC_091434.1, on the reverse strand, counting down.
AAAAAGATTTAACAGTAATTTTTCAAGAGAATTAAGAACTTTCCCTGTAGATTATTGGCATCTAAAAGTTATGCTTTCAGAATTTGCTGGCAATCATAATCTGGACCATTTCTAGAGGTTTGGCCAGCCAGACCTATCAAGTCTCCCAGGCCTGCTCAGTTCTACTACAGGTAGAATGCCATGTCTGCTACTGAGCTACTTACATATGATCACCTCTGAGGTGTCCCGTAGGTTAATGTTAAGGTGGCGCATTTCCAAGGGCTCCAGCTTGATCTGTTTTCCTCTTTGCAAAACTGGAAAGAGGAAAGATAATATCAAGGGATAGTCACATACTTTGAATAGCCAGAAATTCTGGAATCCAGAACAATGTCTCCTTTACATAGACAACAAAAATGCTTTCCAAGTTTAGGTTAGTATTCTGGAGTTCAGCAAACAATTTCCCTTAGGATAAACCAAACATGGCAAGAACCAAAAGGATCTGGGACATCCAACAAGCTGGGTACAAGCTGAGCCACAAGAGCAAATTAAGTACACTTAAAAATAACAATAAGGATAAGAAGGATAATAATTATAGTCTCTCTAGGGAGAGAAAGGTCACTGTGACCACTAGAATCTAATGCCAAATATCCTGTTGGCATGATGTACCCTTGGCCCTTGTGTGTTTGTAGACCCAGAGCCAGGCTTCAATAGGCAGTAGCTCTAGCTTTCACTTGCTTATCCTTAAGTGACTACCAATGTCTCATGTTGCAAATTTGTTTATATTTAGAAGAACAGGTGTGTGGCCCAGTTCTAAATCAAGTCAATGCCCTGCTGGTGTCATCTTGATGCATTTCATGTATCTTGAATGATTTAATATAGAAAAGGACAACACACCTACCCTGACTTGTGCTTAGGACTGCACCTAGCTTGTGGGAAATTTATGCCGTGATGTCTGTCCTTTTCATTTTCTGTCCTTTGTTCCTTATCTGCATATACTCGTAGGATTTTTTGTGCTGGCTGGTGGTTTTCTGCAAGGAGGGGAGTCAGAAACCTCAGATTCTAATGTGGCCTCATTAGAAAAAATGTTACCTATTTGCTACTACCTGTGAGACTTGGGGATGATTTATAATTGCTCTTAAGCTAATTCCCTCTACAATACATCAGAATTGTTGTGAAATTCACATTCTATCATATAGTCAAATGTGATTCATAAATGCTAAAGTATTTCACATAGGCAAAATGCTTTAATACATGTGAAAGATTTTGTGAAGCTAATATGTTCAGTGCAAACTAGTAAAATGAATGGAAGTGTGGTGGGAGCAATGATTAAATGTCAAATACATGCAGAATCCAAGACCAAGTGCTCTCAACGACTGCAACTTTGCACGCACCACTTTCTTTTTTATGTTATTATATAAATTGTTTTATTGTTAAAGGAATTTATTAATACTTTAGATTCTCAGGGTTACAGCAAATGCCTGAGGATTACTACAACACAATTCTCATGCTAATGTAATACTAATTGCTATTTCATGAAGAATTATGATTGTGGGCCAAGTGTTTGACCCAGCAGTCAAAGATCCTGCTTGAGTCTCCCTCATTTCCTATCAAAATGTTTGGGTTTGAGTCTCAGTTCAGGTTTCAATTCCAGCTTTCTGCAAATATGCACCCTTGGAGGCAGCAGATGATGACTAAAAATCCACATGGGAGACTTGGATTGAGTTCCATGTCCCTGGGCTCAGTATGGTCCAGCCTGAGTTTTGTGGGTATTTTGGTAGAGAAAGAGCAGAAGGAAAATTTCCCTCTGCCTCTATCTCTTTGTCTTCCAGATGAAATAAATAAATAAATAAATACAGAAAAAGTAAGCACAATAATTCTGATAAACTACAATGAAGTGGGAACATTTGGTCATACTGGAAAGTTATCCTAGTAATGATTTTAGCTCTGGTTCTTATGTAGGCTGCGATGGTAATTTGGGTCAGCATGCTCCCTGACATGGAAAAGCTACATAATTTGTGCCATCCTTAAATGAAGTAGGTACCAAGTAGAAGGTTTCCAGTCAAGAAGAGCAATGAAACTGTTTCCATTTAGATTTCATTTCTGTATATATTTTGTTTTCTGTTTATCTTATAGTAGAGATAATTATGTGCTACCATATATATAAAATTATGTGCTACCATATATATAAAATTTTATATAAAATATAAAATATTTTATAGAAAAGATAATCCTTTGGGCCAGCACATTGATGTAGCGGGTAAAGCTGCCACCTGTAGGGCTAGCATCCTATATGGGCGCTGGTTTGAAACCCAGCTGCTCTTTTTCTGACCCAGCTCTCTGACGTGGCCTGGGAAAGCAATAGAAGATGGCCAAAGTGCTTGGGCCCCTGAACCCACATGGGAGACCCAGAAGAAGCTCCTGGCTCCTGGCTTCAGATTGGATCAACTCCAGACATTGCAGCCATCTGAGGAGTGAACCGGTGGATGGAAGACCTCTCCCCCGCCGCCTCTGCCTCTCTAACTCTGCCATTAAATAAATAAATAAATCTTAAAAAAATAAAGAAAAGATAATTCTAACTTTTCATAAGTTAGCTTCAAGTAAATACCTCTTAATAAAAGTTTCCTTTCTATAAAGGCAATTTTTCTCCCATATGGAGCTTCCACTAAAAAAGTGAATAATCACACAAGGATACCAGCCTTCCTAAGTGCTTATAACAGTATCAGCATTTGGAATGCACTTGAACTAGTTCTTGGTCATTTCAGCCTCACTTATGTTCAAAGTCTCCATCATTTTCCTGAAATATAGGCAAGAAATAGAAGTGTTACTAGAATTGTACTGGCCTAAACAAGACAAGCATCCTACTGCCATAAAATCCCAGAGGAGGAAGCCCCTTGGAAGACCTCTCCTCCTTTTGATCCACCAGGTCAGGAATTCCCCCCTACAATGTGCCTGACCACGGCTGCCGTCCAAGTCCGGCCTCCACTCAGCCAGCCCCTGCTCAGTGCGTGGAGCCGTCAGAGCATGATGGCCCTAGACTCACATGCCATCTGATCACTTTCCCGCCTCTCTGATTGAAGACCAAACTGCAGAAGATTATCTAATAAATGCTACAGAGGCCCTAAGTCCTCTTCTCTCTGTGTCTGTTTTTACTGTGTCTGTGTTGTGGAAGTCCTTGATGTTTTGCCACAGTGGAAGGGAAGAAAGTTCTATTTATCACTGGGGTAATGATATGTGTAAAATGGTAATTCTCAGAGCTGTGTTTTTAAATAAGTGAAAAATTTCCCTCACTTGTCTTTTAAATATTTTATATTATTAAAAACTAGTGAGTAATGAAATGCACATTTTTTTACAGATTCTAGCAAGTTCTAGAAAGGCACTAATGAGCCTGTGGGAAAGGATGGAGGTTGGTAGAGAAAAATGGGAGTGGGAAGATTGAAAGCGATAAAAGAAGAAGACAGAGTAACAGAGAGAGTGGAATAAAAACAAAAACAAACAGATGAGTAATACAAGGAGAGGAAGAAGAGATGGAGAGGGAGAGAAGGCAGACAGAAGACAGGAGGAAGAAAGGAGGGATGGAGAGAGGAAGGAGCAGGTTTGATGTGAGTGAACCTATCAGAGATACGTTACTTGCTAGAGTCCAGGTTGCCCATGTGCTGAGACCCTACCAGCCATAATACTAATTGTTAATGGTGTTAGCTGGATTCTATCTCCTAGATACTAAGTACATACAATGTAATCCTCATCACAACCCCATGAGATAAATGCTACTACTAAAATCAAATCCATCACCCTCAGACGGGAGAAATCTGTGCCTTACAACTCACAGATAATGACTGACAGAACTTGGAATTAAGTTCAGGTAGGCTGGCTATATACCACTTGGTCACATGGCTCCACCCACCTGAGACTGCCTTTCTTATTCTCTAAGCTAATCACCAACAAATTTTACTATTCAATGAGATTTCTGTGAGCTTTACAGAAGTTTCAAGCAATTCTTTCCGCATCTAGAAACACTATACTTAGTAGTGTTAGCAGATTGCAAAGTCTATTGTAAAATTTAAGTTTGTTTTTTTTTTTTTTTTTTTTTTTTTGGTGATGTTCAAAACGCCCTTTAGAAGTTTTCAGATCCTTGGCAATTTTCTAGCTATGTTTCAAGTTCCCTTGACAGTTCCAAAATTGTTAATTGTCATGTTGTTTTGCTTAGAGTGATCATAGTTGCTTTATTCCTTGTTAACTAGAGGATTTAATTAAAACAAGTGGTTATTTCTGCATCATATCAAATTCTTGCCTTGTAATCCAGTGAATACTAAGTAGGGAAATAGGGAGAGAAGAAAATTCTTTAAAATCTAGGAACACAGAGGAGGCATTGCATGGCAGTGGTTTTAAGCCACCCCTTTGGATGCCTGCATCCCTTAATGGAATAGCTGGAATAGAGCCCAACCTCTACTTCCCATTCATGTTCTGACTAATATACCAGGGAAGCATAAGATTGTTTGGATATCCAGGTTTCTGCCACCCATAACTGGGCAACCTGGATTGAGTTCCTGACTCCCAGATCTGGTTTGGTCCAGCCTAGATTGTTATAGGCATTTAGGGAGTAAACCAATGGATAGAAGATTTTGTTCTCTGTGTCTCCCTGTATTTGTATCACTCTGGCTTTCAAATAAATGAATAAATCTTTAAAAACTTAAAAAGCTAGGAATAAATATTATATATATATGATAAATATAATGTTGTATGCATCAATAATTAATGAACAAATGGAATTAAGTAGTAATTGCTTGATAACATCACTTTTTCTGTCTTTAACATACCTCTAGAAACCTCTTCAGGGAGGGCTCATATTCACTAGTAGGACAGTTTCTAAGGGATATCATTAAGATCAAACACATAGCACTTTTTTCTGAGTCTGTGGAAATGTTTAGGATTCATTCAGAAAAAATGATTTTAGATGCTTTCAATAGAAGAACATCAATACAAGAAATTAATTGTTCAAGAAAGTTTTGAGCAAACATGAGTTGATGGATGGGAAGGAGACGCAGAATGGAAACAACACTGATATCTTAAAGAAGGGCAGAAGCATTCCATTGACCCTGGGCTGGATTTTACAACTTAACTGCATGGTTGATCTGCCACAGATGCTGTCAGATGCTGTTCCCAGAGAACAGGTATGGAAGCACAACCATGGAACTGAGAGGCCACTTGGATCCCATCTGTATGGACAGTGCCTAGACAAGGTGTCATTGCATCCAAAATATGCAGCAGCCCTGCCAAACCTTATAAGAACCCTGCACAAATATCAACTATTTTACCTAAAAATGAAAAAAAATGGGAATTTGGTTACAAGCATAATCTAATAAACATTTAAAAATAAAAATAGAAAGCATTGTTCTTTGCCTATAGGAAGTTTTTAATTTTTTTTATTTCAAAGTCAAAGAGGCAGAGAGAGAGAGATCTCCTTTCCACTGCTTCATTCCCCAAATGCCAGCAACAGTTAGGGCTGGACAAGGCCAAAACCAGGAGTCAAGAAGTCAATCCAGGTTTCCTACATGGGTGACAAGACCCAAGTACCTAACCATCACTTGGTGCCTCCCAGAGTGTATATTAGCAGGAACCTTGCATCAGGAGTGGATCCAGGACTCAGATCCAGGCACTCCAATACAAGATGTAGGTGTACCAAGTACAATCTTAAGTGCTGTACCAAGCATTGTTCCTTTTGCCCATAGGAGAATTTAAGCAGCATTTGTCTCATATCTTCAATATTTTTTGTTATCATTAGTATATTTTCCTGATTTCTATAACCACTTTCAAATTTGGATATTTGCCATATTTTTCTTTTGGAGGTAATATTCATCTGCCCCTTAAATGGATTGTAAAATTAATTATTGAGTGAGAAATGTTAAGCTGCTATCAAAGAGTTTATTAAGGAATAATTCCAATTGTCAAGTGCCACCACGACTCTAGGAATGTCATAGCAAGTCACTTAAGGCAGAAGGAGATGATGTTCAGATGTTTTATTACAGCTCTTACAGATAGCAGTTATTTCAAGGAGATTGCTTTATTCTGATCTCTGCAGTCGATTTTGAGGTTGATGGCATTTAATTTTATGTATGTATTCAGAGAGAAATGAAATGGCTTGATAGTGACATACATTTCAGGATTTTTCTTTTATTGGATTGAAAAGGCAGGTACTTAGATTTGCATTACTTGTTGGAAGCAGGAAAAAAAAATCATGATTAGTCCAAGTTTCATGTTAGGTAGAACAGTGACATTTTGGAACTTAATTAATCTTATCTGGAACTACAGCTGCATTACATTAAATTTGATCGAATGCTGAATGGCATCTACAGCCAAGCTTATTTCACTGAGGCCCAGGACGATGGTGTTACATTTAGGCGGGGCTAGTCAAGTGAATCTGGTCCTTTAGCACAGCAGGAATCTGCTGAGCTCATAAAATCCTCAAAATAACTTCCACCTCCTTGGAGGTGTTTTCTCAGTGCATGCAGGTTTGGGAAGAGAGTCTATGCCCAGGATTCACAAGAGGGTCTTTCCATCTCCTTTTTGGGCGGGTCTCAACTTTGGCACATACGTCAAATATGTTCAAGTAAACGTGATATGAAGGTACTTAGATTGTGGAGGAATCACCCAAAAAGGTTAGGTTCAGGAGTCACTTTCATAAGTGAGCTCAATATTAGCTAACAATCAGGAAGTAGACAACAATAGTAAGTAAGATTATATTTTGAACAAGCCAATCTTGACAATGTAAAATAGTGATGACTTTCCATTCTCATAAATTTCGTCAAAGCTTCAAAGAATCATGGTTAAAATCAATGATCTAAAGACAGGTAGCTTGTGTTTACATCCTGGCTCTATCATTTAGCGAATGTAAGATTTGGGACAAACTATGTAACCATACTGGAAGCTCAGCTTCCTTATCTTGTAAAAAGAAAATAGCAATAGTGCCTATTTCCTAGGGTTATTGCAAGGATTAAATGCATCCAAATCTGTAAAGAACTTAAAATGATGCTTGGCACATAGTAAGCACTACATATGTGTTTGTTAAATAAACACATTCCTTTCTTGAGACAGGAACGTCACTCCCAGCCCTGTACACACAACACACGCAAGCTCCAATGCTGAAGCAATAAATCCTTCTGAGAAAGAAAATCACAGATTCCCAGAGCCTTATTTTCAGAATCTCTCATGTTGCTTCCAGACATTGGCTATTTAATCCTTCCAGAAAAACCAAGAGAGAATTTACGCAAATAAACTTCTCCTTTTACAGAAGAGAATGCAGCTGTACAGGAAGATCAAGTGTTTTCCTTGAGACAACCCAAGGAACTCAGCCCCTTCACCATGTTTTTTTCCTTTACCAGGCTCACTTGCTATTAGGCAGAAAGCAATAAACTGATACGAAGCAAAAAGTTTACATTCAAACCAACAGAAGAAGTCAAAATACATAGAGAAAAACGAATCCACTGCAACTTTTCAGAAACTAGATCTTTCCTTCTGACTGCTACAGGAAATAAACAAAGTAAGTACAACTGAATGAACTTAAGTTTTCATTCAAATTGCCTAAATGAGAAAGGAGCTAAAATAAGCTGGCTTTTTAAAAGCAATCAATTATGCATGTACGTTACATTTGAATTCATATAAATGTAGTTTAGCTGCCAAATCATGTAAGAAAAAAGCTTTGTTGTTGAGGTGAGTTGGGGAGAGTGGGTAGCTGCAAGGTCCCTCAGTGTGCTGGGATATCTCACCTAGTCAAGGTAAAATTGGGAGAAGTGGATGGGAGAAGAGGTTTGGGTAGAGGTGACAAATTTGTTCAAATTTCCCTCCAAGTAGCTCCATGATGAGCTTTGAAAAGCAATAATCTTTATCCATAAGTGTTTCTTCATACCAACTCCTGTTTATGCAAGAATCTTTGGACTTTACCCAGTCTAGCAATATACCTTAAAGGAAGAGGAAATGGAGACAGAGGGAAGAAAAAGGAAGAAGGAACAGAGAGGGGAGATAAAGAGACAGAGAAAGGCACACACACACACAAAGATTTTTCAGGTTTTTTTTTGACAGCATGTTTTGAAAAAATTTTGAAAATTTCCAATAATTTTATTTTTCCCTGATATCAAAGCAATACATGTTCATTGTACAAATTTAAGAAATTTTGTAAAATACAGAAAATCGAACTCATCATAATTACCTGTCACCTTACTCTTGAGTATCTTGATTTACATCATTACTCTCAGTCTTACATACACTTCCTCTCTGCCTGAGAATTCATATACATTTTAAAGCGAAATTAGTATCTAAGGATATATAACTTTTAGCTTAGTTTTACACTTTATTATGAGTCCTTTCCTAAACTCTTAAATGTTCTTTGTAATTGGTTGTCTCAAACATAATTTATCTAGTGTATTGCATAATTTATCTAATCAGTCATATGTTAATGAGTGTTGTTTCTCCTGTTTTATAAACATAACTAATACATATTTTGGGGAATCTTCTGTGGCTATTTTCTCAGAAGAATGTTCCAGAATGGAAACTTAGATTGAAGTATATACATCTTTTAAAATATTTAATATCTAATATTGTGTTTTGTGTTTTCTCTGGTTTTTGTTAGTCTTGACTTAAGCTTTTTTCTCCAATACAAAAGAATCTCAAGCTTATCAAGTCAATTTTTTTCTAATTCATAGTTTTTGCTTTGACATATTATGCTATATTCCATGTTTTCTTTTAGGTTATTTTCTATTTTTGTTGTTTGAAAGATTAAATGGTTCATTTCTATAGTTTTCAATATTTATTTATTTATTTATTTATGTTATTTCAAAGTCAAAGAGACATACAGACAGAAACAGAGATCTTCCATCTACTGATTCACTCCCCCAAATGCCTGTAACAGCCAAGACTGAGCCGGGCCAGTTATGATCCCAGAACTCGGTCCAGTTCTCCTGTGTGGCTGGCAGAGACCCAAGCACTTGGGCTATCACCTGTTGCCTCCTAGGATGCACATTAGCAGGCAGTTGAAATCAGAAACAAATCTGGAACTCAAACATGGGTACTCCCATAGGAGCTGCAGGTGTCCAAGAAGCATCTGAAGTGCTGTGCCAAATGCCTACTTTTCTATAAAAACAGTGTCAAACACTTTAAATGAAATATCTCAGTTAACACTGGCTAGTACTCATTAGATAGTGTTCATTGCATGTTATACATGAGAAAATGGACTCCAGTATGTTACATATTTCAAATGCTCATCGAGAAAGCAGATGGTGAAATAAGGGTATGATCTCCCCACTTCATGCAATGATGGAGAGATAGAGGGCACACACTTGAGGGCACATCCTGAGGTACACCAGCCCTATTTGCTCCCAGGTCGTCTCCTACTGTGAAGGACACTTTGGGTGTTCTACACAGAGCATTGTTTTCTGCTTAATTTTGCTTTAACATGTCCAAATGACAGCAAATTTTCACTGAACTTTTAACATCAGCCATTTATTATTACTATTATGAAAAAATTATTAAGGAGTCTTTATAATAATAATATTCTTTTGAGTGATTCTTGTGAGAGTTACAGGAATGTTTGGAAAAGTTGCATTCCCTACTTACATGGTAGGACATCCAGTATATATCAGATAACTTGAGTTTACTGAATTTTATTATAATTCTTCATTTTATTCAATTTTACTTATTTTTGTTTTACTCAATTACAGTTATTTTATATATTTGCTTTGACACAACTTGAGAGTGTAATTTATCCTATTCATTGATATTTATCTATTTATTTGAAAGAGACACAGCAGTATCTTTCATCTACTGGTTCACTTCACAAATGTAAACAACATCACAACAACTAAGACTGGGCTAGACTTAAGCCGGGAGCCCAGAATTCAATCCAGGTCTCCTACATGGGAGATAGGGACCCAGTTACTTAAGCCTCCCAGAGTGTACATTAGCAGGAAACTGGATCAGAAGTGGAGCTGGAACTCAAAGCTAGACACTCTGATATGGATGGAATGCGGACATCCCAAGCAGCATTTTCACCACTGTGCCAAATGCTTGGCCCTACCTAATGCCTTTTTACATTCAGTTCTCATGTGTATAATATTAACAAATGTTTTCCCCCACTTTATTTTCTTGCATTTGCCTAATTTATCCTCATCTTTTCTTTTATTTCTGTATTTGCCAGCTCTTTGTTAGTATAATGAAATACCAGCGGCAGGAGGACTTTAATAAAGAAAAGAGTTCCAGCTTGGCCCATGGTTCAGAGGTGCAAGATCCAGAGACCTCATCCAGTGACAGCTTTCTTGTTGGCAGAGTCCCAAGGTGGCAACATACAGGAAACACGCCTGACAGTCTGTATTTCTAGCAATCTGTTTCTCTCTCTCCCTCCTCTCTCTCTCTCTCTCTTTCTCTCTCCCTCCCTCTTTCTCCCTCTCTCTCCCCCTCTCTCTTTCTCATAAAGCCATTGGGATTTAATCACAGGCCTCCAACCTTATGACCTAATGTAATCTGAACCACATCCTGAAGGCCCCACCTCTAAATATCATAATTGGATTAAGTTTTCATCCTCTTAGCACCATTAGATTATGACTTTGAGTTTTAAACCGCTACTTGAGTTTAGAGGCCAAAGCACACATGCTTGTCATTTTGTTTTCTGTGAGTCTCTCTTATATGCTACAATTAGGATCTGAGATCTTTTTCTTTTTAATACTTGGCATTAATGCATTCGTATTTAATCTGATGACTATTGTACTTCTGAAATTTTAGGTTTTCAGTTTTTATTGTGTTTCTTTCTCGTCCTCTCCCTTTCACATGTCTTAAGTGTTACAAAATGACTTAAGAGTTTGTTTCTATACTTAGAGAAGAAAGTCCCTGTTCTTTCGCTTGGTATCTGCAAGGCTTTGTGAGATCTGGAACTATCTGTTTTGACAGCCGCCAGGAATTCCCCACACGCCACCTCTGTGACTTCTAGTACACCTGAGCCGCTTTGAAGTCTTAAGTGCAGGATACTTCATCTTTGGCTTTATTTCTGTCATTTCTCTTGCTTGTAATGCTCTTGCTTTATTTTTTTTTACTTGGCTAATTTTTCGTGCCTTTCCCCAAATCATTCTGCTGTCAGCTCCTCTAAAATCCTTCTCTAAAACATCCTCTGAGCCTCACAGCAACCTGCATGCCTTTCCCTGGGGGCTCTATCGCGCTGTGTTTTTCAAGAACTTTATAAATTAAAAATAAGAAAATGCAAATTTCACTGGATGGTTGTTTATGTCTATTTTTAATCTTTGTCAGAGATTTAGCAATTTACTAATAAAAACATGGGGCTTTAAATTTAAACTGGAAAACAGATGTTGTCTTTTGGGATGATAAACTAAATGGTTCTATCAATCTGGACAAGAGACATGCTCACAATAAAAACCATGAATACAGAAAAGCAGTTCTAATCACTTCTGTGCATCTCACATTCAAGAGAATTGATACGGATTTTGAAGCCCACCTGGCTGCTGAAACAATGTATTTAGGTGCAAAAGGCAATGTTTTACTTTATCCTCAAATAATTCCATTCCACTTAGTCAGCAACGGCTCTACGAGTCACCCAGTCGCTGTGTCAGAGGTGGGCAGCAAGAAATTACATCCAGGCCAACAGCTCAGCTCCAGGATAAACAAGGAAGCCCTGAGAAGCCCTATCTTAACTTCTTCTTTCTTAGTTCAGCCATGGCTCAGATCACAGCCTTCGCTTGGCAAATCACATTTTGTAAAGCTGAGGCCAGGAGCTGTAGCAAAAATGACAGATGAGGCTGAGGCCTCACAAAAGCCCAACTGGTGTGAGTGACCCAGGCTGCTTCAGGCAGGTGCTGTCTGCACACAGAGCAGGCACATGTGCCTCTAGGCTTTGATTTCTTTACAGTGTAAGTAAAATAGACCTTAACAAAGCCCCATGCCCTGAGGGAAACAATTGGAAAGGTCTTACAACTTGGCAAGCCAATCTCACAAGGATGCTATGCTGACAGATAGCACCTCTCCACATGATTCCCACTTCTCAGAGCAATGGTGAGAAACATTTGCAACTTCTGAAAGAGGGAGAGCAACTGTCAAAACAGGCACAGAACAAGTATGAAGGTAGTTCAAGGGGCTGTAACAGAGAATACCAGGGTTTAGACACAACCAGCGGAGCTAGTAGGAGGGGAGAAGAAAACAAAACAAAAACAAACAAACAAAGATAAAAAACGCCAGGCACCGGGTGTGCCCTCCTAGGCAAAAGGCAGAAGATGGGCTCACTGAGGGTACTGCCAAAAAGCTCACATTCACAGAGACTGACTGGGGACTCTGCTGGTCCCGGCTATAGGGATTTATGGGCGGAATTGTCTCTCCCTCCATCCAATTTAGGATTATTTGGTTGCAAGCAACTACAATTACAGTTTGTTCAAGCCAAAAAGCAAAGAGGGTGGGGAGGGAGGGAGGTAGAAGAGAGGAGGCAGAGAGACTGATGCAAGTGAATACCCAGAAGATAGGTCAGGACAAGGACGCCAATGACATCATCAGGGCTGGGCTTCCCTCCTCATTGCCTGGCTCAGAATTCCTCAGTAATGGCTCCACTCCCACCCAGTCTCTTCCCCTCACATGGTGACAAGACTTCCAAGACTTAGACCCTTATATTCTTAGCAACCTCCAAGTAAAAAAGGTACTTTTCCTCTACTACATCCTGAAAACTGGAAACTTGTTGGTTTGAAACCATCTAGCTTGGTCTCTTGACTATACCTAGAACTCCACTTGCAAAAAGCTGAGGTAGGCCAGCTCTCTGCTGTGGCCAGGGAGTGCAGTGGAGGATGGCCCAGGTGCTTGGGCCCTACACCCCATGGGAGACCAGGAAAAGCACCTGGCTCCTGGCTCCTGCCAACGGATCAGCGCAGTGCGCCGGCCGCAGCACGCCGGCCGCGGCGGCCATTGGAGGGTGAACCAACGGCAAAGGAAGACCTTTCTCTCTGTCTCTCTCTCACTGTCCACTCTGCCTGTCAAAAAAAAAAAAAAAAACAAACAAACAAACAAACAAAAAAAAAAACAACAAAAAAAGCTGAGGTAGGGACGATTTCCCAAGTAATAAGCCAGTACTGACACCAGGACGGTGGAATCCAGAAAGGCAAAACCACAGAACGAACTTCGTGTCAGGTCACTGTGTTTGGAGGAAGTGTTGACAGGAAGCTAAGAGGAAGTTGGCCTTGTTCCCTCCTCAGCATCCATTCTGTCTTCTGACAACAGCAGCATCCTTATCTATGGAACTTGGTACTTCACATGGATTAGTGGAACTGCCATTCAGAGTACCCTACCCGCAGAGGTGAACAGATGACTTCAGTTAAGCCAATCAGATTTGTTTTCTTGGAAAATACAATCACTAGCTCTGAGTTAACAAAAGGTGGTTGGAACTGGGCCACGCAATTTCAGAGTCCCAAAGGAAAGACCAGTAGAGGCTCTTTTCAGGATTTCAGCTGCCTGGTATTGCCTTACTTCTTGCCCTTGCTGTTGTCTGAGTGCTCAACTCTTTCTTGGGTTCTTTGGCTTTCCCAGAGTACGCTCTTAGGATTCCATCCAGGGGCTTGCGCAGTGGCACAGTAGGTTAATCCCCGCCTGCAGTGCTGGTATCCCATATGGGCACCGGTTCTAGTTCCAGCTGTTCCTCTTCCAATCCAGCTCTCTGCTGTGGCCTGGGAAAGCAGTGCAAGATGGCTCAAGTGCTTGGGCCCCTGCACCCGCGTGGGAGACCAGGAAGAAGCTCCTGACTCCTGGCTTCGGATCAGCACAGCTCCAGCCATTGCAGCCATTTGAGAAGTGAATCAACGGAAGGAAGACCTTTCTCTCTGTCTCTCCCTCTCACTGTCTGTAAGTCTACCTCTCAAATAAATAAATAAAATCTTTAAAATAAAAAAGATTCCATCCATTGCTTTCATTGGGCAGGCCCACTTTCTGTTGAGTGCCGCTTTCAAGTCCGACTACGTCTGGGCTAATTTCAAAGGCTCTGGTAATAGCCATGTCACCTTAGATGCCCAGGTTGGAAGCTAGATTTTTGTCAAAATTCATGCCTGTCTCTGACTAGAAACAACTGAAAAATGTGACTATTCCTGTTGTGTATAGCTTAGTTAGTGGGTCTCACACCTGGACTTGTGCCACGTACTCCTTCTCAGATATCTAGAAAAGGAGAATTAACTGGCCAGATGTAGAACTCAGTTCTCACTTATTTGTCCACTCATAATTCAGAATATTGTTCTTTATTGTTTTAATATTTGAAGAATAGGGAGAATAGGTAAGACTAAGGTTGAGAGTTCAAGAGCTAAGACTTCTAATCTATGTGAGATAAAACATAACTTTCATGAATCCAGTGATGACTTATTTATTTACTGAAGACCTACTGTGACCTAGGCATTGAGAAAGGGACCATGGATGCCATGCTGAGTAAAAATAGACACATTCCCTAATGCCAGAGATTTGACAGAGTCCACAAATGTTTAAAGTGTGCTCCTTGTATTAGTTTCTAAGGGTTGACATAACAAAGTACTATAGTCTGGGTGGCTTAAAACTATAGAAATATATTATTTCACACTTCTGGAGAGCAGAATTCTGAAATGCAGATGCTAGCATGACCATGGTTCCTAGGTTTTTAAGGGAGAGTCCTTCCTTGCTTCTACCCTCAGAGTTCTTGGCTTGTAGGCATTCTCTTCATTTTTTTTTTTTTTAATTTGACAGATAGAGTTAGACAGTGAGAGTGAGAGACAGAGAGAAAGGTCTTCCTTCCATTGGTTCACCCTCCAAATGGCCACCATGGCCAGAGCTACGCCAATCTGAAGCCAGGAGCCAGGTGCTTCCTCCTGGTCTCCCATGCAAGTACAGGGGCCCAAGCACTTGGGCCATCCTCCACTGCCTTCCTGGGCCACAGCAGAGAGCTGGACTGGAAGAGGAGCAACTGGGACTAGAACCCGACACCCATATGGGATGCTGGTGCCGCAGGAAGAGGATTAACCGAGTGAGCTACAGCGCCGGCCTCAACATTCTCTTCATTCTAATCTCTGCTTCCATCTTGTCATAATCTCCTCCATGGATCTCTGTGTCTTCTCTTTTTATAAGGACATCAATTAATGTGTTTAAGCCTCACTCTAAATCCAGGATTATTTCATCTCAAAATCTTTAACCAGTTACATCTACAAAAGCTCTGTGTCCAAATAACATCACAATATGAGACTATCAGTGGACATGAATTTTTGGGTGACTATTCAACCCAACATACAAATAATATATAATAGCTGAATGAATGACTAACAGAAAGAAAGAATATAATCTCATAAGTGAGAAAGAAAGGAATGTGAGCTAACTTGAAGCTATAGTAGACACAGACTACCATGAAGTTGGCAGCCTAAAACATAAGCACTGATGATCCAAACTTTTGTGGGTCAGAACTCCAGAAACAGTGCAACTAGATTCTCTCTCCCAGAGTCTCAGACTTTGGTCAGATTCAGTTCTAGCCTGGAGGCTCTGGGTAAGAATCCACTTCTCAACTCCTTTCACATTGTTAGAAAAAAATCTGTCCCCTCACAATTGTAGGAGTCAAGTTGCTATTTCCCTGCTGCTTGCTATGGACTATCCTCTCCATAGTCACACGTTGGAATCCTAACCTCCAACATGACTGTACTTGGAAATCAGACCTTTAGAAGGAACAGTCATCTCTCAGTGCTCATATGTGATTTGTTCCTGGACTCCCTGTGGGTACCAAAATCCTTAGATGCTCAAGTCCCTTATGTAAGTTGGCACAGTATCAGAATATAACCTTTACACATCTTCTAATAGACTTAAATCATCTCTAGATTACTTATAACATTTAATCCAATGTAAATGCTATTTAAGTAGTTGTTATACTGTATTGTTTAAGGAAAAGGGAAATAAATTCTACATGTTTCCCAAACAGATGTAATTTTTTAAAATATTTTCAAAATATTATTTGGAATATTTGGTTAATCCCATGGAGGCAGAACTCACAGATGTGAAGCCCCAACTGTACTCAGAGGGCTTGGGTCCCAGGAGTCATCTTAAAATTTTTCTACCTCAGTGGGCCAGGGAAAGTTCGCCTGAGTACATGATAAGGGAACTAGATAAGTAGGGACAAGGGAACTTGGAGGCAGAAGAAGAGAAGGAAACAGCTTCTCTAGTAAAGCTGAAAGGAGACCCATGTGACAGGAGCACAGGAGATGAAGGCAAGACAGTGGGAGGTGTAGACAGACAGGCTGGGCTTGCTCTGAATTCACAGCCATGAAGGCCACAAGAGGACCCTGGACAGGAAGCACTGGAGTCCTCTCCTCTTTTAGGGATGGTCAAAACCACAAGCCACAGAGAATTACTCACAGCCAGCTAGACTTTTAACTCCAAGAACCGCCAAACCTGCAGGCATAACATGGAAAACATTTGGTAATTCATTAGGCAAGGGCACTGGCTGCCATGTCCTTTGCCAATGAAGCACTCATTTGTAGGGGGCAAGGTGGTTCTGAGAGGCAGCAGTGAAGGACCTTTGGTAGAATAATCATATAATTTATAACCTAAGCCAAAACGGGTTAGAAAGTGATGGGGAATATTGTATTAATTACATTAGGACAGCAAGTGCGAACCAAGGCTTTTCCTGCCAAAGCAAGAATTATGGCCACTTCAGTCTTTTGGAACTCAAAGCAGGAACTACTCACAACTAAAAAGAAAAAAAAAATTATAATATGTTTTAACAAAGCAAAGTCTTATTTTTACATTGACTGCTTCACAGCCCTGTACACTTAATAGATTTGCATTCAGTAACTAATTTGGCACTATTTGTCATCCTGGGAAGTTTTCTCACACCTCAATTTCTTTACCTTGAAAGCAAGTTTATTGCTGTTTCTACCTTAATGCATTCCATGTGAATTCTATTGAAATGGATTTATGAATAAGTGTTTCTTTCTTTGTCAATGCACAAATTGCAAAATATTTCCTGTGGCTTTACATTGTAATAGCTCTGGGGAGAAATCTGATAAGACAAATAAGAATTCCTGAATGGACAATGGTGAGAATTGTGCTGAGCAGCTCCCTATCCTGAAGCTCTGAAGTTGTTTAATCCCAGGTTATGAAGCCTGGATCATGTCTTTGGTCTCTGTGTACAAAGAGTGTTTTCTGTAGGAAATTGGCCAGCTGTTGCTTAGCTCTGTTCAAGAGAAGAGAAAATCTCTACTGATTTCATAAGGGTACAAAATCCACCCTTCTGCATTTATCAACATTTCACCCATTCCTCAGAGCCTAATCCCATCATCTTTGGGAATTCCTGGCTCATGATGCCAGTTGGTGACTCTCCCTCAAGTTACACATTTTATGCCTTTTGTGAGCCTCACATGATGGTTATTTTATCATGTAACATCCTGTTGAATGAATCTCTTTTTTTATAATGTCCCATTTTTGTGTGACTTTTTGCAACCAAATCCTTGCGTGTAACAAATTGCTCTAATCAGATTGAGCCCCTCACTTCAGGGGGTCCTCACTGCTGCTGGGACCAGGTGGCCGAAGTTTCGTGTGGCAAGGACATGAAGAAAAGCCTGCCAACTGGTTGGAAAGCAGATTTGAGGCTACTGCCCACTCAGAGAATTGTAAAGTCCCAGGGAGCCATGGCCAAATGAAAACATGCCCAGCTCCTGCCTCTCCCACATGCACCAGTAAGAAACACAGACCTTTCTTCTTTTTGCCTTTATACCTCCCCTTGAAGTTTATCTTCATGTCACCATTTCCTAAAAAAAAATATGGTAATCCGCAGTCATTGCAATCCACCCTATGCCTCTAAGTCTTTAGGAATAGCTCTAACTATTGCAGCTTTCAGTTGTCTAAAGAGGGTACATAAACATTTCCTACAAATGGACAAATAGTAAATTTCATGGCCTTGTAGTTCTTATGTTCTCTTTAGCAATTACTCAACTCTACCATTATATTGAGAAAGTATCAGACAATATGTAAACTGAGGAGCCTGACTTTCTCCAATAAAACTTTATTGGCAAAAACAGATGGTGTGCTGGACGCGGCCCCACGGGTCACAGTTTGTAGATCCCTTGTCTGAGCTCAATTTAACATAGTATATCAACCAGTATGAAAGCAAAGGCAGTAAAATTGCCTGATATTTAAAATTCTTCAGTTTTGTATTTCTCAGCCTGTTTTGTTTACTCCCTACATTAGATCAAGTCTTTTAGTACCAGTAACCATAAATTGTACAGTGTGCTTCACAAATCCAGACTAATAGGAAAAATAAATGTTTTTCTGTCAATAATTTATATTTTCCAATTTCTACAAAAGTTCACTCCTCTTATGAAGGAAGGAGTAATACAAGCAAATTTTACAACTGGAGAGATATTTGAAAATACAGGCATATGTGGTAAAAATTGCAGGTCTTGGGTATTTGTTGCAGCACATTAGTGAGGTATGCAACCCCAGTCTTGCTGACCCAATTCATCATGTCTTTTAAGAATTTGTTTGAGTGAAATGATCTGCTGTGTTTTTAATATCATTTTTCCTATGATGCTAGAGTTGTGAAACGATCTTAATTTCTTTTTTATATTAGTTTTTCTTATTTATTATATTTGGAAGGGAAAGAGAGAGAAAGAGAACATGAGCTCCCATCTACTTGTTCACTTCCCAAATGTGTGCAACAACCAGTGCTGGGCAAGCTGAAATCAGAAGCCCAAACTCAATGTTGGTCTTCCACATGGATGGCAGGGACACAACTAAATGAACCATCGCCTGCCGCCTCCTAAGGCCTGCATTGGTAAGAAGCTGGAATTGGGAGCTGGAGCTGTAGTTGAACATACACAGACATCTTATTCACTTGACACAATGCCTACTCCATTACTAGCTTAATAGAAAAATAGTTGGATCCCTGCTCGACCTCCATCGAGCTGGAGAATTTTCCTGTTCTTCCTCCCTTAGTGGGTTTAGGAATCAATGTAAGTGAATTGCTGAGCTGCCACCAAAGCCTACCACAACTTGGTCTCTTTGCCAATCTGGCTCAGTGATTCAAATCTCAATCTAGTTACAACTAGAGTTGTCAGATTTTTTTTATTAAAACTAAAATATCTGAATAAAGCTACTTATGAAGGAAGATTTATTTCAGCTCATGGTTTTAGAGACTCACAGTCTGATCCTCTGGCCTCATTGTCCTGGCACCTAGTGAGGGAGATGAATGGCAGAACAACTGTGGATGAAGGATCACATGTTGAGCTAGGGCGCAGAGAGATCTCACTCATCCCTCGTGTCCATATTTCTTTCTTTATAAAACCACCATGATTTTATTATAGGGTCCCACTCCAGCAACTTAATCCAATCTAATTACTTCCTCCAGGCTGTGCCTTTAGACATCACAGCTGGATTAAGCCTATCTTTCATATATATTAACATTAATCCATTAATCATTGATCTGAGACTTTGGGGACAAGGCCCTAACACCTGGTCCTCCGATGTACATTGAAACTAACATCCAAATTGTATCAACCAGGAAGTGAAGAAGTTCCAGGATTGCTTTCCTGTACTCCAAAAGACTTTGTCCTCTGTATCTCAGCCATTGCTCATCTGTGTTTTGGCTCTCTATTCTTTTCTTGCAGACTCCTTTCAAATTTTAGTTTCCAGCATTCCCCCTCGTGTTACCCAGTTCCTATAAGATGCCTTTCTCCCTGCCCCCAAAACATTGCCCATGCATGTTAAGAATCTTTCTTCCAAACCCCTAGCTGTATTTCAATCTTTTTATCATAATTATGCTATGATAAAATTCTCTATAATAATTACCAGTTGATGCTGGAACAGAATTTATGAGGAAACCATGAGCCTCTGTGTTACAGCTGAGAAACTACACAAATAATCCACTAGTCACTACATTACATATGATACTGGCCCTCACTGTGGGAGTGGCTTAGTGCCAGGGTCAGAGGTGAGATATCCAAGTAACCCCTGCCTTTGGTAGTTCATATTTGTCTTTTTGCCACTCAGCAGGCCAAGTGCAGAACCTAAAATCAGCACCAGCAGCCCCTTCAAATATGAGGCATGAAGTCCAAACCACTTTGAACTGCATATGGGAAAAAGAGTTCCTAAGGTCAAACAGGTTTGCCTTGGTCCCAGATAATCTTAAACGTTCTTAAAATACATAGATGAAGTTGTAGTATGAAAAGAATTCCATAAATAACAGTTATTAAAATGCCAGAACAGAGTCAAATGATAGTCATACAAAACAAAGCCCTTGTTTAAATTTTGAAACAAGCTGCCCTTACCTTAATAGGAAAAATGTGTGTTTGTTAAATGCATGGGCCCAATGCTGCTTTCAGTGAAAATCTAGGATTTCTGCTTAAGTCAATAAAGCTTGTGTATTAGGGTAGTGGGGTTGGGAAGGTTGGTGTTCTCAGGGTATTGGAGAATATAGGAATGGACAGGTGAGTGAGTGAGAACCAGCCTGTGTTCGGCAGGTACCCACCACAGCAGGATGCCCACTTACTAGTTGTTGAACTCAATATCCATTCTTCGTAGTCAATGCTTGTGCATTACACTCTATTTTTCATATCACCCCAAAGCATCTCCTCAAGTTTCCCAGCACCCTGAAGCCCAATGAGTCCACCAATTTGAAGTTGCTAGAGAGAGTCTTAAAAAGCAAGTTGTTATTTAAAAAGGGATCTTAAAATCATTTTGCAGGATTTGTTTTTCTTGATCTTTTACTGAATCTTGTATCTCTTATCTTACTTTCACATTTCTACTTATTATCAGTCACAAAAATGCTAAGGAGTGTTGCTTAAATCCAAGCAACATAAAAAATTACTTGTTTCAGTTGAAAGGAAGATGACGGTTTGGAGTAGAGTCATTTGTTATCATTTTATTTAATTTTATTATTATTATAATTATTATTATTATATAAATCTATGTAAGAAAAACCTACATTTTAAAAACTGAGCTATTCTGAGAATGAAGGATATATGTTATCAAATTGGGTGTTACAAAGTACCCAACTCTCCATGTACTTAGTGTCTTAACATGGATACTAAAAAGGACCTGTAAACTAAGGTATGACAAGGACTTGAGGTCTGGAACAGAGCCAGACCCTTTTCCATCCAAATCTCAGCTTTGTATCTCTTTGCAGGCAGTATCTCTTCTCTCATGCATCTCTGCCTAATGGGGGACACGGCCACCGACATTTCTAAGGTCACATATTTACAGCTTTTGACCAAAGAGCAAAGACAGCTCTTCTTTCCCAGCTTCCTTGTTTTATTTTTTCAGAGAAGAAATGTAATTATAGCTCCTCTGGGAAGTGCTTAACAAGAGTCCTGACAGTGAACCATGACCACTGATCAACCCCAAAGTTATGATAGCACCAAAAATCAAGATACAGGATAATGAAGTGCAAGGAATTTACTCATGTTGCGAATCTGTGTCTTACTATTTCATTTTCATGGCAATGTCTTTCAAATGCCCTACAGCATTTAAACCACACTAAAATTTTAGACACATATTTATGGGGTATCCTGAGATATTTTGATAGATTTATATAGTGTGCAATCATAAAATCTGGGTAATTAACATCTCTGTATTCTTAAACTTTTGTCACATTCTTCTGTTCAGAATCTTCAAACTCAGCTCTTCAAATTTTTTATCAAATGTATAATAAATTGTAAATTATATAGTCACCTACTCCACTGTAAAACATCAGAGATTTTTCCTGCTATCTATGTCTATTTTGTGCTCATTATCCACACTTCTTCTTTCCCCCTGACTCCTTCCCATTCCAAATTTCTAGTGCCAATTTCTGTTTTCAATATCCAGAGAGAGTGCCAATATTGCCCTGTATATCCTCCCATTTCACATGCTACCTTTGAGACACTAATAAAATAGATTCCTATCTTAACATGTGACATTTTTTAACAGGTTTATTCATTTATTTGAAAGACAGAGACACAGACAGAGAAGAAAAGAGAAAGATATCTTCCATCCACTGCTTCATTCCCCAGATGGCCACAACAGCAGGGGCAGGGCCAGGAGGAAGCCAGAGCCAGGAGCTTCTTTAGAATCTCCCACAGGAGTACAGAGGCCCAAGCACTTGGGCCATCTTCCACTGCTTTCCCAGGCACATTAGCAGAGAGCTGGATCAGAAGTGGAGTAGCCAGGACTTGAATCAGTACCCATAAGGGATGCCAGCACTACACGCAGATGCTTAACCTTCTGTGCCACAGCTCTGGCCTCAACATGTGACATTTAACCATTTTATTCACTAGGCCTTTGATATTTGACAGGCTTGGATCTATTGGTACTTACCAGTGACTCAAGATTAAATGATGCATTCTCCTGCAGTGGTTAAGAATTCAAGGGAACAGAAGTCAAGTGTGCAATGGCAGCACAAAACGGTGGTTAAAGTCAGTGTGTTCTGGGGTCAGCTTCCTTGGGTTTGAAAAGGGCTCAATATTGCTCATTGGAGATATGGCTCTGGGACAGGTCCTTACTCTCTCCATGCCCAAATGTCTTCAGATTGCAGGCAAGGAGGTTTCTTGCCCCCAAATGGAGTTGTAAGCTTTACATCTCAGAATACTACCTGGTACTTAGTAAGAAATACAGCAAAATATCACATTTAGTCAACCATTCTCTTGGGACTAAATTGTTGGTCTTAAGGAACTAGCCAAAGGTGGCAAGAACATTCTCCTTCAGGATAAAAGTCAGCAATCCTTACTGGACATCTAATGTCTATTGTATTCTGACCTGCCTCATCTCCTACCACCTGCCTCAAATGACCACACCAAATTACGAAGACTTTCCTGAACCATATCCATGTGGACTGCAAGCCTCTGGAATTTTGTGCTTAAAATTCACCTGCCTGAATTGTCTTATCTCTATCCATCTTGGAAATCCTAGCTTCTGTCACTTTTTTGGCTTCCCAGGGGAAATACAGATTGTTCCTTCCTGCTTTATCTATACCAATCTAACAATCATCATCTTGGATTATATTGCTAAGGTTCTTTTGTTTGTTTGTTTGTTTGTTACATTCTACAAGGATGTAAAAGTAGTCAGTGTCTTATTTAATTTTCATTCTATTCCTGGAGTTAACAATGATCAGAATATAGTAGGGGTTCAATAAATGCTGTTGACTAAAGGGAGAGATTCATTTTCTTTTGTGTTGACCTTTGCTGTACAGAAGCAGGCAAAATGACTACATTTTTCCCCAGGTAGAAAAAAAAATAACAATGTTGTCAGGCACACAATTTATCTTAGCACAGAAGTATCACTGGGAAATAGACATTATCATCAGTTATCTTCTGGAAGTCACAGCCATGTCTACTGGTTTGCTTCTAAGGATTTGGTGCATAATCCCTGCGTCCTAAAGGTAATAGACTTTCATCTAAGAGGAATTTCTTCCTTGTTTTAACAAGTGTGATCAGACCCTGGAAGCATTTGCAAGTCTTAATCAAAAGGGAGTTTGTTACAGCACACAAACTGCCACATGCATGATACCTCATGTAGTAGAAAGGAAACATTATACGGTCAGCCAGCTCTCTCATTTTTGCATTAATATTTCCAACAGATGTCAAGCACCTTTCTTTTTTTCATAATGTGATTTAAATTAATGTGATAATATTATTCCATAGAATAAAAAGATTTTCAAAAGGTTCTTGTCTTGCATATGATTTTTGCTCAATTGATATTTTGGATCCCCACATCATGCTTTGTTTGTTTTTTGTCTGTCCACACTCATAACCTAGGATTAAATGTGAAACCTTTCAAATAATTGCTCTGAGAATACTTTTAAATTTCATTTACTCTAAGCAATTTGAGAACTTAGCATCTTTATAAGGTAAGCCTAGGATCTTATAGCACTTGCCTAATCCATCTGAAACAGAAAGAAATAAACAACCCACTGCATTTCTAAAGCATTTAAAAACAATTTTCCTCTTCAACAACTCCAAAGCAGTTATACCTGAAAATATCCCTGACCTCACAGAGTCTGCATTATGTAAACAATCCTGAAGGAAAAAGCTTTAAAAATATAATATTCCAAAACAACTATATGCAGATTTTGTGGTAAGTGATACAGAATGATCATACATTTTCTAAGAATTATGAAAATAACATTACCTTCCTCTAGAAATAATGCTTTGCTTCTACAAGTAAAATCATAAAATGCCATAACGAAAGAAATAAAACTTTAGCTATTTTTCACATTACACAATCTAGAAATTGATAAATCTCACATGCAAATTCAAATGCTTAGCTTTCCATTGAAAACTTGAAAGATGGAGAAAGAATTAGCAAATATTTCCCCAAGAACCCAATTGTCTGGAGCTAAACTCTCCTGTTTTACCACAGTTGTAACACCTCTCTATTGTCTCTAGATACCATGGCATTTATTACCATTTATCACTTGAATGGCCCCATATGCACTGTTTGAAATCATGTAAATCAATTTACCAGAAAAGAAGATATGTTTAGGAAAATAATGATAGATAACATTTGAAAGTAAAAAAGGATTCAGGTTATGGAAAATATTTAATGCGAAGCTAAAGAGTTTGGATTTAATTAGCATAAATCATTTTTAAAAGATCTTAGGAGTAACATGATCAAGATGATGTTCTAAGGAATTCCATCTGGAAACAAGGACATGTGTCTTCGAATGCAGAGAGAGGAAGCCAAGAACAATTTTAAAAGCTGACATTTATTTTGTTCTAATGTTTTCAGAAATTATTAATGTTTAATATACATAATCCTCAATAGCTCAAATCCTAACTCTATGTTCAATTAGCTGTGTGAATTTGAACAAATTATTTTACTTCTCTCACCCCTAGCTTACCATCTATAAATACTTACATGCAGTGTATGTATGTGAGCATTAAATTAATCAACACATTCAAAGTGCTAAGAATGGTATCTGGCACATAGAAATAGTTCAACTAATGGCAACTATGACATTTTAGATTTCATTCTTGAATTTCAAATGTAATAATTTTTCTGTTTCATGGGAGAAGAAAATAATGTTCAGTAGCATTAAATATTTTGCACTAGGAGTATAGTTATTATGTCTGGGCTCTTCTATATATTATACTACTTGCTATGGAAGAAGCTTTGGGCAAATCTTGGCTTCTCTGTGTTGCTTTTATGAAACAGGTAGATTGAGTTTGTTCACTGGATAATCTAGAATATATCAGCTTCATTCTCAGAGTATGATTTTTTTTCTAGGAAATGGTACATTCTGGATGAGAGAAAAGGAAGAGAAAGCACGTACACAACACACCACTTTGCAACCAAGTTGGAAGTTTGCTCAAGTCTACCTGACATCAGTCTTTCCCTTGATACTTTAAATAGCACTGCCCTGTTTCAGACCCTTATTACTATGCAGGGAGTCAAAGGAAGATAGCAATAACATGACTTTCTGAAATATTTTTATACATAATGAAATCCAAATGTTTAAGCATAGCACTCAAGTCCCCTACAACCTTACCCAACCTACAATTGCAAATTGCAGGTACAATCAACAATGTTTTCCTTTACTTCTGCACATGTATGACTTCATTTATTCCACAGTCTATATCCATAGGGACCTTTTCTTTATACAATCTATCAGCATTTTATCCACCCCTCCAGAACTCATCTTCAGCATAAGTCCTTCACAACTCACTCCCTCGTACCCAAGACTTGCCACACAGTTGTAGAAACCATCTTCTCTTTTTCCTGTTGTCCATAGCTTCACCATTCAAACAGCTGTGACAGCCTGTGTAGTTGGGATGCATAACGGCAACCCTTACCAGTCTCTAAACTTGCTAATGATGGGAACAAAATTCCACTCACATCTATTTCCAGGGACTCTTACTCTATTTTATTGTACACATCTAGTATTCAATTAACTCACTAAATTGAGTGAAATTATCAATGGAAATTCCAAGTGCCAACAACTATAAGAAAGACAAAAAGAAGGAATATTTTAGGGGAGTAGAAGAAAGAATATAACTCCAAATTTTATAATGTATTACCCTACTAACATTCAGATACATATTTAAATACTTTTCAGATCCCTAAATAGAGTTTGAAAACAATTAGTAATTATGTCACAATTTCTAACAATAACCAATGGATAAAAACCAACATTGAAAAAAAAAAAAAAACACTTCATGTGTGATTTGTGATATGTATTTAATTTCAGTGGAATCACACCTTATCTTCATGAGCTAGGAGTACGTGTATGTTTGCACAACAACAGGTAAAATATTAGTTATGAATCACATGGAGAAATATGTGCCTATGAGTAAACTGGCTGGATCAAGCATCTGGAAAAGCAGTTTTAAAAACATTTCCAAAGCATCACTAGAAGACATAAACTTAGCATTCATCAGTAGTCACCCATCCTTTGAAGAAAATTTGGAGACGGAGTCAAAGGAAGTTAAAAAGTAGCCTAATATGGTAAATAAACTGAAGACTCAAAGTTCAATTTTGATTCCAAAGTGTCAAAAAAGAAAACACACTCTAAGATCCTTAAAATTAATCCTCTGATACTTCTAACTATCTCATCTATTTCAGATTTTTGCTGAAAATGGTTACATGCCTAAAAAATAAATGATTCCCTATTTTAAGTCTCTTTTCCAAGACTTTAGATAGATCTTAAAAGAGCAAAGCTCTCCATAATGTATGTCTGTTTACATTACAAAGCTAAAATCATGCACTTCGACCAATTTTAGTGGAGCTCCTTTTTCTTACATACATGAGGTAGAACTCATTTTGACACACAAGCTAGGCAATTGCCATATTTACCTCACAAAAATAGAATCTGGCTCTGAAATTTAACATGGCAGCAGTCAACCCAAACGACACATCAGATAACTTTGCCTAGTCATAAATAAATCTTTGTCATTTGCTTTAAAAAGCAACAACTGATAGCTAATAAAACTAGATATGTATCTAGCAGTAAACATTAGTTGTTTATCTTACTATCATTAGATTTCTTGTCTTGAGCTACATCATCCAGGACTCACTGTCTTAATAGTCATACCTTTCAATAATTGTGAAGCCACAGCCTCAGTTTTTATCACCAGATTATCTTCACACCTCCTACTTATTTATAAGGAATGACAGAAGAAAAATTTCTTCTCATGTCAGTTGATAATTATATGCTTCTTAAAATGAATGGCCTCAGAGCAGCGCTGTGACCTAGAGAGTAAAGCTGCCACCTGCAGTGCTTCCATCCCATATGAGTGCCAGGTTCAAGTCCTGATTGTTCCGCTTCTGATCCAGTTCCCTGCTAATGTGCCTGGGAAAGCAGTAGATGAGAGCCCAAGTGCTGGAGTGCCTGCACCATTTTGGGAAACCTGGAAGAAACTCCTGGCTCCTGGCTTCAGATCAAAACAGTTCCCACTGTTGGGGCTATTTGGAAAGCGAACCAGCAGATGGAAGATTCTCTCTCTCTCTTTCAGTCTTTCTCTCTCCTTCCCTCCCCCTTCATCCCCTCTATCAATTTCTCTATCTCTCTCTTTCTCTATCTCTGAAATTCTGCCTTTCAAATTAATTAATTAATTAATTAAATTATTTTTTTAAAATGAATGGCCTCCTGCTACTTCTGCTCTTACTACTCCACTACCTAGCTCAGTGTATTCCCTGAGACTCTATGACATTTCATAATTTATGTTTTACAACACCTCAGAACTTTAGGAACATTGAACATTGAATATAACATGTCTATAGCAGCCTTTGTATACACAGGCAATACCACAGCTGAGGAAGAACTTCTAGATCAATCCCATTCACAATAGCTACAAAAACAATCAAATACCTTGGAATAAACTTAACCAAGGATGTTAAAGATCTCTATGATGAGAATTACAAAATCTTAAAGAAAGAAATAGAAGAGGATACCAAAAAATGGAAAATTTTCCATGCTCATGGATTGGAAGAATCAATATCATCAAAATGTCAACTCTCCCAAAAGCAATTTACAGATTCAATGCAATACCAATGAAAATACCAAAGACCTTCTTCTCAGATCTGGAAAAAATGATGCTGAAATTCATATGGAGACACAGGAGACCTCGAATAGCTAAAGCAATCTTGTACAACAAAAACAAAGCTGGAGGCATCACAATACCAGACTTCAGGACATACTACAGGGCAGTTGTTATCAAAACAGCATGGTACTGGTACAGAAACAGATGGATAGACCAATGGAACAGAATAGAAACACCAGAAACCAATCCAAACATCTACAGCCAACTTCTATTTGATCAAGGATCTAAACCAATCCCTGGAGTAAGGACAACCTATTCAATAAAGGGTGCTGGGAAAATTGGATTTCCACGTGCAGAATCATGAAGCAAGACCCCTACCTTACACCTTACACAAAAATCCACTCAACATGGATTAAAGACTTGAACCTGACACCATCAAATTATTAAAGAGCATTGGAGAAACCCTGCAAGATATAGGTACTGGCAAAGACTTCCTAGAAAAGACTCTAAAGGCGCAGGCAGTCAAAGCCAAAATTAACTATTGTGATTGAATCAAACTGAGAAATTTCAGTACTGCAAAAGAAACAGTCAGGAGAGTGAAGAGGCAACTGACAGAATGGGGAAAAATATTTGCAAACTACACAACAGATAAAGGGTTGATAACCAGAATCTACAAAGAAATCAAGAAACTCCACAACATCAAAACAAACAACCCACTTAAGAGATGGGCCAAGGACCTCAATAGACATTTTTCAAAAGAGGAAATCCAAATGGCAACAGGCACATGGAAAACAAGTTTAAGATCACTAGCTGGGCCAGCGCCGCGGCTCAATAGGCTAATCCTCCGCCTTGTGGCGCCGGCACACTGGGTTCTAGTCCCGGTCAGGGCACCGGATTCTGTCCCGGTTGCCGCTCTTCCAGGCCAGCTCTCTGCTGTGGCCCAGGAGTGCAGTGGAGGGTGGCCCAAGTACTTGGGCCCTGCACCCCATGGGAGACCAGGAAAAGCACCTGGCTCCTGGGCTCGGATCAGCGCGGTGCGCCAGCTGCAGCGCGCCGGCCGCGGTGGCCATTGGAGGGTGAACCAACGGCAAAGGAAGATCTTTCTCTCTGTCTCTCTCTCTCATTGTCCACTCTGCCTGTCAAAAAAAAAAAAAATCACTAGCAATCAGGGAAATGCAAATCCAAACCACAATGAGGTTTCACTGCACCCCGGTTAGAATGGCTCACATTCAGAAATCTACCAACAAGAGATGCTGGAGAGGATGTGGGGGAAAAGGGACGCTATCCCACTGTTGGCGGGAATGCAAACTGGTTAAGCCACTATGGAAGTCTGTCTGGAGATTCCTCAGAAACCTGATTATCACCCTACCATACGACCCAGCCATCCCACTCCTTGGAATTTACCCAAAGGAAATGAAATTGGCAAACAAAAAAGCTGTCTGCACATTAATGTTTATTGCAACTCAATTCACAATAGCTAAGACCTGGAACCAACCCAAATGCCCATCAACAGTAGACTGGATAAAGAAATTATGGAACATGTACTCTATAGAATACTATACAGCAGTCAAAAACAATGAAACCCAGTCATTTGTAACAAGATGGAGGAATCTGGAAAACATCATGCTGAGTGAATTAAGCCAGTCCCAAAGGGTCAAATATCATATGTTCTCCCTGATTGACAACAACTAACTGAACACCAAAAAGGAAACCTGTTGAAGTGAAATGGACACTATGAGAAACAGTGACTTGATCAGCTCTTGTCCTGACTGTTGATTTACAATGTAATACTTTATCCATTTTAGTATTTTTTCTTTGTTTTGTTCTAGTACTATTGGTTGAACTCTGTAATTAACACACAATTATTCTTAGGTGTTTAAATTTTAACTGAAAAGTGATACCTGTTAAATATAAGAGTGGGAATGAGAGGGAGGAGATGTACAATTTGGGACATGCTCAATCAGACTTGCCCCAAATGGTGGAGTTTGAAATGTGCCAGGGGATTCCAATACAATCCCATCAAGGTGGCATGTACCAATGCCATCTCACTAGTCTAAGCAATCAACTTCAGTTCACAATTGATCACACTGATAGGTCTAAGAGTCAAAGGGATCACTCAAACATGACTAGTGTCTGCTAATACTAACTGATAGAAACAAAAAGGGAGAGAATGATCCATCATGGGAAGCGGGATACACAGTAGAGTCATAGAATGGCAAATGTCATAAATAGCACTCTGGCCTCAGGATCAGTCCTTAGGGCATTTGGATCTGGCTGAAGAGTCCATGAGAGTATTTTAGGCATGGAAAGACAAGACACTCTGGGAAAAAATTAAAATAAGAAGAAGACCTTAATGAAAGATCTCTGCGAGTGAGATCCCAGTGGAAAGAACAGGGCCATCAAAGAAGGAGGTACCTTTCTCTGAAGGGAGGAGAGAGCTTCCACTTTGACTATGACCCTGTCAGAATAAGATCGAAGTCGGCGAACTCAAAAGGCTTCCATAGCCTTGTCAACTCATGACTATCACCTAGGGAGGTTACTGATGCCATGAACAAGAGTGTCCAATTGTTAAGTCAACAACAGGAGTCACTGTGTTATTACTTCTATGTGGGATCTGTCCTTAAAGTGTTGTCCAATGTGAAGTAATGCTATAACTAGTACTGAAACAGTATTTTTTTTTTTATCTTTTATTTAATGAATATAAATTTCCAAAGTACAACTCATGGGTTACAATGGCTTCCCCCCCCATACTGTCCCTCCCACCCACAACCCTCCCCTTTCCCACTCCCTCTCCCCTTCCATTCACATCAAGATTCATTTTCGATTATCTTAATATCCAGAAGATCAGCTTAGTATACCTTAAGTAAGGATTTCAACAGTTTGCTCCCACACAGAAACATAAAGTGAAAAATAATAGATGATTTTTTTTAAATGATGATGAAATCAGATCAGACCTATTGTCATGCTGAAACAGTATTTTTACACTTTGTGTTTCTGTGTGGGTGCAAACTGATGAAATCTTTTCTTAGTATGTACTGAATCGATCTTCTGTATATAAAGATAATTGAAAATGAATCTTGATGTGATTGGAATGGGAGAAGGAGCAGGAGATGGGATGGGTGCGAGTGGAAGGGAAATTATGTGCAGGAAGCCATTGTAATCCATAAACTGTACTTTGGAAATTTATATTTACTAAATAAAAAAAAAGGAAAAAAAAGAATTTCAAGATGGCCTACACTGAGTGTTAAACCAAGCTTAGGACCCTCTTGAGCTTGCTACCCATGCAACTGCACAGATCACGTGTTCATGAAGCTAGCTCTGTCCTAGTGGATGGTAAGCAGCATCTAGGACACAGAGGAGGGAATATGTGGAAGGAATTAAACGTGGTTCAGGTGGACGTGTTGAGTTTGAAGTTCTCATGGCTTATATAAATAGGAAATTATCATAAGATACCAATATACCAAGGGACTCAGAAACAGCCAGCTCTGGGTATAGACCACAGTTATTTCACTTATAAGCCATGAAATCCTAGATGAGTTGCCCAAATTTAATGTCCCTCTGTAGACCTCACAAGAGTTAAGACAAGTAGATGGAATCATGCTTTAAAGTTCTTAGTCCACTGGCTGATATATGGTACATGTGAACCATTTATTAATGGCATCCATTATTATTGTTATTACTATTATGTCCAATAGACTTGGTTAAGTCTACAGCCATAAACAATGTTTGGAGAATCAGTGGCTCAGGATGGTAAAAATGAAAAATAAAATACATACTAAGGAGAATAGAGGCCCAACATGGAGGTGTGAGTGCTGGGAAACACTGATGCTGATGAGAAGGACAAGAAAAAGAGGAAAAGCCAGACAGAGTCCTGTACCCTACAAAGCCACAAAGGTAGAATGAACAAGTGAATTGTTAATGTCAGCAGGCCTGTGAGGAAATATCTGGGGACAAGTTCTCCTAGATCTCTCAGCCTCCACTCCTTAGGTATATGCTACAAAAGTTCCAGATGTTTCTATTTTCCTCAACTCATTTCTACGCAGTTTTCCAGCATGTTTACTAAATTATAAAATTCTGACTCTGCTTCTAAGAGAAAATGCATCTGATTAGTTTTACAGCACTACACAATCTGAACTGTTCAAGGAAAGCTGTCCACTTTTCGTTTCATCAAGGATATCAAGTGGTGAATCTTTCATATTACATTAAGCAAGTGTCACTGTTCAAAAGTGGGCCTCCTTTTTGACACTATAACTTCTAATATAATCTTTAAACTGCAAGCTACATTTTTAATTTGTTTTTCTAAATCACTTTAGCAGCTTATGAATATATTCATTTTCCCAAGTAAAGGAAAATGAAACAGAAATCTTCAAATGCTCTGCTAACTCCTTGAAATTTATTTGAGAACATAACTTGGGACTCCATTCTGTAACTGAAAACCCTTTCTGCTTGAGCTCTTCAATTATGCAAGTTCACCGTCTTTTGGGTCCTTCAGCAACTTAGCATCTGGTTTCCAAGTTATGTGATTTTTTTTCCATGAATAAAAAAAAGTTTATGTTAGATATCAGTTCACAAAATTCATAAATTTAACAGACAAGCCTTGATATTATTTGAGTAATATTTTCCACATAGTAACTGCAAAAGACAGGGGTCAAATAAAGTATGATCAAAATATACTACACAAATTAAGAACACATTATTGAATCTTAAGTGCAGGGTGTAAACAGATATTTTAATAGATTTCGAACATTTCTGTTCTCTACAATAGACTACTCCTCTTTCAAATTCACAATTCACCCTCTGCATATGTTTGTGCAAAGCAATCAGAATCATCAAAAGGAACTCCTTCCATTACTGCCCCATTTCCACAGTAACTGGTAGTCATTCAGCCCTAGTACTTTTTCCTGCTTCAATTCACCATCTTAGGATGGCCATGACCACCTCATCTGAAATTAGCAATGCTACCACCAGCATCCTTACTTCTGGCACTTTCTACACTTTCCATTCTACTCTGCTTCTCAAAGCATCAGCAACATGTTATGTAATTGTTATTTTCACCAACAGAAAGTAAGACTTGTAAGATCAGTTATTCTACTTTGCTCATCACTGAATTCTTTTTTAAAATCTATCCTTCTTAATGCTTTTAATGTTTACTTACTAGTTTTCATCTACTTGAAAGGGAGAAAGATGGAGAGGGGAGGAGGAAGGAGAGATTTAGAATAGTGCTTGACACAGGTAGGTATTTGATAAATGCAGTGGAATAATACTTGCCTGTCTTTCAGAATCATAGGAAAGCTTGCATTTCTCTTTTCTCAAGGGCTATCCCAAAGCTCAGGCTCTGGAATTTGCATTACCGATGACCTCCATTACTTCCCCCTCCAATATTTTCCTCTCTAGCAGGACAGTTACAAATATCCAGAAATCTACCCATCCTAAAAGAAAGAAAATAAACACTTCCTTCAACACTACCACTTTATTGTAATCTAATCTTTCTTTCCCTCCATCTTACTGCAACCATTTATAGATATTCCATTCACATCAAATTTCTTGCAGCAACTTGTGACTTCTATAATTTTCTAGAATTCTGTGGGAGGTCATCTCCAGGGCCCTGTTCCCAGCATCCTGGTTTCTCATATTATGTCTCTTCTCAATGTATATTGCTGTCTTTCATATATATATGTTCCAAGTCCAGTTTTCCAGAATTTTTTGCTCTATAATGTCAGTACTATCCAATTGAATTTTCTGCTATGATGGAAATTTTCCATCCCTTTGCTGTCTGCTTATAATGTAGTAGCCATACATGTCTACTGCATGAAATGGGATTAATATGACTGAAGAACTGAACTTTTATTATATTTCACTTTAATTACATTAAATTAATGTTTAAATATTCACGTTATGAGGATTTCCATATTGGTCAGCTCTGGACAGCATCTCTGATTATCTCTTCTACTTTCAAGGCCTCTATCACCAACAGTCACTGTTAGCCCATTATTTTTTCAGTAAACCTGTGCTGGGTATTAGGCACTGTGCCAGTCCTTAAGAAGGTAGATATAAGCAAAGAGCTCACAGACTCATGGAACAGTCAGACAGGTACTACAGAAATGATGAGATGTCTGATATCACTGCTGGTAGGCTGCGCTTAGGTAAGAACAGAGACAGCCTGGCAGAATTAGAGAAGGTACTATTGGATATAGTAGTGGACAAGGAAGGAAAAATGTCCCCAACAAAGAGGAGTACAACCCAAAGCATCAGCATGAAAGAGCAGTTTGCTGCAAAGCTAGAAACCACTCCAGCATCCTGCAGTCATCTCTCTTCAACCATAATCTTTGAGTATTTGCAGGTGTTTGCCTAGCTGTCCTCATATTGTCTGGCCTCACTGAAATCCCCAACCCATTAATCCTTCTACTTTTTTTCTATCCCTGCTCCTCTTTTGCCTTTTGTTAATTTCTTTTTCAGATTAAATTCTGTGATCCATAATTATGATTCCCTTTAACTACTGCAACTTCCTTAACCTCCCTCATGCCCCATAACCTAGAATAATACACCAATAACCTTGAGTTAACCCAATAATTAACCTTCTCCTAACTCATACTAAGTTTCTATGAAAACTTCTCTCCCTCCCTTCATAAAAAGCTGCTTCATTTTCCCCTCACTACTCTAAGATCTCACTCTCTAGGATCTCACTTCTCCTTTCCATAATAGTCACTTGATGAATTTTTTGTTTGTTTTTTTTTTACTTTTATTAAATAAATATAAATTTCCAAAGTACAACTTTTGGATTATAGCAGCTTTTCCCCCCCATAACCACCCTGCAACCTGCAACCATCCCATCTCCCACTCCCTCTGCCATCCCATTCTTCTACAAGATTCATTGTCAATTATCTTTATATACAGAGAATCAATTTAGTATTGATTTCAACAGATTGCACCCACACAGAAACACAAAGTATAAAGTACTGTTTGAGTACTAGCTATAACATTAATTCATGTAGTACTTGATGAATTTGTCTCACAGTATCAGACAGGATTTTCTCATCTCCCCAACCTGTTCTGTAGTAGATTAATTGCATTAATTGCCCTAATTCTTTACCACTTCCAGTATTCTCATACTGCCAGGTAATGTTTTTGCTCTACACTCTTGTTCTAACTTGAACCCTCTGACTTGTTTGGTCAATGGAATTTTATCAAAAAGTATTCAAATGAAATGATTATGTGATTGGACTCTTGCTCTTACCTCTGCCGCCAGTATAGGAAGATACCTAATCTAGGCTTCTTGGAGATGACAGACATGTGACCTAGCAGACCCCACCATTCCATTGAAGACCAGACATGTGAAGGAGACCAGCTTAGAAAACAAAGAATTCCCTGAGAATCCAGTCTGCAACTACTCCCATCTCTTGCTTTGTCCTTATTGACTCAGTGGCAAAGTCTCTCCCAGTTACAGTTCCCCCACATATGCCAGCGCTTTGCTCTTCTGGACTTCTGTGCCCTCTCCTCATCAATCACCTCACTCTTTGTGCTCAATCATGAGAATACACACAAACGTAGTTTATTTTTCTGTAATAAAACAAAATAAATATTCTCATGACACAGTGTGTGAATAGATACAATCTCTTTTCTCCACTCCCTTTCAGAGCCATATTTCTCTCATTCCATTTACTCTACATGTCCTTCCAATCTGATATCATGTTCTTTACCCCTCTGATCTACTTCTTGCCCAAATGAGTGAACACTTGCCTGTACTCATATTATGGTTCTGAGAAGTTCTGAAGAACACTCCTTCTTAGTATATTTTGTTCTTTTGACTTTTCTTTATTCCTAGGTTCCAACCGGTTTCATTCTGCTCTTAGAGCCTTCACTTTAACTCAGGGTCTCAGATTATATTTATACTTTGTGTCATACTACCCTTACTTCTTGAGTGATCATAAGCCTCCCCACATCATTAAACAACGCACTTGTATTGATAACTCCTTAGTTCATATCTCTATGCTAAATTTTTTCAAATTCTAGACTTGTAATTCAAATATATAGTACATATGTCCACTTAAGTGTTTTCAAGCATTTCAAACTTAACAAGTGCAAAAAAGGCTTTTGATTTCCCACATAAAATTGTTACCCAACCTACCCACCATCTTTCTAGAAGTAAAAGGAAAAACTACCCATTAGTGTCAGGGGGTAGGTGAGAGAATGTGGAAAGAATACTTGGTGAATTCTCACTCCCTAACTGTAACCCATCTAACTCATTAGCAGGTACTTTTTGCTTATCTAAAAAACATATTTCAAATATTTCCATTTTTCCCTATTTCTACAGTTACCAGCTAATTTCAAGACATCACCCTTTCTTAGAGACTTCTTCAGTAGATTTTCAGCAAGTCTTATTTTCTGTACTGATATGATTTTACACATGGTAGCCAGAATAATCCTTTAGAAACACGAATTAAAACACAGCATTGTCCTGCTTGGGAAATGTTTCTCCTTGTACTCTTGGGAAATCCAAGGATCTTACTTTGGCCTATAACCTCTCCAAACAATTACCCTTTCAATGCCACCTTCACTTCTCCCTATACCTAAGCCATGATGGTTTTGTTCAAGTTCTTCAGTGAGAAGTACCTTCCCTGACTTAGAGTTGATTTTCACATTGTTCCTTCTACTTTAAACACATACAATTTATATCCCTTAGTTTGTGCTTACAATGCAATTACAGTTCATCTTTAGTGAGGCTTTCTCTGGCTCTCCTATCAGAAGTAGGCCTTTTCTAACTTGTAAGCCTTTGTTATGATGTCTTGATTAATTTTCCCAACTGTGTGTACTAAAATTATTTCTTTTCGTTGTTTGTTTATTATACAAATATGTTTTGGGATATAACTATGAACAGTCAGGCAAAATTCCCTGCCTACATAACAACACAAAATCTGAGGGGGCATTGTTAATAAAAAAAAGAAACTAAAAATATACAGTATACAAAGGTAGAGGGTAACAAGGGCAGTGGAAAAATACACCAAGTTCATTTTTACAAGAGTCAGAATTTCAATCCTTCAGCCTCACTGAAGTTTTTGACTGCATAAGAGTATTAATCTAGAGTATTCCTCAAGCCAGATGCCCACATCTTGACATTTTTGAATCTCCTTGCCTGGCCTATAGGATCAACTGAGAGAAATACCTTTTACCTAAAACCTACATGTGAAAATCAACTTCTAGTCTTAAATTTGAAGCTTTTGCATCACTGTTTTCTGATGTCACTTGTGTAGTCCTACTGGTTCTAGAAGTCTTTTTGAAATATTAATTTTGAAAAAAATATTTTTTATAGATGAACATTCAGGCTAATGTATTTGATGTGATCTTGGAGCTTTCACAAAAAAGGGTTATAGATGAAGCTATTATTTGCTGTGAGGTTTTTAGTTATTAGTGTTATGAAGGTAAAAATGCTTCCTGAATTGGCATCTCTGCCTTTATTAAATACCTATGAATGCATGCTCTGTGCTAGAAACAGACTAACAGCTACTCTCCTCTCATACTTGTTACACACATGTTTATGCACATTTGCTTAAATTCCTTTCTGTAAAAACTAATTTGTTGGGTTTTCTGCTTGGGTAGATAGGGCCTGCAATTCCTTCTTTCTGTCAAAATTTCCCCTGCAAAGATAGTACGTCCCTGGCCTAGCTCAGTTGGAAGTGGTAAAACAGCTTTACTTGTCATCTGTCAGCCTTGAATTACTAGAACACTCTGTAGACTATTACTGACCAGAAATGTGTATGTCACATCTCTAGAAAGAAAAAAAAAAATCATAGTGCTTCAAGGTGGAGAGATGTGATGAGTTGCATTTAAATAGTATGGTTAGGGAAACTTTAGAAAGGACATTTAAGTCGGAAATGCAGATAATCAGAATATCTGGTGAAGCTGCACTAGATAGAAGGTATGTCTGATGCAAAATTGCTAAGGTTGAAATATGGTTTTATTACCAAGGAATCCAAGGGTGCCAGGATGGCCAGTACAAAATTAGGGATGTAGAGACCAGAAGAAAATGAGCAATGAGAGTTAGGAGGTCAGGGTAAGACTTAATGGAACCTTGTATGTTCTCATGAAGAGTTACTTTTATGCTGAATGACATTGGAAGCCATTAGAAACAATGACCTGCTGTGACATAAGCATTAACCTACTCAACTGTTTATTTTCATCTGCCTTATTAAATGGCACACTTATAGCTTATCCCTGAGTATTCAGTGGCCAACACTGGACCAGGTACATAAGTAAATAATTCTTAAGTGAAAAAAAAATAAGTGTGTAACATTACCATATATTGTCTGGAATATCTGAAAAATACAGAATATATTTTAGAGAAGATGAAAAAAAGAATGAAATAGAAATTGAGAGTACATGTATTAATGATCACTGCATGTAAACATTATATATATATATATGTTTATATATGTATATATATTCCAGTAAGCTTAAGCATGTAAACCACTTGTTAATGTTTACTGTAATAAATTGCAATACATAACTAATGTATGATAATTAATTTTATGTTCAACCTGCATAGGCTTCAGGGTGCCCTGATATTTGATCAAACATTATTCTGGGTGTTTCTGTCAAATATTTTTGAGTGAAATTAACATATTAGTGAACTTTGCGTGAAACAGATGGCTCTTCATTATGTGTGTGGGCTGCATTCAATCAGTTGAAGGCCTGAATAGAACAAAAAGGCTGGGATCCCTTAAGGAAGAGAGAATTCTCCAGCAGCCTGAATTTTGACTTCAATTTCAACATGGACTCTCCCTGATCCTGCAACAGACACCTTCAGACTTTTACTGGAACATCAGCCCTCCTGACTTCTCAAGTCAGTATTGGTTCTGTTGGGTTTTCAACCAGTTGGCCCCACCAACTGATTTTAGACTTGCCAGACACCATAATGGCATGAGCCAGTTCCATGTAATAAATATTTCTGTATATATTTGCACATCCTATTGGCTCTGTTTCTCTTTGGAAAATTCTAATACCCAATGTATATCTTCCTTGTCAACTGGATAATAGATCTAGTTGGGTAAACTTGGAAACACTTGAAATTATTGTTGAATGAATACATATCTAAGTATCAAATACATTTATCTATCAAATACATTTGCTAAGGATTCACTCAATAACTGAAAAAAATCCACAGGAGAGAGTTCTGTTTCCAGTCATTGCATGGAAAGTGGTACTGCCATACCCATGTATTGTGAGTAGCTTGAAACTGAATAAAATATAAGAAGCAATTTATTTCAGGTACTGATCTACAGGCATCTCAGGACCATGTACCTTAAAGAAAGCATTGCATTTTTCCAGCCTTTTTATCTTGGACAATAATCAAACCATGGTGTAGAAAAAAGAAGCATAACACGGAGCTATATCCTTCCTTAGCTGACGAGGCAGGGATCAATGTCAGGAGTTGCCGAAGCATCTAGAATCTACAGACAAAGTGGAAGAGCGCAGACAATTACATGGGGTGGGAGTCTCAGAAGCCTCTGTGTGGGATTTCTGAGATTCTTCACTGAGAGTTGGGCAATACAGATATACGTCAAAACTATGCATGGTCTAACATAGAATATCTTCTATAGGACTGAGAGCTGAACTAATAGAACCAAAATCACCTCCAGCCAGGTGATTATAAAGTCTCCTCCCAACCAGTATAGACAGATTTACTGAACCTCTCCATAATTCTATGAAAGACCAAAAATACACAGCTAGGAATGAGAACCTTGCCTAAGAAGATAGGTTTAAGATTAGAGATAAATTAAAACTGACCATGATGTCTGCTTCTGCTTCTGGAAAGATGGAGTGGGTGCACTTTTCCTTACTCTTTTTTCTTAATATAGCATAAAATATTTTGACTAGGATGCCCACAACATGTATTGGAGTACCTGAGTTTGAATGCCAGCTCTGCTCATAATTCCAGCTCCCTGCTAATGTGCACCTTGGCAATCAGTACATAATGGCTCAAGTAGTTGGATTCCTTTCACCCACAAAGGAGACTTATATTGAGATCCCAGATACTAGCTTCTGCTTGACCAAGTCCCAGCTATTGCTATTGTAGGCATTGGGAGTGGGGGGCAAGATCAGTGGTTAGAAGATTTTTGTTTATCTCCCTTCTCTCGCTCTGTGCCTCTCAAACAAATTAAATTAATAAATAGAAAATCTTTTAAAATCCTTAGATCTTACATATTAAGCAAACAAAATATATTGTGTGGAGGAGAGAAAAGACAGACTGGCTGGAGAACTTGAGGGCCAAGGGGCAGCCTAAGGGGAAGTTGCTTAGGCTTTCTCGATATCTCATATCACCAGGGATGGAACACTGGAGGAAATAACAATGTGGAATTGCTAATGGACACAGGCAAAATAATTTATCTCCCTTAAAGCCTGCTCTTGGTAGTTAAAAGAAAACACAAAGGAGCAGTACAGTAACAGAGAAAACTTATAGACAATAATCCTTTTACCATAGACAAACATTACATTAACACTCCATCCTCATGAGCAGCAGTTGAAAGGGGAGTCCAGAGTGACACACACCTCCCCGACTGTAAGGAAAGGTCCCTCAGTTCTTCAATGAGTAGCGGTTGGAGAGGCCTCCACTGAGCAGAATGAGACCAATCTCCTGGAATGCCATTAGAGGCCATGTAGGGAGCAGAGAGAAGGCACCACTGATGCCCTCACGTGAACACACGGTAGTACACGGATAGGCCAGTCAGCAGCTGAAAGTTCCACTTTTACCCAACATGAATGGGGCACTCCTTCTTGCTAGAGTGTCCAAGGAGGCCATGTGAGAAACCTGGACTTCCATGTCCATCTGTCAGTAACAAAAGATTAGTTTATTTCTCTTTCCAGCAATGGGATCAAGGAAGCCTATTAAAACCAATGATTTCAGGGGCCAGTGCTGTGGCGTAGCGGATAAAATTGCCACCTGCAGTGCCAGCATCCCATATGGATGCCAGTTAGAGACCCAGATGCTCACCTCAAATCCAGCTCTCTTCTATGGCCTGGGAAAGCAACGAAATATGGCCTAGTCCTTGGGCCCCTGCACCCATGTGCAAAGTCCTGAGGAAGCTCCAGGCTCCTGGCTTTGGATTGGCGCAGCTCCGGTCATTGTGGCCATTTGAGGAGTGAACTAGCAGATGGAAGACCTCTCTCTCCCTTTGCCTCTGCCTCTCTGTAACTCTGCCTTTCAAATAAATAAATAAATCTTTTAAAAGGATGATTTCAGTAAGACTCACCACAGTATCCATTGCAGGGTTGAGTGTAGGATTGGAGCAGTAGGATTTGCATCCAGTTTGCAGGGACATAAATGCTTAGTGATGCTGTCAATACTGCTGGCTACTCAATTGTATCCAGTGGTGATACCATAATATATTGCAATTAATTTCTTGCAATTAATGGGCCACAATTGCTATGTTCCCCCAGCAAAGGGTCACATTGGACAGTTTAAGCATGTATAATTTCTGAGGTTGGGCACACTTCAAAACATTTTTTTCCAGTGAAGAAAATTTTCTGCCACAAAGAACTCCAGTAAGCTAGCAGGAGTGCAGAAGAAAGGAATAAACGTCACAAAGCAACCAAGACTTTCAATCTCACAGAGCCTTCTGCAGATAGCCAAGAAAGTTTCCCTTCATTCCTTTTGTAATATTGTCCTGGAAAATATGTTATCCCTATGGGGGAAACTTTTAGGCATGAAGAATTGAAATGACTATAGCTTTTTATGTCATAAAAAATAGATGATACCAAGGATGTTTTAAAATTAATAGTAAACATGCAGTCATCCTCAGAGATAATTTGTTTCCTTAATCTTTCACCTTCAAGACAGTGAATTTTAATTGTCTGCTTTGTATATATGACTCCATTCTCCATTGATATTTGTGACTAATCAGCTTATGGGATGAATTTCAACTGGAAATCTGGAATCTTTTCTCCTGATGCTGTTAGTTTTTATTAGAACCTCTAGTTTTCCAGGATATATGGGACCAGGAAACATCATTACAACAAATTCACAGAGAAATTTTAAGCTTTTTATTAAGAAAGTTAATCTTTATCTTGTTAATAAACTGTGATAAATATACTGCTTTCCTTAGTGGATAAAATAGGAAGCTCTGGAAATTTCACTGGTTACAAATGACTTTTATTTTCTGAAATAGTTTAGCTCAGAACATTAGAAGATTAGATCCTTTTTTCTGTTTTGTTTTTAAAGAGAAACAAAAAGAATAAATAAGAAGAGGAAAATAAAGACACTGAAGGATGTAAGGTTCAAGCCACGAAGAGTAAACTCGGTCCCGAAGGTGTCACTGAATTCCTGGGGTGGTTCTGTTCATCTGTGTGTGTGATGTGGGTATCTGTGAGACCTTCTGTCACACCATCCTCTTCTTATGTCCTGCTACCTCCTGTGATTCCTTATAGGATCACTGATTCGATTCTTCACCATGGC
Organism: Oryctolagus cuniculus; assembly: GCF_964237555.1. Classification (NCBI taxonomy): domain Eukaryota; kingdom Metazoa; phylum Chordata; class Mammalia; order Lagomorpha; family Leporidae; genus Oryctolagus; species Oryctolagus cuniculus. Next base: position 12,632,567 of record NC_091434.1, on the reverse strand, counting down.
TGTGCTGAACCAAATAAATCTCCCTGAACATTTGCAGTAGGCCTGGGAGTCACATTTTCCACAACTCCTTTCAAAAGGGGACAGCTGTTTATTCTTTTATCATTTATTCTGTTGTTGAAAATGTTTCTCATCCTTCCAGCCACAGATTATTTAAAGTGTTCTATACCCAGTGGTGAATAAAATGTACATGATGTTCACATTTATTAAATTTATAATACAGAAAAGAAGGCTTTTATGTAAAATAACACAATTACATACCAATTGGTACCTTCTGTGAAATAAGAGAATAGAGAGTTAAAGGAAGTTGAAAAAATGGAGTAACAGAGGACATCTGATTTATGCTGAAAGATTAGTAAATGTCTATCGCAGGAAGTTGCATTTAAATGAAAACCTGAAAAATGAGAAAAGAACCTTCCATGTTATGGTTTATATCTATACAGAGACCTTTAATGAGCCAAGAGCTGGGTGCTTTAATAGATCAAAATTAGGTGTAAACAAAATATGAAGTTTAATAGTGAGCTGTAGAAGGATTTGAATAGGCAAGTGGTATTAGCCAGTTAATACTTACAGAACATTTATCATGTGGATGATATATTCTGAAAAGACCCAGTTAATCTACGAACATAAAATTTAGTGAATGTTATTCAAAATCCTACCCACTTGGAAGACTCCTCTTCCCCAACCATTTCCAGGGCCAACCGTGAAGCAGGTTAGCTCAAATCATCAATTGACTCTGAATTCATGATGAAGATAACTTGGATAGTGATAATCTTCTGTTTAGACTCTGTTGAGTTCCATTAACAAGACAAGTTCATCTCTTTAAAAATGAAAAAACCCCAAGGCTAGAACAGTGGTGCAGGAGATTAAGCCGCCACCTGGGATGCTGGTATGTCATATTAGAGCATCTGGAGTCCCAGATGCTCTGCTTCTGATCCAGCTTCCTATTAATGCACTTGGGAAAGCAGCAGATGATGGCTCCAGGACTGGGCAGCTGCCATTCACATGGGAAACCAGGATGGAGTTCCAGGCTTTGGCTTGCAGCCATTTGGGGAATGAACCAAGAGATGAACAACTCCCTCTGCCCTCTCTCCACCATCATTCTGTCTTTCAAATAAATAAATCTTTTCAAAAATGTGTAAATGAGTCCATTTAAAATAGGTAAATACATTCCTTGCTAATAAAATAAGACTTTGCTGTAAAATTCTATGGAGCTTGCCATAGGCTCAAAACAGCAACCATGTCTGTCACAGATACTGTATCAGTTAGATAAAGCCATTGCTATAGTAAAAACTTACTACTTTAACATCAAAGATTCTTTTTGTTTATGTCCTATTGCAATGTGGATTATTTGGGGCAATTAATGAAGGAGAATGCTCTAAGCTCTTTCCATCTTTGGCTCCATGTTGTACTCAGAAAACTTCCCATTAGACAACAGGGAGAGAAACATCAATTTTGGAAGAGTTTGTGAGTTAGACTCATAGTGAGATATGTCATTTTCATCAATCCTGTTGGATGGCCTTCAGTTATCTTACCACATCTAACTATAGTGTATACTGGAAAATATAGTCCAGATGTTTGACCACGAAGAAGAAAATATGAATATGGAGAAGCATTCACAGCTATTTGGCAAATATTTAAACATATTAGGTCCAATAGATCATAAAGGGATTGGTGACAACATCTTGATTATATTCTCATTACATTATTCTTTTTTACACAGTTGTAAGCTTTTTCAAAAGACATCATTTTATCAAGGTTCTATTTGCCAATATTAGCAAAGGCTACAGATTGCTGATCTTGCTGACCAGAACACGCATAGATTGTTATCTTTCCTTGAGCCAGTGTACTCTTGGCACAAAAGTAACCTGACATCAGAGTTTCAATCCAAATCTTTTGACCTTTCATAGTCTCTCACTCTCTCTTTCTCTCTCTCCTTCTCATCCTTGTGATGTGTGTCTTTCTCCCTCTCTCTTTCTCTCCCATTTTTGGCTTCTATACAAATGCAAGTCTTATTGTAGTCTATCCCCTCCCAAACACTCATTCAAACCCTACCTCCTTCAACTCATCATCCTTTGAGGCCATCTTTGTCAACTCTTTTAAGAATGCCCTCTGGAATGTATGTTTACATATGAATACTGTTTCTTCTGTCACCTTCAGTATGTTCACAAAATATTCCCTCCACTTAAAATTATGCCTAGCTTCAAATGTCTAGTTAGCCCTAAAGCAAAGGGTTTTTTATGCCTTGTGAAAATTTGCTTTCCATTTCTTTTCACTTTGCTCATCTAGAAGCCATCTGTCACTCCGCACTTCTACAAGGCTGAGAGTATGGAATGAGGAGTGGAGAACAGGGAGGGTATTCATCATATATTTTCTTACTGCTTATAGTATTACTACTCCTACTCCATAGAGCAAATGTATCTCTTTGGAGATCCTGCTATTTGCCCTCATAACTGTCACTTATCCTTACATTCTTGTCCCTTTTCCATCACTAGTGAGTGGTTTTTAGAAATAGTTCATTGTCTTCTGTGAAGAAGAAGCTGTATCCTTGCCATCATTTTAGATGAAATAAATGTCCATTTTGGTGGGTGTTCTACTACTTTACACAAAATAGTTTTATTTTATTTATTTTATACATTAGAAAGAGAGGGATAAGGAGCTCTCCATCCACTGACTCACTCCCCAAATGCCTGCAATGGGAAGATGGAAGTCAGGGACCCAACTACTTGAACCATTACCTGCTGCCTCAAAGGTTGCATATTAGCAAGACACTAGAATTTGACATGGAACCAAGACTCAAACCCAGGTACTCTGATATGGAAAGCAGGCTTCCCAAATGACAGCTTAACTGATAAGCCAAATGTCCACCCTGACACACTACTTCCTGACCTCCATTATTGCAGTCATTTTCATCTTCATACATTAGTTCCTATGAATGTCAGTGAAGGACCTTTTGCAAATTGGCATGTGTTCTTACTTAAATCCCAACATTTTGCTCACTTCCTTCAAACTCATCATTCCCACTCTCTCTGTCTCTCACCCCCAAGGATACTATCTGGTCATAGCCTCCCTGCTGTGCCTTCTAATTGGCTTTCCAATTGTGCTTTCTAATTGGGCTTTCCAAGGCCCTACAGCCTTCCTTTTCTAACCCATTCACCCATGTCATGTTCATCACTTAAATAACATCTTTGCCATTTCTCCCAACTCCTTTGGTCTCTTGTTTCTCACTGTGTCTTCACTGGCATTGTTTAGATAAGGGTAAATCCGGGTGCCTAACTTTTCTGTTCTTTCACCTGGACTATGGACCGTCACTGAAGAATCACTCAGGGACCTAAAACATAACGATCAGCTCTTCCGCTGTCTACAAACTTCCAACCCATTACCTGATAGCTAATTCATAGAAGTGTTAGTTACCCAACTGGAAAAGATGAGGATTCCTTCATATTTGTAAGAAGGCTTTATGTCCTTACTGAAAAGATGAAACCTATAAAACAAAAACCACAATTCTACCTACCTAATTATGACTTTATTCACCATTTCCTGTTTCAGAAGGAAAAATTAAAAATTAACACTCCAACTCTCCCCCTACAGTACCTTTCTTCTCTGCTTTTAAGCTTAAGCAATTTAAATACAGATGAAAATTTACATGAAAATACTCACACAGTGTTTATTATGTACCAGGCACACTTATGACTTTTTTTTTTTTTTTTTTTTTGACAGGCAGAGTGGACAGTGAGAGAGAGAGACAGAGAGAAAGGTCTTCCTTTTGCCATTGGTTCACCCTCCAATGGCCACCGCGGCCAGCGCACTGTGGCAGGCGCATTGCACTGATCTGCAGCCAGGAGGCAGGTGCTTATCTTGGTCTCCCATGTGGGTGCAGGGCCCAAGTACTTGGGCCATCCTCCACTGCACTCCTGGGCCATAGCAGAGAGCTGGCCTGGAAGAGGGGCAATCGGGACAGAATCCAGCGCCCCGACCAGGACTAGAACCTGGTGTGCCGGCGCCACAAGGCGGAGGATTAGCCTATTGAGCCACGGCACCGGCCCATTTATGACTTCTTTAGGCATATCAACTAATTTAAACCACACAGTAAAACCATGAGAAAACATAATTAATATCCCTATTTTACAGATTATGAAGCTGAAGTATAGAATAGTCTTAGTTGTGCTGTTTAAATGGCTCTAAATCTATTCCTGAAGTAGAGTTGGAGTTGAAACTCTCTTCTGTGTTTGAAAACAAAATATTCTTCAAATTTTTTTTATTTCCTTTTGTTACTGGAGAATGGCAGGGTCCTTGTCTTCACCCAAGAAAGAAATCAGGCTTGAGACAAAGAGTAAGTGGAAAGCAAATAGCAAGGTTTATTAGGGCAGGGACATCCTTAAGAACGGATGGGCACCTCTCCAGACAGAACCTGAAAGAGAGTGCCCAGTCGCTCAGACTTCGGGAAAGCGAGGTTACATGGTTGAGTGGAGAATACACCTGGGCAGGCCAGGTGGGTGGCTCAGCAGAGGCAGAGGGCTGAGCGTGCAGTCCAGTTGAGGCGGGGGGGGGGGGGGGCAGTGTTTAAGGGGATGGGTCTTGCCTCCCCACCTCTTCTCTTCCTGGAACAAAGGACTTTTTGGATGTAAATACGAAAAATTTCTATCTGAGTTTTCCCCCTGAAGTTATCAGACAGGAGGAAGCCTGGCTGGCATTAGAGGAAGGATAGGCAGGACCCCCTGGAAGATCAGGATCATTTTGAAGTGCAGATACTGGGCTGTACCTGGAAGGTCATCAGGCAGAAGGGGCGGGACCCCCACTTGGGAGGTTATTGGGATGACTTTGAGATGCATATGCTGGACCTAGATGTCAACTCTTTAGACCTTTGTCACACACACATAAGCTCATATATGACTTCCTGCCTAACACTTTCTCTTCTCTTTCCTTTATGAAACAGCAAATGCTCATAAATTAAGGGCTGGTAGTCATACCCTCCACTATTGTATCTTGTATCTTTTTTTTTTTTTTTTTTTTGACAGGCAGAGTGGATAGTGAGAGAAAGAGACAGAGAGAGAGGTCTTCCTTTTGCCATTGGTTCACCCTCCAATGGCTGCCGCAGCCAGCGCACTGCGGCAGGCGCACCACACTGATCCGAAGCCAGGAGCCAGATGCTTCTCCTGGTCTCCCATGTGGGTGCAGGGCCCAAGCACTTGAGCCATCCTCCACTGCACTCCCAGGCCATAGCAGAGAGCTGGCCTGGAAGAGGGGCAACCAGGACAGAATCCAGTGCCCCGACCGGGACTAGAACCCAATGTGCTGGCACCGCAGGCGGAGGATTAGCCTATTGAGCCACGGCGCCGGCCCACTATTGTATCTTATTAACATATTGTTATTAGTTTCTGCCCTATATATTCCTTTTATTTATTTATTTATTTATTTAGAGATTTAGAGATTTAAAGGGATTTCTTGGAATCAAAGACCTCTAGCCAAAATGGCATGCAAGGGGGCTTCCAAGAGAGGAAAGAATCTGAAGAACCTTATAGCACTGGGGTTTTTAAGTACAATTTCAAAGGAAAAGAAAAACTTGACAATCAGATTGGCATTCAGTTACCAGGGGGCAACAAAACCCAAAGAACCTAATTTACAATCCTTTATCTTATCTGAATCCTTCATGATAAAACAAAAATACATCCCGACTGGTGGGATAGGTAACTTGTTTTCACAGTAAGCTGTGAGCTCAGGCAGAGCTCCCTTGCTATCCTCATGGTAAATTTGGAGATTCCAAAGGAGGGTGGCATTCCTAAAAATAATGTTTTGCCAAAGAAAGCAAATATTTTACACCCCAGATTCCATTGGGACCACCCTGACTACCTATTAACCCATCTGATTCCTCACATCTCCCCCTCAACACCAATGGAACCTAATATCTGTTAGGGGGGACTGGATGACCGCTCTGGCTGCTTCATGCTGAAAAGGGGCCTCTCTGGGAAGGGAAATCAAGACAGGGCTCCAGCAGGAGGTGGCTTCTCAGCAGGAGGTGGCTTCTCCATGGGGATGCAGTGCCAGCATCAGAGGTTTCATGTGCATGGCCACCTAGAATTTTACTTTTTTATGTCTGGGGAAAACAAATCTAACAAGCAGTTTAAACTCACAGCGTTAGGTAGGAAGTCAGAAATCGAGCCTTATGTGTGTATGAGAAAGACCTGAAAACCAGCACCTACTGCGGAAGCTCCAGAAGCCCAACATCTTGCACTTCAAAGTCCTGCCGGATCCTGATGGCCTTCCAGGGGGTCCTGCCCTTCTACCTGGCCTGATAAACATCCTTCCTCTAAGGCAGGGTGACACCAGCCAGGTTCCCCCTGTCTGATAACTTCTGGGGGAAAAGCTCAAAAAGGACTTTTTTGTATTTACACCCAACAAGTCCTTTGTTCAGGAGGAGAAGAAGGAGAGGGGGAGGGAAAAGGCAGGAAGGCAAGACCCATCCCCTTAAAAACCCTAACCTAAATGTGCGCTACGCAGTCTCTCTCAGGTTCTGTCTGGAGAGGTGCCCATCCATTCTCACATATGTCCCTACCTTAATAAACCTTGCTACTTTGCTTTCCACTCTGTCTCAGGCCTGAATTCTTTCTTGTGTGAAGACAAGGACCCTTTGCCTCTCCGGTAACAACAGGATCTAAAACCAAGGACAGAGTCATTGTTAGAGGCCTTAAGAAAGGTGTCTAAACCATGAGCAAGTTTTTGCATTTAGAGGCAAATAGAAACTGACAGGAATGGCTTAAAAATAACCAGGTGGGCTTTAAGGTCTTACCAGTTATGAGGCTCAGACCTATGTATCTGTTTACATGGGGTACATCATAAGTACCCTGTTGAATTTCATTACCTAGCTGGCCTGGGAGGAGAGCTGGCTTGAAGAGAAGGTAGGAGGCATTTCTAAAAGGAAAACATTTTTAGTTAATATACAGTTCTGACTGCAATGTTGTTGACCCTACTTGGCCATCTCCTCAACAGCAGTGGTTACTTTGGAAGCTGAGCCAAGTGAAAGGCTTTTCAGCTTAGAGTGAACAAGGTCTGTGGCTCTGACCTGGAGCCTTTGACTCCAGGGCAAGTCCATTTCCAGGGATCCAACTCTTGGCTGGCAGAGCTGCCAGGGCTCTTCATAAGCTGACTTCTGCTGAAGCCCTGGCTTTCCACATTGAAAACCAATACAGTGGACTGGCCTGTTGGGTCTCCTTGTTGGCAGATCACTGTGTAAAACAGCCATTAATTGGCCTGCTACTTATCTTTACATTGCTTCTGCAGCCTAGCTTCCTCTTCCTCCTGGTTTTTGTCAAAACAGCCCAGAGAATAAAAGAATGCAAGTCAAGGGAGTGCTCTAGCCCTAATCTTTGGTGGCCTAAACTAGAAATCTGTAGTTATAGGCACATTCTGATACAGGTTTATTTTCTTTGAGGTAGACAACACCTATAAGGAAAGCTATGTCAAAATGATGACCACCTTTTCTATAAAATTTTAAGTCATTACAAGAACTCTTTCTCTTTGCTTGGTTTAAAAAGGGAGGTTTTGCCTGTTTACTGTGCCCATGGCAAAGTAAACCTAGCTGTAGAATCATAATTTAGGTTCTCATTTTGGCTATGCTATTATTACAGAAAGATGTTAGTCATTTCTTTTATAAAGTCTAAAGATCAAATTGTACATCCTAGAGAGTCCTTCAGAATAGAATTAGTTTCTCTTCTTGAAGAGAATAGAGAAATGAGGGAACAAGTAAGGCTTCTCAGATCACTTACTGACAATAACAATATCAAATTAAAACTTAGCAAACAATTTTAACAGTTTTTTTCTTTTTTTATTAGCAAATATAAATTTCCAAAGTACAGTTTATGGATTACAATGGCTTCCCACCCATAATTTCCCTCCCACTCGAACCCCTCCCATCTCCCGCTCCCTCTCCCATTCCATTCACATCAAGATTCATTTTCAATTATCTTTATATACAGAAGATCGATTAAGTATATACTAAGTAAAGATTTCATCAGTATGCACCCACACAGAAACACAAAGTATAAAACACTGTTTCAGTAGTAGTTATAGCATTACTTCACATTGGACAACACATTAAGGACAGATCCCACATGAGAAGTAATAACACAGTGACTCCTGTTGTTGACTTAACAATTGGACACTCTTGTTCATGGCGTCAGTAATTTCCCTAGGCTCTAGTCATGAGTTGCCAAGGCTATGGAAGCCTTTTGAGTTCGCCGACTTCGATCTTATTCCCACAGGGTCATAGTCAAAGTGGAAGTTCTCTCCTCCCTTCAGAGAAAGGTACCTCCTTTTTTGATGGCCCCATTCTTTCCACTGGGATCTCACTCGCAGTGATCTTTCATTTAGGTCTTCTTCTTATTTTAATTTTTTCCCAGAGTGTCTTGGCTTTCCATGCCTAAAATACTCTCATGGGCTCTTCAGTCAGATCCAAAGTCCTTAAGGGCTGATTCTGAGGCCAGAGTGCTGTTTAGGACATCTGCCATTCTATGAGTCTACTGTGTATCCCGCTTCCCATTTTGGATCGTTCTCTCCCTTTTTGATACTATCAGTATTAGCAGACACTAGTCTTGTTTGTGTGATCCCTTTGACTCTTAGACCTATCAGTGTGATCAATTGTGAACTGAAGTTGATTGCTTGGACTAGTGAGATGGCATTGGTACATGCCACCTTGATGGGATTGTATTGGAATCCCCTGGCTCATTTCTAAAATCACTAGCAATCAGGGAAATGCAAATTAAATCCAAAATGAGGTTTAGCCTCACCCTGGTTAGAATGGCTCACATTCAGAAATCTACCAACAATAGATGCTGGAGAGGATGTGGGAAAAAAAGGGACACTAACCCACTGTTGGTGGGAATGCAACTGGTTAAGCCACTATGGAAGTCTGTCTGGAGATTCCTCAGAAACCTGATTATCACCCTACCATACGACCCAGCCATTCCACTCCTTGGAATTTACCCAAAGGAAATTAAATTGGCAAACAAAAAGCTGTCTGCACCTTAATGTTTATTGCAGCTCAATTCATAATAGCTAAGACCTGGAACCAACCCAAATGCCCATCAACAGTAGACTGGATAAAGAAATTATGGGACATGTACTCTATAGAATACTATACAGCAGTCAAAAACAAGGAAACCCGGTCATTTGCAACAAGATGGAGGAATCTGGAAAACATCATGCTGAGTGAATTAAGCCAGTCCCAAAGGGTCGAATATCATATGTTCTCCCTGATTGGCAACAACTAACTGAGCACCAAAGGGGAAACTTGTTGAAGTGAAATGGACACTATGAGAAACAGTGACTTGATCAGCTCTTGTGCTGACTGTTGATGTACAATGTAATACTTTATCCATTTTAGTATTTTTTTTGTTCTAGTACTACTGATTGAACTCTTTAATAAACACACAATTTTTCTTAGGTGTTTAAATTTTAACTGAAAAGTGATCCCTGTTAAGTATAAGAGTGGGAATAAGAGAGGGAGGAGATATACAATTTGGGACATGCTCAATCGGACTTGCCCCAAATGGTGGAGTTAGAAATGTGCCAAGAGATTCCAATTCAATCCCATCAAGGTGGCATGTACCAATGCCATCTCAATTTTAACTGTTAAATAACAACTTATGAAAACATTTACCAGAAGGTCCAATGCCTTCCGTAAATTTCAAGGTAAGAGTGTATATATTTGGAAGCATTGCTTACATATCTAATACAAGTGTAACTTGTTTGAGCAGCAAACCCAAGTACAAACACGTCAACAAATTTAAAACATCTGGTACAGAAATTTAGGTCACACGAACCAAAAATGTATCTTTGATTAACTTAGCAGTTTGAATTTATGAGCGATATTTTATCTATAAGCCAATTAAAACACAGCTCTTTATAAATTTCCCATGTAGACATGCAATATGTGTGCATGTGTAAGATAACATATAAAACAGAACAATAAAGCAGTTTCAGTAATAGTTTCCTAAAATCTTTAGCTATTTTTTAATTACCATCAACTAATTAGAATTACTTTCTGCTCCTAGTAATCTGAATTAACCATACTTTTTTCTAAGTTGGAATCTGTAGTACATTATTGGCTTTATCTGCATACAGAACTGTCCCAGAGTATTGAATACAATAGAGGTCAGGGAAAAAGAGTTCCTTTGGAACCTGAAAGGACACATTTAAATGCAGAACTAACAATGTTTTAACTTCATGAATAGTAAATCTGATTCCTAAGGTTTGGGAATATAAAACTGTGGATGACAAAGGCTTTAAATAGCCGTGTTTAAAATTATAAACTCATTAACCAACAAGAAGGCACTTGCTTATTCCACACAGTATTTTTGAAAGCACCTATAGAATTTTATAAAATATTTAACAGTTTTAGGCCTTTGGGCCTTTTTCATTAAGATAATCATCATGTCTGATAACAACACAAGATCATTAGACTTTTTAACTTTTGGACATTTGTTGCAGTAGTATTTTCCATTGTCACAAAAAAAATTCAGTAACACTTCACATTTTGACAGTACTTTTAATATAATCCAAATAGCTCTATATTCTAATTAACATGATCTCTGCTAATTTCACTATTAAGATCCATATGATCAAATCAGTTACAATAATCTGGAAGATGACACTGCTAACCATTCTTTCCTTCTTAAATATCTCTTGACCAATGGCATGTATGTCACCTCTCCCATTTGTTCCTACCATTTTACTTACCTGTCACAGTAGTCCTAGTGAGTTTCTCTTTCTGCAATTGTTTTATGATGGTCCTTCAGAGGATCACTCATTAGCTTCTCCTACCCTCATTCAATAGTCCACCTCTACAAAGCACCAGACAATTGCCATTTTGAAGAATTTGTGTAGGGGTCATGCTGGGGCATAGTAGGCCAAGCCTCTCGCTGTGGTGCCAATATCCTATATGGGCTCTGGTTTGTGTCCCAGATGCTCCTCTTCTGATCCAGCTCTCTGCTATGGTCTGGGAAAGCAGTGGAAGATGGCCCAAGTACTTGGACCCCTGCACCCACCTGGGAGATCCAGAAGGAGCTCCTGGTTCCTGGCTTCAGATCTCCCCAGCTCTGGCTGTTGCAGCCATTTGGGGAGTGAACTAGCACATAGAAGACCTCTCTCTCCTTCTCACTCTCTCTCTCTTTCTCTCTTCCTCCCTCCATCTCTCTGTAACTCTACCTCTCAAATAAATAAATAAAATATTTAAAAAAAGTTTTGTTGGCTATTTCCTTAAAATATGCACACAAATATTTTCATTGATATCTTCCTCTTGCTATGACTTTCATGGTGCATGCAAATGTGTTTCTCAGGCAAACTGACCAAAAGTTCTTTTACTAGGAAAGAAGGTAACAGTTTAGGTTACCTTTAGCCTGAAGATAAGGGTGGAGGCTGCTATCTGAGATGAATAAATAACATAGGCTGTTTATACTCAAGCATTTGCCAGCTAAGCCTGTAACTGGGTTGTGTTGGCTCAGGTACTTCAAGAAGTAGACACCAAGATGAGACCAGATATCAAAGAGATTTGTTGGGGAAATGGTAATGAAGAATAAAGAGTAAGGGAGGGAGCTAGTATACACAGGAAGAGTTTTCAGACCATTTTGCAAGTCTGTCTGACATCTGTAAAAAATGAATGAGAAAACGATTAAGGAGAAACAGCCTCACCTCATAGTGAAGTTCTGAATAAGTCTTGATTAAGCCAATAGGAAGCCCATAAGCTGTGATATCTGTGAGAGGGCTGCCATTTTAGCAGAACAAGTCAAGATTTTATAAATTCTGTCAGGTTTAGCCACTGGTTGTGAGCAGCTGGGGAGAATCGTGCCTTCGTTCCAATTACTTAGATGGATTCCAAACTTGCAGCATCTGGAGACTTTTAGTCAACTCTATTTCCTGAAGCTGTTCTTTTGGAGGAAGACATGAGAAGTGTAACACCATGACTACCACTTGGGTCTTCTGAAATTCTGGTATCTCTTCTACTCATCTATAATAAGAGTCTACATAGCATCCTGCATTACTTTATGCCTACCCCAACTTTGCCAGCTAAATTGCTCCTGATAGTTCAGGGTATTAGCTAAGGCTGCACAATGAATTCTCTTGCTTGGATCCCTGTCGATTGTCGATCAAAGAAGCATATCTCCACAAGACCAAATAGGACTTTGGGAGCTAAAGAATGGTTACTTTAATTGCTAGTTGTCTTTACTTTATCCTCAGAACAGACTACATCTGATAATGCTCTCAGGAGACCAGATGTATGACTCAAGGGAATTCCCACCTGTAGCCAAATGAGGTCATGTAGGAAACATCTACTGTTTCCAAAGTCTTCATCTCCTTGTCTAGCTGAAGCCCAATCTAAGATGCCAGAGGATAGTCTCAAATTCCTACCCAGGTTCCAAATTACACCCAAATTTTAAACAAAACCATAAAAACCTTCCTGAGCACATCTACTTCTCTCTTCCTGCCCTATGATTATTAATAATCCATCAACCATTCCCGGTTGAACAGACTAGAAACCTTGGAAATACTCAAGGGTATACCTTTTTCATCCTACACCACTCTCAATCAAAAAGTCACCAAAGCAAAAGGATGCCATCCCTCATATGTCCTCTATCTATCCTCTTCTCAAGTTCTCATCGAAATTCACCTGGATTGTTTGGAAGGCTTCTCGACTGCGGCTTCTAAGATGAGCAGTTTTCCTTTACTGTTCTGCCACAGTGTTACTTTCAATCTGCTAATTTGATTATGCAGCTACAAGAATTCTTTCAATGGCTTCCCCAAAGATTTTAAACTCCAATTCTAACAGTTAAGGTGAGTGTCCAAAGCACCAATTATCAAGACCTGCCGATATCCCTAAACTTGCCTCTCCCTATTCCTTTTTATGAGTCCAATCTAGGAAAACTAAACACTTCAGTCCTTCAAACACAGCAAGGTTCTATTCCATTGTACATTCTGAGACCTTGGACAACACACCTTCCACACCATCATGGCTGTGCCTGGTTTTATTCTCCTATGAATCTCAGATCAAGTCTCACCTCTTGTGGAGAGTCTGAGTTCAATACTCCCCTCTTTCCTTTGATAGTTTCCATCTATCATCATTCTTACCTGATCACATATTATATCACAACTTAAAGGTCTATCTGCAAGGTAATTCTTTAAAAAAATTATTTTATTTATTTGAAATGCAGAGTGACACAGCTAGAAGGAAAGTCAGAGGAATAAACAGCTTTCCATATATTTGTTCACTCTCTAAATGGCTGCAAAGGCTTTGACGAGGCCATGCCAAAGCTAGAGCTAAAACACCACCTGGTTTTCCCACATGAGTGGCATGGGCCCAAGTAGTCAGGCCATCTCCTACTGCTTTCCCAAGCTCAATAGCAGGAAGCTGGAGTGGAAGCAGAGCCCTTGGGAAGTTGAACTGGAGCTCCAACAGGGGATACCAGCATCACAAGTGGTGATCTAACCCATTGCTCCACAACACTGGCACCTGCAAGGTAATTCTTGAGTGACTTAACAAGCTTTATTTATCACTATGTCACAAGACGTATAAGAAAGGATCAGAGGGACACTAGACTAAATATATGTTTGAATCAAATTCCTTGAGAAGTTGCTACAACCTTAGTACCACACCTTCCAAAAATTTCCAAAGTTTTCTTAAGTATTTGGAGAAAAAAAAAAATGCATCCAATTGATTATTTACACCTGAGGAAAAAGTCACTTAATTTATTGTGTACAGACACATACAACATAAAGATATTTCTAACAATGGTGGACCAAATATATGATTAAAATAGAGGTTCCATAGCTTATAATGAAGCTGAAAAATTCTTATTGACTAGTAAATGTATAGCTGAGGAAATAAAAGAAAAAAAAACCTATCCATTATAGTTAGTGAAATAAGTCAGTCCCAAAAAAGCAAATACCATATGTTCTCCCTGTTCTGTGATAAATAATAGAGTACCTAAAAGTAATCTATAGAAGTAATATGACACTCAGATGTGATGATTTTGAACAGCCCTTGTGTTGACTGTTCAGGAACAATGCTTTTTTGCTTATTTTTGTTTTTGTTTTCCTTCATACTATTTGTTGAACACTTTACTTAGTGTAGGGTTAATCTTATGAGTATAAAGTTAATTGAAAATATAACTTTGTAAAAAATAAGAATTTTTTTTAACTTTTATTTAATGAATATAAATTTCCAAAGTACAGAATATTGATTACAATGGCTTCCCCCCATAACGTCCTTCCAACCCGCAACCCTCCCCTTTCCCACTCCCTCTCCCCTTCCCTTAACATCATGATTCATTTTCGATTCTCTTTATATACAGAAGATCAATTTAGCATACATTAAGTAAAGATTTCAACAGTTTGCTCCCACACAGAAACATAAGGTGAAAAATACTGTTTGAGTACTAGTTATAGCATTAGATCTCAATGTACAGCACACTAAGGACAAAATAAGAATTTAAATAGGTGAGGGAGGAGGGAAAAGGGTGGAAGTGCAAGCAGGAGGGAGGCTAGGCTGGGAAAAATCACTGTTTCTAAATTTATATATATATGAAATGCATGGTTTGTATACCTTAAATAAAAGGTTTCTAGGTAAAAAAAAAATGCCTGACCAATGATTTTTTTAAAATATTTAATTATTTATTTGAAAAGTAGAGTTACAGAGAGGCAGAGGCAGAGAGAGAAGTCTTCCATCTGCTGGTTCACTCCCCAAATGGCTGCAATGGCTGGAGCTGGGCTGATCCAAAGCCAGAAGCCAGGAGCTTCTTCCAGGTCTCCCATGCAGGTTCAGGGGCCAAAGGAATTGGGCTATTTTCTACTGCTTTCTCAGGTCATAGTGGAGAGCTGAATTGGAAGTGGAGCAGTCAGGACTTGTATTGGTGCCCATATGGGGTGCTGCCTCTACAGGTGGCAAGTTTACCCACTACACCACAGCACGGGCCCCAGGACTAATGATCCAATGATTTAATAAATATGGATGTACAGAAAAAAAAAAGAACTTGTAGAAGGGGAAAAAAAACAACCTCCAGGAGATGTAGAGGCTTTTACAGATGTCAACAAACTCTTTAAAAAGTGTGTAACCATGAACCCCAACGTCAGAATGTTTTCATTCACAGAGAAGCTCATAGTGCATCATCTGCTTACAAGCACACCTGTGATGAAACCAATAAATCAAGCAGGCAAACCACCCCAGACACGTTTTTGAAAAGACTGACTTCTTCAGGAAGAGCCTCAGGCAGGTCTTCAGGATGTGTTCAGAAGAAAGCATCGGTATCACAGGAGGCCACAGCTCCAAACATGATATTGACCCTGAAGACCTTCCAGTGCAACAAGATGTGGTGTGGGGAGCAATCCGGACTGGACTGAGTTACTGGAATTAAGACTTATTCTATGCATCTGCTCTCCCACAATATGGCGCTGGGAGAGAAGTAAACAGCTTCCGCACAGCTGCCTCCAGTTCAACCAATAAACTGTAGGACTTGCTCCTGATTGGAGGAGAGCAGCGTACTCGGCGTGTGGGCAGCCGAGTTAGGATTGGCGGAGGAGGACTATAAAGGAGGAGAGAGACGGCATGCACCAGGAACATCTATGAGGAACATCTAAGGGGAACATGTAGCTGAAGAAACACCTGTGCAGCCCCCGAGAAGAGCCGGCCGGCGGTGTGCCGCTCCCCTGCGGAAGTGGGGAATGTGGCAGGGGGAACCGCCCTTCCACGGAGGTGGAAGGACCAGCAGCCAACCCGGGAAGAACCAGCAGCAAACCCGGGGAGGGCCGAGCAGACGAAAGAACAGCGCAGGGTCCTGTGTCGTTCCTCCACGAAGAGGGGGAGCGACAATGTGGTGGTGGAAGGCGGTGATGATGATCCTGACCCTGCACAGTCCTATGCTAATGTGCTTAATTGTGTTTTACTTTTTAGTAAAAAATGGGGACAAGATAAAAGAAAAAAAAATCAGAAAAAAAAAACCTTATGGAATAGGATATAAAGAAAAATTGTCATGACCATACGATATGTTTGTGTTTTAAGTGTTATTACAAAAGAGCTATAAACATTGTGAAGTTTACAAAGTTACAATAAGCTAAAGTTAACTAATTGTTGAAGAAAGGAAATTTTAGATAAATTCTGTGGAACCTAATGTACAATATTTTTAAAGCCTGCAGTAGTGTACAGCAGTGTCCTAAGCCTTCACACTCACTCATCATTCACTCACTGACTCACTCACAGCAATTCCAGGCTCTGCAAACTCCATTCATGATGTTTCCTATGCCAAAGTATTGCTTTTTATCTACTATATCACTTTTTCTCTATGCTTTTTCTTTGTTTAAGTGCACAAAAATTCACCATTATGTCACAATTATAATCAGTAGAGTAACATGATGCACTGGTCTGGAGGCTAGGTAGTGACAGACTACCCTTTAGCCAAGGAATGCAGCAGTTACAGCATCTAGGTTTGTGTGGGTGCACCCTAGGATGTTCCAACAATGACAAAATCGTTTATGTGCACATTTTTCATACTATGTCTCCGTCATTAAATTATGCATGACTGTAGTTGATTTTAAAAACACAAATTAAATAATTATTCAGCAACTCTTAAAAAACCCTGCATTTAAAAAAATAATCTTAACTTGGAATCAAAGTTTTTATTGACTTGGATTACGAACAATAACAGAAACAGCAATGCAGCAGATTTTAAACACAAGAGCAGCAGGATCCAACTGCCTTGCATTTTGTGAAAACTTTCTCACCAAAGTTCCTTTGAAGACTATAAATGATTACATTATTCTACTGACTATTTAAGAGTACCTGATGGGCCGGCACCGTGGCTCACTTGGTTAATCCTCCGCCTGCGGTGCCGGCACCCCATATGGGCGCTGAGTTCTAGTCCCGGTTGCTCCTCTTCCAGTCCAGCTCTCTGCTGTGGCCCAGTAAGGCAGTGGAGGATGGCCCAAGTGCTTGGGCCCCTGCACCTGCGTGGGAGACCAGGAGGAAGCACCTGCCTCCTGGCTTCGGATCAGCGTAGCTCCGGCTACAGCACGCCAGCTGTAGTGGCCATTTTGGGGGGTGAACCAACGGAAGGAAGACCTTTCTCTCTGTCTCTCTCCCTCACTGTCTAACTCTGTCACATAAAAAAAGTACCTGGTGAAGAATATATCATTAATTCTATTTCATAGATAAAGAAAGCAAGACCAGAAAAATCAGATTTACACATAGTGAAATTATATGTGAGGTACAGTGGATCCCATAGTTTTCTGTTGATCATGATTCTAAATATTTCTCTATCTTTCATTAAGTTTTCTTCAAATATGCAGCTGATATAGTAAAAGTGCTACTTTAACTGAATACTTGATTGCTAAAAACTATGGAGTGCAGTAGTTAATTGCAAAGCTCTACAGAGAGCTGACAGTAAAAGGCCAGCTCTGCCACTCGCTGGCTCTTTGGCCTGGAATTTCACCACTCGAGGCCTCGGTTTCCTTATCTACAACACAAGAGAGATCCACAGTACCTTCCTCATAGGTTTGTTCTGATTTTTGAGTAAAGTTGACTGCTATTATGTACTATCAAAAAAATGAATACTTCTATGGAAGAAAGACGTAGGAGAATAAGCATTACCACACAAAGACACTGTGTTTATGGAGTCCAATTTGTTTCCAACTAAACAATACCAGTCAATTTGACAGTGTATTACAAATTAGCCAGACCCTCACTAATCATGTTTCAATATGGATATAAAATAGGATCACTTAATGTCCCATTTTAATATTATACACAATAAAACATTTCTATTGTAACTTTGAAATTCAAATGCTTGTGCATTTACTTAAGTATTAGGCAAAAAATAATTGAGATTTAAAGTTTTATTTAATTTTATAGTATACTACAATATTGAGTAAATGGTAGGGATTAAGAAAAATGAAGAACAAGATTGTGAATTTTCGTATGAACAAGTTTGAACTCTTTCAGGAGAACATGGAAAAGGTGATGGGAAAAAGGTGAAGGAGTCAAGGGGTCAGAAGGAGAGAAGAGCAAACAAACATCTGTTTCAAAAGAATCTATGAGTTGTCCTAACTGCACAAATATTTCTACCAAGCAACCGTTGAATTCCCATGAAGTCATAGCCAAAATACCCAGGAGGTAGAACAAAGACCAGTGAGAGATATTAATCAAGACATTCCACCCCCAGGAATGGAGAGATAGCAGCAATTCCCCCACAGGAAGACATCCTGAAAATGCTTACAGAACATTTGGACTATGTAACCAACCAGTCAGTGAACACATTTCTTCACCATAGTGATTCAAACAAATGATTCCCATTGAAAACATTTCTCCCTGACGCTCTGGTGTTAGTCATCTAACTTTGGTTATTGGAGACTCACTTGAGTTGGGCATTGACAGGAATCACATAATTGTTAAAAGAAAATTTGAGAGTGGCATTTAGGAGAATGGCATAATAAACTTTCTCATGAATCAAGTAAAAACTTACACATTTTTGAAGTGTCTCTTTTCATGTCAATGGCTTTGAAAATGTCAGTTTTTTAGCTTAATATGTTATCTCCATACTGTCCTGCTGAAAAATCCTCCCTGCTCCTTAAAATGTGACTCAAGTTTCCCTCACTGACTAATGTCTTCCCTATATTCTGCAGGCAGAGCTGGCCACATCCTTCTCTGTGCTTGGGGCACACTTATATGAGGACATTTGTGACGGCTCTAATTTTTCCAGGTAATTCTGTCTGAAAGATGATGGCCCCTGGAGTGAATGAATGAGTTGGTAAATGAATGAATGGGATGCATTTCAGCAAAGAACATTACTGTTCTGAGTTCCAAAAAGAACTTTCCTTAATCTGGAGTTTCTAAAGTTCTGTATTTTTTATTATTAGTAAGTAATTGAGGCCAACAGGTGGTTTCAGATTAACCTAAGATTCACTCTTCTGAGTTCATGGATTCATTTTTCTTTCTCGGTGGTGTCAGTGGCATGCTTTGGATCAGTGACCCTTGCCTGGAAAGAAGCAAAGGTCGTTCAGATTTTTATTAAGTCCTGGCCATTCACGCATTAGCTTCCTTTGTTGTTCTGCTTCCTGGAATCTGTGAGTAGCAAATGCCCCACTCTTCTAGAAACAGTTTCACATAGATGCCATCCTGCTTGAAATGTTGAACAACCCTGAGTTTGATTTACTGGAAAGAAAGAAATGCTGCTTAGCATCACTTCCTCCTGAGTTGAGACTACGACGTAGGAAAAAGGGAAGAGATATTTAGCTCTAAAAAATCTCAAATTATTCTGATCTTCTAGTTTACAGAAAAAAATAATTCACATAACAAACAAATCCAACCTTTTTCTCCCATTCCAGGGCAAAAAAGAAGTGCAGTAGTAAAAAGAACAGAGGCATTTTCTTTGCTGTTCTTTAATGACAAATTTTCAAAATAAGAAGACTTCTATGTGGGAATCATTAAATTATTAGCTCATACAAGTGCAATGATATTTTGCAAATGTACTGTCTCTTATCTATGAGAATCATCACATTGACCTTTTGCATTCCAGCTAATGTAAATATTTTCTTATGGATTTTTTGCTTAATTGTCACCAAAAAGTAAAAATGTTGTATACTAAACAATGACAAAATGAAAACTTAAAACACTTACTGGCTACTTTTAAGAATTTATTTTTATTGAATTGCAATTGAATTTACTAACTAGTATGAAGAAACAGAAAATGAAGGTAAATAAAGTGTGTGTGTGTCAGAGAAAGAGACAGTGAGACAGAGGGAAATGAAACACAATAAATGGATAAGTAGAATGGAAGAAAGCAACAAATAAGGGAGTAATAAAGGCTAGATCCCTTATCTTATTTTAAACAGTGTTATTGAAATCATTCTATTTCAAGAAAGAGCATGTACAAATAATAGTCTGATCTTTAAAATGGGTGAAAAATGCCAATTGTTGCCATGCATTTGTTTTAAGAAATTGAAATCTGGGCTTTGAATTTGGACTATGGAAAATGAAGAGCAGACATTAAGGAATGATTCCAAAGAACACAGATCATTCAGAGTGCACTGGACATTCGGTAGCACTATACTAAGTTTGACTAGGTTCTGACAGTGTGCAGCAGAGATAGGCACCCTTTAAATAGTGACCTCTCTGCTCTATAGCCTGATGTCAAACCAAAGTTATACATAAGGAAACATAAACCAAATATATCTTAAGAGTAAAGCAATAGGTCAGCTAAATATAATTACAAATATCCGCTAGCAGAGTAACAGCATCTAATGGATTTCCTTGTCATCAACAATATTAATTAAATGGAATTTTCAAAGTTAAGGGTTAGCACTTTTCCACCTTAAGGAACCTTATAAGCCGGCGCCGTGGCTCAATAGGCTAATCCTCCACCTTGCGGCGCCGGCACACCGGGTTCTAGTCCCGGTTGGGGCGCCGGATTCTGTCCCGGTTGCCCCTCTTCCAGGCCAGCTCTCTGCTATGGCCAGGGAGTGCAGTGGAGGATGGCCCAGGTGCTTGGGCCCTGCACCCCATGGGAGACCAGGAAAAGCACCTGGCTCCTGGCTCCTGCCAGGATCAGCGCGGTGCGCCGGCTGCAGCGGCGGCCATTGGAGGGTGAACCAACAGCAAAGGAAGACCTTTCTCTCTCTGTCTCTCTCTCTCACTGTCCACTCTGCCTGTCAAAAAAAAAAAAAAAAAAAAAAAAAAGGAACCTTATAAATCACAATTTGAAAAAAAAAAAAAGAAACAAGCAGAACTGGATTAAAGAATATGTTCAAGATTATACATACGGTAACCCATAGGGCAGGGTGGGAGTGGAACTCTAGTTTCACTTACTTGTCTATTGAATTTCCAAGTATTTATTCAGTCTCCATTACTTACTGGGCTGTGCTGTGAGAATATAGCTGAAAGAAGGGAAGTGAGATCTCTGTTCTCACAGAGACTTCCTTATACTAAGAAGATACAGGCAACAAAAGGAAATAAAAAAGATGATTTTAGATTCTAATATAAGACAAAGTAATATGCTAAAGAGTAATAGTAGGAGACAAGCTTAGAAAGCACTGAAACAATTTCTTTGAGGAAATGATGACAGGAAAGACCTTAGCAAATAAAAATTTAGGGGCGAATTAGCAGGATTCTTAAAAGAAGAGAGACTATAACCTGTAACTTCTCAAAGCAGCAAAACACAAATATCCTAATTATCCAGAATTAGGGAGAATGGATTACTTTATTGTTCCAGTTTGAAAAGAACAAAATTCTTCAAATAAAGTGATTCTGGCTCAAAATGATAGCAAAAAGTCTTGAAAAAATAAAGAAAAAAGGTCAAATACCATAAATTTGAATTCACTTGCCTTCTAACAACCCTTTTTATCCAATATTATATTTTCTTTAAGAGGAATAATATGCTTCTAAACACTGAATCAAGATTTCCTAAAAAGGGAATACAAAGAACAGAAGGGGAAAAAAATTTAAAGGTTAGCAGAACTGGAGTCATTGGTATCCAGACATGATTTATGTTACAAACAAAAACAGTAAGCTTGGACCATAATACAAAAGTGGAAGCCGGATGAACTCAGAGCATTGTAACCTTCCCCAATAAATCACAATTACTGAAACACCAATGATAAATAGCTAGACTCTCAGAGTATTTAATAGCTCTCCCCATTCGTTGGTATGTTGACTGTTTGGTCTTTTCCCTCAGAAATTGGTGTTTGGTAGCTCAACCCCAATGCATTTATATTTTATTGTGAACCCTTGGAGACACCAGTTATGAAATTTCAAAAGAACTTACTATTATAAACAAGACGGATGAACTGGAGAAAATCCTCTTCCATGACTCTATCTTAGACCTGAGAAGTGGTAAATGATAGCTTTATGTTAAAAGCTGCACTTTTTAGTTTACTTAATTGCCAACATCCTGGGCCTCAGTGCTCTTCATTTCCTCCGATTCTGTAGCATCATTCTATCCACATAAAGATGAGCTTACTCATTTTATAAGGGCTCAAGGCAACTCACTCTGAGAGCTATCTCTTGTTCTAACAAGAACCAAATGAAAACACATAAATTCTCTCATTTATAAAGTCCTCCTCCTTCTACACTTTGTTCTTACAATTTCCCCCAGTAACTTGCTGAAGCCCCAGGCCCACGTTACCTGCTCCTCCATATCAAACAACACTTTAGAACTTGGTCATGGTCTGCTTGCCTTTGATGATTGCCCAAGTATGCCACCCTTGGGCCTCTGAACTCCATCTGAATTTGAACATGATTAACCATGAATGTTCTCTTGAATCGAGTGACTTGCTAGTAAACACTGAGTTTATCCCTTCTCTTGTCCAGGCTTTTTCCTATTTCCTAAATTATTAACTTGAATTTCAACTACATTTCAACACTTTTTAATCTCAGATGTTGTTTCCAGAGCAAATGGTAAGGCTTCATACATCAAGGAGCTTCCAAAAGTTCATGGAAAATTTTCATTATCTTTTGACTCCGTTTTCCCATAAACTTTGTTAAAATCTTCTCTTTTTATCTTTCTTCATGAACCCACAGTAACTATGCTATCACTTGCCTCCTATCATTTTTAAATACCAGTGTTGACTTCAAGGAGGAGTCTATACATTTTTTCCTTTTCTTTTTTATTTACATAAGATTACCATATTTCATGTATTTTATAGGTACAGATTTAGGAGCGTAGTGATGCTTCCTGCCCTACCCTCTCTCCTGTTCACATTCCAACTCTCCTTCCACCAATTTCAATCATGTACATTCCATTTTTTGTACTCTATTAGTTACAGGGAAAACATATGGCATTTGCCTTTTGGGAACTGGCTTATTTCACCAAGTATAATGGTTTCCAGTTGCATACAGTTTGTTGTGAAAGACAGATTTCATTCTTTTTTATGGTTGAATAGTATTCCATTGTTTATATATACCACATTTTCTTTAATCATCAGTTGATGGGCATCTGGGTTAATTCCATATCTTAGCTTTTTTGAATTGAGCTGCAATAAATATGGTGATACAGATAATTCTTTCATATGCTGATTTCATTTCGTTTGGATAAATTTCCCAGGAATGGGATGTCTGGGTCATATAGTAGATCTATTTTCAAATTTCTTAGGAATCTCCATATTGTCTTCCACAATGAGGAGTCCTTACTTTTATACCCTTATATTTGGGGTTTAAACAATGACCACAGCTGAGGTACTCTGCTCAACTATGAAAACGTTGCCAAAGGATTGCATTACAAGTTTACCCAGAAAAACAGAATCAAAGCGATATATAAGGAGTCTTCAAAAAGTTCATAGGAAAATGTGTATTATGGAAAAACTAGGCACATATTTCAGAAATTCAAAAATAAATGTTTATCTTGTTTTAAAAGTTTACATATGTGAAGGGCAGAGTTACAGAGAGAGAGAGAGAGAAACAGAGAGAGAAGATCTTCCATTTGCTGGCTCACCCCTCATAAGGCCTCAACATCCAGCATTGGGCAAGGCTGAATCCAGTAACCAGGAGCTTCCTCTGTGTCTCCCACATGAATGCTGTGGCCAAAGTACTTGAGCTATCTTCTGTTGTTTTCTCAGGAGCATTAATAGGGAGCTGGATCAGAAGTGGAGCAGCTGGGACATGAACCTGTGTCCATATGAGATAATAGCAAAGAGGCAGTGACTTAAACCATTGCACCACGATGCTGGCCCCCAAATAAATTAAATTTTCATTTCCATTTTTCCATGATCCTTTCTAGATATCCTTGAATATGAAAAGAGAGAGAAATCATGAGAATTGATCTTGTGCTATTATGTAGACTGAGAAGTCCCACAATTTGTGGTCTACAGCCTGGAAATCCAGGAAAGCTCGTGGTATAACTCCTGTCTGAGTTCCTGAGCACAGGGACTGATGATGTTTATCCCAGCCCAAAGGAAGGAAAAGACCAATTACCTAGTTTAACCACACAGGCAGGGGTGTGGCAAATTCTCCATTCTTCCTCTTTTTTGCTCTATTTACTCCTCAATGTATGGGTGATATCCATCCACACTGAGGCAGGCCATCTGTTTTATTGAGCCCACTAATTCAAATGTTAGTCTTGCCTAGAAACACCTTCCTGGACACCCAGAAATACTACTAATCTGGGTACCCTATGGTCCAACCAAATGAATACAAAAAGTTAATTACCAGAGATTAATTTCTATGACTGCCCTTTCACACAACTTGTTTATTTTTTCTTCCTTTTCTTTTTTATCATATGCCTTCCAAATCTTTTAGCAAAATTTAGACATTTTCTGACATCCTGTGAACACAAAAGTGCTGTCAAATAAGAAGTTGTTTGTTCCAAGAAAGTAGGTCTATCTGCCTTCTGATGAATTTTATCTTCCTTTCCTTAATTCTCCAAGATAAAAAGTGGCCTCTGCCCTTCCCCCTTTATTTCTGTAATTTGTGTTTAGTTCGGCAAAGAGACAAAAAAATACATATAGACAGAGACCTTAATTCGTTGACTCATCAAATGCCCATACAGCCAGAGCTGGGCCAGGTTAGAGCCAGGAACCAGTAACTCAATCTGATTCTCCCAAGTGGATGACAAAAACCCAAGTGCCTGAATCATCTGTTGCCTCTCAGGGTGCACATTAGCAGGAGGTTGGATTGGAGGCAGAGCAGTCAGGACTCATACCAGGCACCTTTGTGTGTGATGCAGGCATCCCAAAGGATGAGATAACCACTTCACTGCATGTTCACCCACTTCCCTCTTCCTTAACACTGCAATAGTACTTGTTGATTAACTTAGGGCTCTGCTTAGACTTGAAGTGGCCTCAGGATACTAGCAGTTGTGTTTACTTGAAAGGCACACCAAAAATACAAAATAACAAACATAAGCTCTTAATTGATTATCTTGTCAACTAATAGCAGCACCATCTTCCTAATCAGTGGAGGTGACAAACTGATAAATGCCAATGCTTCCACATCTCCTATTTCACTATTAGATAGATCATACTACTCAATGTCTCTAAAATCTAACCCTCTTTCCAGTCCCATGGACACTGACCTAGCTCAAATTCTCTGTATTGCTAATATTTCTATTCTTTAATCTACTTCCCATGAGGGCCTCAGGTTGGACAATAATCTACCTTCCTTGTATCTTATTCTTCTAAGAAGAAGGAAACACATTTCATGAGTCAGATTTCAAGTATGTGTATGCACTACATTTACTAATGAGCAAGATTATCTGGATTAATCATCACACTCTTAGGTGTGGCTCTTTATTTTGCTTTCTCCTTGATAGACCAGGATTGGCAAAGTGGCCTAGGCCTTTGCTCACATGGAGGGTGATTGAATTCTTTAGTTGTTTTTAATCTTCTATTTCATATATTTCAGTCCATTAATCTCAAAAGTTATTGTCCCTTCATGAGGCAAGTTGTAGTAGATTGCCTAGGATATGCCTCAGGATAGAAGACTCCTGGTTCACATGACAAGTTCTAAGCCTATCTCACCAGAATTTTTGGTACTAGATAGTTGAGAACACAATGTTGAAATGATAGCAAAGTATTATTTTGCTTTTCTTTACTTTTAACTATATAGACATTTCCCTTGGTAACCTTAAGAAAAGGGTAGCTGAGGTCTTAATATTTGGAAAAAGACCACCAGTCCTCAAAGTCATGACAAGCATGGTCCTGTAGTTAATATCCAATCATACCAATTTCTTTCTGAACCAGCTGATGTCACCTCCATTGAATACCAAATCAAACTTAAACCCATAGAAAGTCATTCAAGAATGTTGAATATTCACAATGTCTTTATTCATTGACTCTTCAGCCCATGAAGCCACTGCCATGAGCTTCCTAAATGGATCCTCTTTTTATGCCTCCATTTTCTGCTGCTTCTCCTAGGAAGCTATCCTCAAATCCTCGACCTCCACATGCAATATTCAGCCATGCCACATACATCAACTGAGAACCTTTGCAGCAGTCAATGAACCAAGTTCTGTGACAGTTCAAATAAACAAGATACTCAAAGTCTCACCCCTTAAGGACATCTTTTTTTTTTAATTTATTTGACAGGTAGAGTTATAGACAGTGAGAAAGAGAGACAGAAAGAAAGGCCTTCCTTCCATTGGTTCATCCCCCAAATGGCCCCTATGGCCAGCACTGCACCGATCCGAAGCCAGGAGCCAGGTGCTTCTTCCTCATCTCCCATGAGGGTGCAGGGGCCTAAGCACTTGGGCCATCCTCTGCTGCCCTCCCGTGTTGAGGTTGATTTGTTCTGAGAGGAGGAGCATGGTGGGGGCAAGAGGTGCGGAGTCACCACACTGACCCCGGGAGCCGGGTGAAAGCAGGCCAGAGGTGAGCAGCCTGCAGACTCATTTGTTTCAGTTAGTACAGCAGCTTATATAGCCAAGGCAGCCAATCTGGTCAAGGGGCGGTCTATGCCCTAACCAATCACAGCCTATTGCCAGGCAGTATCCGAAGCCATCCTATCACAGCCTGTTGCCAGGCAGGCTCTGTTGCCCTGTGGTTTCCCAGGGAGTTTCCAGAAGCCATTCCTGAGTAACTGACACTTGCTTGCCAGCGGCCATCTTGGCATGGCCTTCTCATTCCACCACACTCCCAGGCCAGAGCAGAGAGCTGGACTGGAAGAGGAGCAACCAGGACTAGAACCTGGCACCCATATGGGATGCCAGTACCACAGGTGGAGGATTAACCAAGTGAGCCATGGTGCCGGCCCATTAAGGAAATCTTAACAGATACTTTTTTTTTTTTTTGGACAGGCAGAGTGGATAGTGAGAGAGAGAGACAGAGAGAGACAGAGAGAAAGCTCTTCCTTTTGCCGTTGGTTCACCCTCCAATGGCCGCCGCGGCCGGCACACGGCGCCGATCCGATGGCAGGAGCCAGGTACTTATCCTGGTCTCCTATGGGATGCAGGGCCCAAGGACTTGGGCCATCCTCCTCTGCACTCCCTGGCCATAGCAGAGAGCTGCCCTGGAAGAGGGGTAACCAGGATAGAATCTGGTGCCCCGACCGGGACTAGAACCGGTGTGCCAGCGCCGCAAGGCAGAGGATTAGCCTAGTGAGCCGCAGCGCCGGCCAACAGATACTTCTAGCTGTTAAAAATATCTTCTTCCTTTGTTTTCTAATCTTATAGTTCTGCCTATAGAAATGTGGATGTATTTCTTATCTTTCCCACTGAATGCCTATTGTGGACAAATACTAGTTTTATTCATCCCTCTGTTTTTCTAGTACCTAAAAAGACATATTTACAGATGATTTTTATAGAAGTAGTCAACTATCCTATATCACATAGGAAAATCAAACACAGTATCGAGTTGATGACACATTTTGATATTTACCAATATTTTGAGTCCACTTCTTTGTTCTAAGAACAATTTTTTCACATGCAACAACCAGTTTTCCTTCACAAAACCCCAAAGTGATGTGTTATTATTATTTATATTTTTATAGGTGAGGAAAATAAGACAAATAGATGTTAAATGATTTCCCCAAGGTCACACAGTTGATGAGTGGAAAAGCCAGACCACTGATTCTTATAGTGGAGGAATTTGCAATTTCTTAGAAAGGTAGCAATCTGGTGGCATACCAGACAAACCAGTCACAGTGTTATAGGCAGAAATATCCCTGGGGTAAAAAAGATGAATGAATCAAATCCAGTGAGCTACACTACAAAACCCTTTAACTAGGATTTAAAGGACTTTATGGTTTGCCCTAACTTTGCCACTTATAAATTGAATAGCTTTGGAATGGTCACACTAAGATCTTCAGTTTCACATCCGGAAGTGAGATAAAAATTCCTGCTTTGTAGGATCACTGGGAAAGTAAAATTAGAAACAAAGAAGAAAGCATTGTTTACCTTAGGGATCATTGTATAAATTAAAGGAGCTGCTATTGCTTCACAGTACTACAGCAAGACTGACTCTGGCTGGTGGGGTTAACAGGGAGTTAGTGGAGAAGTCCTAATAGGAATATATAATGACATGGGTTTGCTGAAAGACCCACAGTCACTTCTACAGTCCACAGGGGTTCTGTTTATGCTGTGTTGAGATTCCAAAGAATAGGATGAATGAGACTATTTAGCTCCAAGCGTTTGGATAGGTAGACATTTCCTTCTTGTTTTCATATGATTGAGAAATTGTTCCAGTGAATAAAATAATTTTCATCTAACTTTAAAATCCACTTTGATACTTTGTGCTTTTTTTAACTTGCGGGATAGGAAACACAGGCCAGAGCTGACAACATTCAATGTTGTAAGAATTTTCACAGGGGAAGCATAAACCTCACCAACAATCTATTCCAGTTCCTTCCATTGAAGTTGGATTCTTCTAGCTGCAGCCCCCATCCCTCTGGCTTGTTTTAGGAGGGAACAGCTGGTCTGCAATATCCATATAATAATCATTCATGGATGTATTAAATCGTCGTGCATATTATCTGTATTACGTATTCTGAAAGTAACAGGCTCTTAGAATTACCAGCAGTCATTTTTTTTTTCAGTCCTGTGCAAAATATACCCCTGGGAGCTCTCAGCAGATGTTTGGTAAAATTGCTGAAAGAAACAAGAAAAAAAGTCTTCCCTCTGTTTTGAATCCACCGTGTCGTTCAAAAACAGCCACAGGCATCTCAAAGTCTTTAAAAATTAGGCAAGGCATTCTTTTCTTGAGTAGTCCTGTCCAAGCAAAACAACAACATCACAAGTTAAATGCCAAACAAACCTGCCATTCTACACAAGAGAGCATGTGCACATCCTGTAATTATAGCTTAGGCATGTAAAGCATCATTTTTTAAAAAAACTAAAAATTTTTATCTATTCTTATCTCTAAAGAGACAAGAAGGATCAGACTTTAGGCAACAACACAAACCAGGAAACAAAGAGAGAAAGAAGAAAGGAGAAAGAGAAAGGAGAAAAGGAGAAAAAGAGAGGCATAGAGAAGAAGGAAAGGAAAGAAATAATTTAGAGTGGTGGGTGTTTGGCACAGCAGTTCAGGCACCACTTGGGACAACCGTGTATCATAGCAAAGTGCTTGTGTTCTTCTAGTCCTGCTTCCGTTTGCAGCTTCCTACTAATGTGCACTCTTGGAGATAGCAAATTATGGCTCAAGTAGTTGGGTCCCTGCCACCCATGTGGGAGACCCAGACTGAGTTCCCGGCTCCTGGTTTTGACCTGGCCTACTGCTGGCTGTTGCAGCCATTTGTGCAGTGAACCAGCAGATAGGAGATCTCTCTCTGCCTGATCACTGGTTTTTAAGTAAATAAAACAAACACATAAATCGATTTTCTAAAGAAATAATCATTTATATGCTGCTATGGCTTCAACATGCTCCCTCCAAAATTCAGGCATTGCCAAGACAAAGAAGTAGGGCCCTTCCGAGGTTATTAAGCTGTAAAGGCTTCTCCCTAATGAATGGGATGAAGACTCTTACAAGGGAGGGTCCACGCAGCACTTGGCTCCTCTTCTCTCTGCCTTCTGTCCGGTGAAGACACAGCACTCCTCCCCTCAGGAAAACAAAGCAATATGGACCCATATTGGAAACAGACAGCAGCCCTCACCAGACAACCACATCTGCCAGTGCATTTAGACTTACCAGCCTACAGAACAGTAAGAAAATGAATTTTTATTCTTCATGAATCATCGTCCTGTGATAATTTGTTATAGCAGCAATAACATACTAAGTCGCCTGTATTCATAGAAAACAGAAGACATTTTTGCAGCATTCTGTTGTCCTTTTACTTCATAATACTTGTACTGGTAGAGAACATTAAAGGGATGAACCAAAATGAAAAGAGCACGGAAAAACAGATGAAGACAAACAGATGAAGCCGTGTGCTATGTTCACCACTGCATGGTCTCTGTTCATAGTAACTAATGATTCCTTTCCCAAATTGGTAGACAAAGAAACCATGAACTTGCTATTGTTTTTTGAAAGTAGACATTTTCTTCTACCACCCAGTGGTGTTCAAATTCCTTTCTCATAAATATGCTCCTAAGTATAAGTAAAAATGTACACTATAGCAGTTGAGAAAAACTCTGGACCCCACAATTATGAGCATTGCTGAAATCTTGACGTGTTCGCTATTTTTGAGAGAAGGTTTCCAGATTATGTACAATCATAAGCAAGTCAGGGAGTACTCATAAAGAATAATAAAAAAGGTCAACTTCCTTGGTACCCTATGAAGAAAGAGATTGAACATTTATACCATACCCACAGTATTTGGTACATGCATACTAAACAACCTGAAACTGAGATTTTCAGTGTAGGACAGAGAGGGTGGGCAGTTCATGGAGGTGGACCTCACATTGCTCATGGCGTGCATACAGGATACCTTCAACCTTGACTCATAAAGGGACCAGTGATGTCACCCAAACCAAACATCTCCTGTAAGAAAGTACCTCTCTTGTTCCTTGATTATCACAAATGATACAAGTCATTATGGAAATTTTTGAAAATACAAAATTTATAAAGAATAAAATGTTAAATTCCACTTAATTTTGCTGACCATTGTTCACACTTCAGTATAATTTTCCTCCTGGAGCTTTGGATTTGCTTTGGGGGTATTTTGTTTGTCTGGTTGGTTTATTGGTTGGTTTAGGTGTGTTTTGTTTGTCTGTTTTGCTTAAACAACAGGAATTTGTTATCTTACAGTTCTGGGGGCTAGAGTTGGAGTCCAAAGCATTACAAAGATTTGTTGCACCAGGAATTTGTTTTAATCTATAAATGACATTCCTTTGTTTGACAAAATGTGGATTATTCTGTAAATACAGTAATTTTCATTATTATAATGTTATAATATTATAGCATAAGTACCTTCTATGTCACTAAATGTTCAAAAATGTGAATTGATACATATTATCCCACGGTATAGCCATGATGCCATTTTTCTCCAGTCATCCCTCTCTCAGGAAACATTTGGGTTGGTTGTAAATTGCCACAAAGTAAATATCCAATGAGCGACTGGTATATAAGTCCTTGCCTCATCTCTCCACATGATCCTAGGATAAACTGAATATTATTAAGTTAAAGGGAAAAACACAAGTATTAAGGCACTTGTTCCAAACTACCAAATTGTTCTTTTTAAAGAGTGGATTAATTATATCTGACATTGAGTAAAAAGCATCCATTTTCTATACCCAGCAAAACTATTGTTGCACTTCTCTTTGAAAATTTAGGAATCCTAACATGGAACACCAATGTTTATGTATATTCCCTTAACAATAACCCCGACTGAATTTTTTTAAAGACTTTACTTAGTTATTTGAGAGACAGTTACAAAGATGGAGAGACAGAAGGAAGTTCTTCCAGCCACTGGTTCACTCCCCAAATGGCCACAATGGCTGGAACCAGACCAATTCAAAGCCAGCAGCCAGGATTTTCTTATGGGTCTCCCACGAGGTACAGGGGCCCAACCACTTGGGCCATCTTCTTCTGCTTTCCAAGGCCATAAGCAGAAAGCTGGATAGGAAGAGGAGCAGCTGGGACAAGAACCTTTTATATGGGATGCTGGTGCCACAGACGTAGGCTTAACCTACTACACCACAGCTCTAGCCCCACCCTAATTGAATTATACTACACTATCATTTTTATTGAATAAATATTCCCATCTATTGATAAAGTCATTTTGCTATTATCTCAAATCTATAAGGCACTGCCTTCTCATTTCAGGGGCAGATGAAAAGAGAGAAGGATACTTACATCCTAGACTTGGTTTTCTGCCTCCATTGGTCATTCTTTCATTCACGATTCCAGCTTTATTCATGAAATCTCATTAACAAGAAATTAAGCCCTTTTTTAATGTGTTGATTGCTGTGAATCATTAAAGAGTTCAAACATTGCAAATATATTTTTTTGGATACTAACTGTATTCATAAACATAAACATAAAAGAAAATCTCTAAGTTGGTTGGTTGTATGAATATGAGAAATCCCTATCACTAGAGGGCCATACAAAAATTTCAACTTAAAAATTAACCTGTTATGTATTTATGGACTTTTGAGTTCTACCTGCATTTACCTTGGCAAAACCAAATCAAATGATTATGTGAGCATCATCCAACCTGCAAGCGGTGTATTCCTCAATCATGAATAGCGAATTGCAAGGCTGCAATGAAAACTATTGATTTTCCTCCTCTAATACAAATTCTAGAATCCTTTCACTACTGGTTAGTAACTTGCTGGTTAGGAAATTTGCCTGGAAGAGTGATACTGACCGTCATATCTGAGAGACCTGATTATCCAGTCATTTTGCCATTCCCAAACAAAAAATAATTCAAATGTCCAGCCGGTGCCGCGGCTCAATAGGCTAATCCTCCACCTAGCGGTGCCGGCACACCGGGTTCTAGTCCCGGTCGGGGCGCCGGATTCTTTCCCGGTTGCCCCTCTTCCAGGCCAGCTCTCTGCTGTGGCCCGGGAAGGAAGTGGAGAATGGCCCAAGTGCTTGGGCCCTGCACCCCATGGGAGACCAGGAGATGCACCTGGCTCCTGCCTTCGGATCAGCGCTGTGCGCCGGCCGCAGAGCGCCACTCTGCCTGTCAAAAATAAATAAATAAATAAAAGACAGTATACTTATAAAAAAATAAAAAAATAATAATTCAAGTGTCCAATTAACAGCAAATGGCACATTACAGTGCCAAGAGTTACGGAAGTGGATCACTTGTGTGTCAAATTATTTCTCTCTCAACTTATTCTGTAACAGCACAAATCTCCACCTGATGATAAGAGTTGCCTATCACCTCTGCCTGTCCTTTCTTAATCGTTTGGTTTCTTGGACATGTTCAGTGGCAACCATAACTTAAAGTTTAGTGAAACTCTAAATGTGATGCCTTCCAAGAACCAGAAATTTTAGACACATGAATTCCAAAGTGAAGAAAAAGCACAAAGTTTACAGGGTGGCATTGGACATGCTGGTCAGTTGGGTCATCCCCAAAACTCTTTCTTGTATTCCAGACCCATGAATTTTATCTTTTGGGGTAAAACATCATATAGTGGTTCTTGATGTAGGGTATGAACCACATTCTGGAGAATGGGACTCTATTTTATTTTTTATTTATTTATTTGAGAGGTGGGGTTACAGACAGTGAGAGGGAGAGACAGAGAGAAAGGCCTTCCATCTACTGATTCACTCCCCAAATGGTCGCAACAGCTGGGGCTGAGCCAATCTGATGGATTAGAGCCAGGAGCCTCTTCCAAGTCTCCCGCATGGGTGCAGGGGCCCAAGTACTTGGGCCATATTCCATTGCTTTCCCAGGCCACAGCAGAGAGATGGATAGGAAATGGAGCAGCTGGGACCAGAACCAGTGCCCACATGGGATACCGGCATTGCAGACAGAGGCTTAACCTGGTATGCCACAATGCCACCCCCAGACTCTTGAAATTCAGCAGTTTCTCATCCACTGGAACAAATGCATCTTACCAAGGACTCCAAGTACTTGCCTCTTACTGCTTAATCAGTCTAAGGAACATGATCTCATCAAGACAGTGAGTCAAAGCTCTGAAGAATGTCTAAGTCCAGGTCCTTTTGGACCATATTATGACAAAAGCTTTGAGAGATAACTGTCCCTGAGGAGAAAATTAATGTACACTATGATTTTTCTTATACCAGTGTAATTTGCTTCTGATCCAACCTCCTGATAAAGGTGGAAATAAAGGCATTCACTGAATTCAATAGCTGCATAACACATGCTGAGACTGCATTCATGTTCTCTAGCAAAATAACTGATCTGGCCCATCAACTACAGTTGAGTATCAGGCCAACTGAGCTGAAATCCAAACTTAATCCTAAGTACTTGTAGTACGTTATTTAACCTTTATGGACCAAGTTTTACATGCATCAAATGGAAATTGTTATAGTACCTGAATCATTGGGATATTATGAGGATTAAAACTAGAAAATTCACTTAGAGTACATAGTGCTGTTCCTGGCACATAATAATTACTAAATAAATGTCAATCTTTGTATATCTCTTCCACCACTGTAGAATTAAAGTGGAGTTCAATTTATTAAAATTCAGCAAACACAGTTTTCTATTACATACAGTATATGAAATGAAGAGCATTCTGGCATCTATTTAGATTAGAATGCAATCATGTAGAAATATGAGACACTGTTAATTTTTATACTACAAATACCGCCATTCATCACAAATTATTAATGAATTTTATAAGTCTAATACATAAGTATTAAGGCAGAACATTTGCTCAGTTCTTCACTAAATTTTCTGCCACTTACAGGAGTGTGCACCCCAGAATTTAGTAAAATCATGCTCATGGGCTGGCTTCTCAAATATTTGTATTTTACTCTAGAAATTTGACAAACTGTCAATATTCGGTTATACATGTACTCATTCTGTTGTATATGCATACTATATATGTAACTCATGCATATATATATGGGTTAGCAATTACTCCTTGGCTTAGCAAGTTTCTCCATCCAGAATCGCATCTATCCCTGCACTTTCCTGAATGTGCTAGAAACGGAAGGGAAATAATAATGAAATAATATGAAATAAATAAATAAATGAAATAATATGAAGGAAATAATATGAAGAAAACATGATTTCCTTTTGCTCACCACAGAGAAGAGAAATTATCTGTGTCATAAGCCCCAGAGCATCTTGACCCCCAAGCAATAATGTGCCACCCAGTATGGGATTCCTCTCTCTTCCACTATCACTGGGATAGGCTTAGCAGAGAAAATAAAGCTATCACAGTTCACATTAATTGCTACTTGCTACTTTCAAGGCAGACAGTAGGGTTGTGTTGAGAGCTACAGTCAGCCTTCTGGCTCTGGATGACGGCAGAATATCGTCACACACGGATGCTGATCACGTACTTTGCAGGAAATGAGCTCACTGCAGCAGAGACTCAGTACCTGGCTGTGCTTCGAGCTGGCAGGAGTGAGCGCTCATGATATTCTGTGCTGGAGAAGCACAGGAAGCGCTGCTTATAAACCTGCAAAATGAGGAAGCTTCTTCCAAAGGAAAGGCTTTAGGGAAAATGCAGCTGCCTGGCACAAATCTGGTTTTCCTGCCTTCATCTTCCAGGGTACTCTGCAGTAAGGAGTTCAGAAACAACCTTTGTAGGAAGAAAAAACTACAAGTAGGGACAGAGAGAGAGAGAGAGAGAGAGAGAGATCACAGGAGATGAGGTTGTAAAGTCAATTTACCAGTAGCTTCATTTGAAGGCTGGTGGGTGTCCTTCCTCCTAAACTGATGAACATTTAGACTTCATGTGAAAGTTATCAAATGAATATCTTTTAATCCCACTTAATTTGCAGTCCACCGCAGGTATTTCATGGCTTAATAAAACATGGCAGTAAAGCAAAAGAAAGGTCCATGGTGCATCTTCTAAGCAGCTGTAAGTCAAATGTTTACTGTGTATTCAGATGGATAATGCAGAACTTGATCACAACTCTAATTCACAGTCATTAAACACCTTGCTGATTTTGTACAATTTGCAAACAAGACAAAGCTCTACCAAAGTGTAACTTTTCAGCACATAAAAGATCTAGTGAAACCACTGGGGAAATTAGTTTTGATAGTGCCTAACTGTAAATCATTATATGTCTGTTCACAAATTTAATCTGCTTTCCAGTTTGTTTGTTGTTTTATTTTACAAAGCTCAGGATGCATCCAAATTATTGCCAGAAATGACCATGTTTTTAAATTAAATTACACATCATTTAAAGCAAAGGTCAACAGATTTTACTCCTAGAAATTCTAGGATGGGGGAAGAAAGTAACAGAGGCAGAAGGAGAAGAGAATACAGAGACTCACTACTTCTGGTGCTGGGTGTTTAAATAGATTTTTCTCCCCACCTTTTTCCTCTCAAAGTGTTAAGGATATTATTTTAGAATGCTTCTTCGAATCTCTAATTATTATCGCTGCTATTTTTCAAAATCCCACATAGAATTACAATCTCCATTCTAAGCTGAGTGTCAAGTTGGGTCCTGGAAAATGCATTGTTCTTGCCATTGGTAATGAGGCTTCCATTAATAAACTCAATTCTGGTGGCAGAATTGAAAGAGCTGAACAAAATGGCACACTTGTTTCCTCTGTGTAAATCTTTCCCCTCCTGAGTCACTTCTAAGAACTGGTCTTACCTACCTCAGTCTCTTCTAGACAGCTTAATCCCAACCTAAAATATTGAACGTTCCTGACTCCTGCATTCCACTGACCCTCTAATCCTTCAGATCTCTCTTCCACTCCCCTTTTTTACATTCCTTGGATTTATCACCCTTTTGTAACTCAGGATTAGTTTGAATATTTACCTTGGGTCACCGTGGAATACACAAAGCCATTCTGTTGCTTAGAGTTCTTGGGCTCCCTGCGGCCAAAGCTAGGTGACTTAAAAACTCAGGTATTGGAACACTGTCAAGTGTCCCAAAGTCTCATTTGAGGGCACCCAATATAGCAAATAAATGTATAGGACATTTGGAATTTCAGATAAACAATAGGCTTTGTATAAGTGTATCCCATGCAATATTTCACAAACGCATTTGTTGTTTATTTGTAATTAAAACTGAATTAGACATCCTGCAATTTATCTGTCAATCTCACTTGTATGTGAACATAATGAAGAGGAAGCCAATGCTTAATTATTCAATAATATCCCAGAAAAGTGACTCAGCTTAGATTTATGCGGGATGAAGAACAGCCTCGGGATTTAGAAAAATGGATCCTCTAGCACACTTAACAAAACAAGACACATAACTGTCCTTCTAACACCCATTGTCCAAGGCCAACATCTATAAACAATCAGGACACCCTTTGTGGCTTTAACAGAACCATTCAGGCATCTACCACAAATCAATAACACAGGTTATGAGATGAATCCTTTTATTTATTTATTTATTTTTACAGTTAAAGATTTATTTATTTGAGAGGAAGAGTTCTGGTGGTTCAGAGTGGGAGAGAGAACGAAAAAAAGAATCTTCCATCCTCTGGTTCACTCCCCAAATGACTGCAATGGCTAGAGCTTGGCTGGTCTGAAACCAGGAGCCAAGAGCCAGGAGTTTCTTCCAGGTCTCCCACATGGATGCAGGGATCCAAGAACTTGAGCCATCTTCTGCTGTTTCCTAGGCCATTAGCAGGGAGCTGGATTGGAAGTGGAACAGCAAGGAATTGAACCAGTGCCCAAAAGAGATGCCAGAACTGCATGTGGTGGCTTTACCTGCTATGTCACAGAGCCAGCTCCAAGATGAAGCCTTTTAGCTATCTCTGGCCTGGACAAGGTTAAGAATGTGTAAATACGTATATTTATTCAGGCTAAGCTCCCAGACAAATCTCAGTGGGTTTTCTTGCATTCTAAAACTAACAGAAAGCAAAATGTAAAAGACAAAAAATAAAAACCAAATCTCTTGCCTTAAAACTAATGGAATTCAAAAGTTGTTGTTAGATAACTTGAGGCCTTGACAATTAATGATATTAAAGTAGTAATTGCTAAAGTATGGGTTATATGATCAATATGCAAATGAAAAAGTATACATCACTAATCATTGGAGAAGTGCAAATCAACCTCACAATGACATATCACCTTGTACTAGTTAGAATGGCTATTATCAAAATGATAAAAGATAACAAGTTAACAGGTACTAGTAAATATGTGGAGAAAAAGGAAGACTTACACACTTTTGGCAAAACATAAATTAATATAGCCATTATGGAAGCAGTTTAGAGGTTCCTCAAATAATTACAAATAGAACTACCACATGGTCCAGTAATCTCACTACTTAGTATCTATCTACAGGAAATGAAATCAGTGTATCAAACAGATATTTGCATTATTATGTTTAATGCAACACTAGTTACAATAATCAAGAGTTGCAACCAACCTAAGTGTCCAAAAACTGATGAAAGGATAAAGAAATTTTGGTACATATACACGATGGAATATTATTCAGTCATACAAAAGAACAGAATCCTGTCATTTGTGGCAAAACAGTTAGAACTGGAAGCCACTATGTTAAGTGAAATAAGGCAGGCACAAAAATAATTCTGCATGATCTCACTCACATGTGGAGTGTAAAACAGCTACTCTCACAGAAGTTACAAGTTGAATAGTGGTTTCTAGAGGCTAGGAAGGGTAGACAGAAATAGAGGAGGACCGGGGAAATGTTGCTCAGTGGGAATTAATTTACAAAGGAAAAGTAAGTCCGGAGTATTGTACAGAAGAGTGATTATAGTTAATGATAGTATATTGTATTTGTTTGTTTCAAATTAGCTTGAAGAAAGGATATTGAATGCTTTTACTACAAAGAAATTAAAAATGTTTGAGGAGATGGATGTGCTTACCCTGACATAAACATTATATAATGTATACATGTATCAAAATGTCACATGGTACCCCAAAATATATATAATGTTTATGTGTCAATTAAAAAGATAAAATTAAATAATAATAATACAAAGAAATACTAATAGCCCTGATTTGATGATTTATACATTGCATGAGGGCTACTTAAAAACATTCATGGAAAATGTATATCATGAAAAAAAATTTCAAATTTTTTGCATAAAAATAAATGTATATTTTAATCTATTTTCCACTAACTGAAGTACCCTAGGACCTGTACAAATTATCACATTGTTCCACATAAATATGTGTGATTATGTGTCAATTTAAAACAATTTTTAAAATATCAACTAAAGTCCACATACTTTCGGAAAATACACACTCTTTCTTTGGTTCTTTCAACTCAGTAATGAACAATTTATATACTGTCATTTCCACATATTCAAAGATTACATATTGGTCACCTCTTGGATGATTAAAAATTACTAAAGTGTTGTCTGCACAAAATTAAACTCTTGCTTTAGTACTGGTGACTCTGTTTGAAGTTCTTATATGACGATGCGAAGCTGGCAAGACTGTGCAACTCTAATTGAGCACAATTTGTGGAACTCCTGCCATTTTCAGGAAACGCACTTGATTATCAGTGTGGTCTCAGCTGAGTCATGGTTTCCAGATGCCCTCTACTTAGGAGTTACTTTCCGCCTAGCTTCTTCATTTACATTGGACTTTGTTGTGGATTGTTTGGTTAACCCCAGAATGTGTAGTGATGTATGTTTCCATCAATGGCATTTAAGGACCGTAATTTTGCAATCACTAGTCTTTAAGACCTGTGTACATTGTGATTCAAATACAAGTCATCTCTACCACTTTGCTAGGAAAAACCACAAAAAATTTGCTTATACAGTGACATGTTCCCTCTTATTACTATATTCTGCTCTGCCTGCAGACTGGGAATTGATAGAATAAGTAGGCTGTGGGATCTTTTGCAATGCCAATCTGAACTATGGTCAAAAATAGTTTGTGAGAGCTAAGTAATTCTCAGCCTGATGAGATGATATGAAGTGTTAATACATTTACTGCATTTAATGACATTATATGACCATGTTTCTCCTACCAAGAATATTTCATATCAGGATACATTACTTTTATAATACACAAAATTTCAGCCAAAAACATGTGACTATATTTTTTCATTATTAAGCTAAAAATTATTCACTTTCTGCAGTTCTTTTTCCATGAATATTTATCACCTCTTCCTTTATTCCTTATTATGCTTATGGGCACACAGCTAACAATCAAGTAGTATCAAAAGCCAGATACATTTTTAAACATGTAGAAAAAATATCTTCGGATTGACAAATCATTTTCCAATTAATTTATTTTCCTGTGAACCTGGACAGTATTTCCAATATTTCATTTTAGAGCTACATCATTTTTATTCTTTAAGAACATAAGTCACATGTTAAGAACTATTCGTGAATGATGAGATCAATGTAGGGAGTCTTGATACATATCTATTTAGAATAGAACAGATAATAGACTGCATATACTTGCATCCTGAAATGTTTGCTTCAGCTGTGTGTGTGTATGTATGTGTGTGTGTGTGTGGTCTAGGCCACGATGTAAAATGTCTTTTTTTGCCATGTGGGGGATGGGGGTAGGGGTTTAGTTTAAAAGTGAGAAAGATTGGCCGGTGCCGCGGCTCACTAGGCTAATCCTCCGCCTAGCGGCGCCGGCACACCAGGTTCTAGTCCCGGTCGGGGCGCTGGATTCTGTCCCGGTTGCCCCTCTTCCAGGCCAGCCCTCTGCTGTGGCCAGGGAGTGCAGTGGAGGATGGCCCAGGTGCTTGGGCCCTGCACCCCATGGGAGACCAGGAAAAGCACCTGGCTCCTGGCTCCTGCCATCGGATCAGCGCGGTGCACCGGCCGCAGCGCGCCGGCCGCGGCGGCCATTGGAGGGTGAACCAACGGCAAAAGGAAGACCTTTCTCTCTGTCTCTCTCTCTCACTGTCCACTCTGCCTGTCAAAAAAAAAAAAAAAAAAAAAAAGTGAGAAAGATTGCTCTAAAGCAGTGTTTCCCAAACTTTAATATGCATAAAAATTACTTCAGAAATGTGTTGAAATACAGTTTCTGACTCGATAGGTATGAAGTAAGGTCTTATATTCTGCTTTTCAGAAAAACCTGGACGCGATTCTGACGCTGCTGTTCCACTTGGAGTCACAACGGCCTTGAAGAAAGAGAGGCAGCCACACGCACGGGGAGACCATTCCTGTGGAGAAATGCCATTGAAATTCTAGACCCCAAGTGTCCTGCTCAGGAAACACTAACTGCAAGAAGATCCTCTGGCTACACTGACAAAGATAATTCTTCCCACCAGACGTTTGAGCCTTCCCCTTTTCCCTTTCCTTCCTTCCCCTCCTGTCCCCTCCCTCCCCTTCTCATATCCTTTCCTCTCTCTCCTCCTGTTCTGACTGTTGGCCACATATCGCAGACATCAAAGAACTCAGCGGAGAGATAGCTAATCCAGACATACTCAGTTGATGAGCACTCTGGACTAAAATCACCTTGATAGCTATTTCCCACCTAGACACTAGAGTGGTCTTTTCAAAACACAAACTCCTCCCTCCTTAAAACTACAGTGTTTCCTCATTAACATTTGAAATATCACCTTTAGGTTTATAGACTTGGGTTATGCTTCTGCTTCCCTTCAGCCTTATTTTCCTCCACTCTAGCTCCCAGAAGCAAGCAGAGTTTTTAGATTATGAATTGTTCTTGCATGGACAAGTGTAATTCCTCCAGCCAGACAATGTCTATTCATCCTCCATGATGGTTCTCCAAGAACCATCCTATCTATTTCCTTACTGTCTTGAGTCTTCCAGGCTGCTATAAAAAGAAACCACAACAGAAGTCTATTTCCCACAGCTCTGGAGTCTGGAAGTTCAAGATAAAGATTCCAGACTGGAATCTAATCTCCTCATTTCAGATAGTTGACTCGGATGGTAGGCTAGAGGGTCTCTTTTATAAGAGTTCTAATTTCATTCAAGGTGCTATTCTCATTACCTAATTTCCTTCCAAAGGCTCCATCTCTTAGTGTTGCCACATCAGAGGTTAGATCTTTAGCATATACACATGGAAGGAACACAAATATTCAGCCCATAACACTTTCCTTATGTGAGTATACACACACACACACACACACACACATACACACACACATGTTGTTAGATTAAAGCAGTGATTTACCAAACCTGGCTACAAATTAACAGCACTATGCAAGACTTTTGAAAAATACTAAACAAAATTATTAATGCCTGAATCCTGTCCTTTGAAAGTTCATGGGCTCCAAAGGGATCTATAGTGTGTGTGTGTGTGTGTGTGTGTGTGTGTGGCCGATGGATGACTCTGTTGCTTAATAAAATAGAATTTCGAGTTCCCACATTAATTTTTTTTTTTTTGACAGGCAGAGTGGACAGTGAGAGAGAGAGACAGAGAGAAAGGTCTTCCTTTTGCCGTTGGTTCACCCTCCAATGGCCGCCGCGGCCGGCGCGCTGTGGCCGGCGCACCGCGTTGATCCGATGGCAGGAGCCAGGAGCCAGGTGCTTTTCCTGGTCTCCCATGGGGTGCAGGGCCCAAACACCTGGGCCATCCTCCACTGCACTCCCTGGCCACAGCAGAGGGCTGGCCTGGAAGAGGGGCAACCGGGACAGAATCCGGCGCCCCGACCGGGACTAGAACCTGGTGTGCCGGCGCCGCTAGGCGGAGGATTAGCCTAGTGAGCCGCGGCGCCGGCCTCCCACATTAATTATTAACCACCTCCATGGAGTTTGCCAAATACATTGGAACTTTAAATATAACTGACATTCTAGGAATTTCAGTTGACACAAAGTTTTTTCAGCTACATTTCTGTTTTATTTCTTCAATCTTAGGTTGTGTTTGTCCTGCAAAGAATTTTTCAGGTAAACATTAGCATCCATTTCAGTGAATGATTTGCTTCTGAACGAAACTGTTATATGTCCCCCTTTAACTGTTGCCCTACCAATATATAGCCTCTGGATATAGCATTTTTTGGTATTTTTTCAAGCCATTCTCAAGCACTTTGCTATATCTGGGTCAAATATACCATAAAAATAATCTGAAAATAATTTGGTTTTTTTGTAGATATTATTTAGAAATAGCTGAAGTACATTTTAATCTACACATTAGGTCAAATACCCAAAGCCTATTTTCTCTTTTGATAAGATAGACTACTCAGGAAATTTTGTTTTTGGGACAGTGTTGTGGCACAGCAGGTAAAGCTGCTGCCTATGATACCTGTATCTGTTATGGGTGCTAGTTCATGTTTCAGCTGTTCTACTATTAATTCAGGTCCCTGCTGATGGCCTGGAAAAATAGCAGGAGATGGTCCAACTGTTTGGGCCCGCATCACCCATGTGGAGACCCGGATGAACCTCCTGGCTCCTGGCTCCTGGCTTTGCCTGGCCCAGTCCTAGCCATGGATGCCATCTGGGGAGTAAACCAGCTGATGGAAGATCTCTCTCTCTCTCCCTGTCTTTCTTGCCTTCTCTCTTTGTAACTCTACCTTTCAAATAAATAAATCTTTTTTAAAAAAAATTTCATTTCCATACTCTTCTTATCTGAAAGATGTATTCCATATAAAATAGCTTTCCAGGTGACTGAGGCGTCTCTTCTCACATATATTTCATTACGTAGATGTGTTTTTGTGAAAATGGAATGACATGTCAACATCATTTTAGATCAAATGGTTTCAACCATACTATATAACATCTTTGCCTTATTAAATAAAAATTTAACCTTAACCTATCCTCACAGGGCTGTGATAGCCTATGACTATCAACTTCTCCA
Source organism: Oryctolagus cuniculus (assembly GCF_964237555.1). Lineage (NCBI taxonomy): Eukaryota > Metazoa > Chordata > Mammalia > Lagomorpha > Leporidae > Oryctolagus > Oryctolagus cuniculus. Next base: position 12,589,422 of record NC_091434.1, on the reverse strand, counting down.
ATTATAGTGCAGAGCTTCCTTTGCTTCATTTTTGCTGTTAGTTGGGTTTTGGCTCATGGCTTCTCTCTCTTTTTTTTTTTCTTCAGAAGGTCCTCCACAGCTCCTCTTTTCAATTCATTTTGGTCCATAGCAAGATGACCACACCAATAGAATGACAAAACAAGAATGCAACCCAGCAAGGGGCTATGATTGAGAAAGGCTGGGTTCTACTCCTGATCAATGACTAGCCAACCACATGACCTTGGGTAGACCCCTGTCCACCAGCTTCGGAATCTGAAATGAGCACTATGTGGCTGACTTTATCCTGAAGGTCCCTTCCAGCTCTGGAAGCCCTTGCTCCCTTCTTTCTCACTGAACACTCACCCCTCTCCTGTTCCCACACAGGATCTGCACACTCACCTCAGTTTAGGAATTCTTCCCCAGGACATCCAATGTCTCCTCTCACCTTCACACCATTTATCTGGTCCTAAGCAAGACATCACATTTCCTGGGTGCCATCTTTGAAGTGCTAACTCTGGGAGGATACACCTTTGCTAGATATTCCCATAGCATCTTCAACTTTCGTCATGGGCTACATGTAGTTACCTGTCCCCTTTCACCAGACTAAGTAGAGCTGGAGGGAGGGTTCTTGCCTTCATTGTCCCTTAGCTTGCACAGGTTCTACCTGGCATGGATCATGGGATGGAAAGCAGGACTTAATGGAAGAGTCAGCACCTTTATTCCTTCTAAGAGTCACTAAGTTCAAATAGCTACTATTCAGCACCCTTAAAGCATGATGCATCAGTTTGCAAGAAGAACTTGCTTTGTTGCTCTGTTCTATTGAGACTAGAATTGTTAGAAATCTCTTCTTGGCAAGCTCTTTCCCTGGATAAATTTCTTCAGTAAGTTATTCTTTTGCACATACCAAAATCTATTCATTTTGCTGTAATTCTTCCATAATAACGGGGTGATATCTATGCATTGCTCTCATTTCATTTCCATTCCTTTATTTTTTAAGATTGGATGCTCTCATTCATGAAGAGGTGTGCATAAAAGTGACCTCGCACTGGGTGGAGTCCATCTTAACCCTACTGCTTCCTGTAGGTCCTTGACCCACACCATGCTCCTTCTTTGCTTCTTTACCCTTCAGAAGTAAAAGGAGACAGAAATGGAAAAAAGAAACACTTTGGCTGAACTCTGCCAATAACTACAGGGCACTGAGTCACTGATGCTTTATGAAAAATTTCTCTTTTTACATCTATTTCTATAGATGTAGGAAAACTATTTTGTTTTTACAACCAAATGAGCCAGAAAGAAGAAATAAATGAATAGAAAGAAAAAGATTTTTTTAAAAAAGCTCCTTCAACTGTACATTTAAGACATATCAGAAATAACAAATAATGTAAAGACAGTTTCATAACATCTTACAAAAGAACTCTAAAATTAGTTTGACTATTAGATTTTGATGCTGCTGATATTTCATAAATGTTTCCACATAATCTGTGTAGAGACAAGAAGCTTCCTGTACTAAAATTGTGCAATTGTTCCCTCATGCCAGCATTTTTATTGTCTATGTATGAATGCTAATTAATGTAGCTCAGAATTATTATTAATCCTTAATTTAAATATCTCTCCTGGGGAAATATTTACCTACATTCTGATATACAATTGCATATTTGTCCCTATGTTGGATGAGAAAAAAATTCAAGAGGAATTGGGGTGTTTTGCCAAATCCTATAAATTCCTGAATTCAAACATTTTAAACAAAGTGAAACAAAAATCCAATGAAGGGTACCATCTGAGCAGGAGAACACCTGTCCAGATAAAGGAAGGCAATACAACTGTGTCTGGTTTCAGGACACTTGGCTGGGCTGAGAGAAACACGGCAGGCTGCACTGTTGCAGAAAATTCTTCACAAAATGTCTTCAAATGACTTTGGACGTAAGTTTCCATTGCTTGGGTCAGCAAGGACATTTGTGTTTGCAGGGAGTAGAACTCAGATCACCTTCTAACCGAGAATCTAGGTCAGTGCTGTTCAGAGTTGGGTCCAGGGGCTGGTGGTAATCTTCAAATTGGTTATTACCTGATCATAAGGATGTATATATAGAAATAGAAACCAATTAGAAAATGTATAGCCGTTTGAGTTGCCTCAACATCCAAGAGCCTGTTGTGCAGACGTGTGTTTATCTGCCTGTGTTCGTGTGTCCTTTTTGTCTTAAGTAATCCATTTTTGTTGTCCCTCTAAAGGTATTGGTCTATGATACATTAGAAATAAAGACTAAAACCCCATCCATCACCATATATGAAGAGTCATCAAAAACTTCATGAAAATGTCTAATGTGAATAAAATAATTATGGATTGCAAATCAACTTTTTTGTATAAAAATGAACTTATCTGGTGTTGGTGTTGTGGCACAACAGATTAAGCCACCACTTGGGATGCCAGAATCCTGTATCAGAGTGCCAATTTGAGTCCTGGCTGCTTCACTTTCAATCCGACTTCCTTTTTTATGTGCCTGGAAAAGAAACAAGATTGCTCAAACACTTGGGCCCCTGCCACCTATGTGGGAAACTCGGATGGGTTTCCGTTTCCTGGCTCCAGCCTAGTTCAGATCTGGCTGTTGCAGCCATTTGGGGGAGAGAAACACCGGATGAAAGATCTCTGTCTCTCCCTCCACCCCACCCCGCTCCTATTCTCCCCTTACCTGTAGCTGAGCTTTTCAAATAAATAAATCAGTCTTTTAATCCCATTTTTCCACTCATTTTTAAGACCCCTTGTAGGGTTTGAGAAGCCCTGATCCAGATATTCCTGAGGTTGCTCGAGACTGCAGCCATCAACAGTGTACCTGGTGATGGGCGTAGCTATGGAAAAGAGGGGTTCATACACAGAAGAAGTTGCTGCCATGGGTGCTCTGCTTGTGTGACACTGTCTTCCCTGAATGAGAAACACACTATGGCCACTACTGCCCAGAGCAAACGAAGAAAATATTCAACTTTTCTATTTCTTCATGAAGAAAGACAAATGTTTACTTTCACTAGGAAATGGTATTGGACCTCACACCAAATTAGACAAGGGCTCAAGACAATTTGAAGACACATTTATAAATAAACCAGTGTCTGGCTTTCATAGTTTCAGTTGGGCAGGAGTGGTACAGTGAAAGATGGTTCCTTTTGTAAGTTCATTATCCAGAAGGATTAGAAATAGGATTAAAAACACTGTGGGTTGGAGTATGTGGCATGTCACTGTTGAAAAGTTAAATGAACTTAGACCATTTAAGGAATTTTCAGATAATCGTCCTGAGAGGATAAGGGGATTACCAAAAAAGAATTACTGTTCAGGAATATTTCTTCAATATTCTATTCTTTCCTTTGTATGTAAGGGAAAAGCCACAGAATAGAATATGTATGAACTGGAAGTATTCAAACTCACTGACAAAAGCAGACCATGTCAGCACAGCCAGTATCTAGGACTACCACACTGTTTGCTGAAAGCAAAGACTTCAGTATTAACTTACAAGTGAATACTGTAAGACATTGTGAACAAAAACTAACAAAGATTTCTATTTGGCCCTATAGGATGAATTTTAATTTAGAATGTCTCAGCCAAATGCATCATATATACATTGAAGTGTCTCTTAAATCCATTTATACTGGTTTTAATAAAAATTGGTGTTGCCTAAAGGTGAACATTTACAGAGTTGATGCCCTCTATGAAAGCCATGAGCACCCACAAAGGAAGGGGATGTTGAATATCAAATCTGATCTGAGGCCCTAGTTGCCTGGAGATGTCAAAACTCACTATGCAAATAACCTTCAGAACTCTGTAGGCATGGACTTTCTATGTCTACAAGTAATTTACTTATTTTTATTTACTTGAAGGACACTATCAGATAGGAATGTTCTGTCTGCTGGTTCATTTCCCAAATGCCCATAACAGCCAGGGCCAGAGAAGCCAAAGCCTAGAGCCCAGAACTCAATCCAAGCACTCACATGGGTGGCAAAGACCAAAGTTACCTTTGTAGGTAGTGTATACCCTCAAAGGCTTTATTCTAAAGCCTATTCAGAGTATACATTAACAGGAAACTTCCATCAAGGGCAGAGGCAGAACTTAAACACAGGCAAGCCAATATTTGATGCGGTCATCCCAGCTATCTTGCAAAGATTTTATTCAGTTCCATCCTTAAATCTTTCATGAATATGTTGCTAGGGTTTATGAGAGAACTATTTTGTGATTTTCAACACACCAAGGTGGGGGGCTTTAAGAGATATTACAAAACATCTTGAGATTCACCATTCCTGTTGGACCTCATCAGCAGTTTGAATAACACTATACTAAATTTACCAGAGATACGCCAAGAACAACACTCAAAATCCCAATTTTTGATGTTTGACTAAGAGTCTAGACAGAACCCTGCTGTCTGCTCCAGCATTAGCTGTGAACAGTGGGAGGATGAAACTCTTACTCAGTGTGCCACAAAGTGAAGAAAATAAAAGTTCTTTATCTACAGATATAATCAACATTGAATGAGATCCAGAATGAAAGGAGGGAACCCTCCAGAATGTTGAGTGCAGTTTTTAGCTGCGTGAACTGGACACACTCATGAAAGTCTAAAATGACAAACGAGTAGAAAGCTACTTTCTAGCAAATGGTGGGAGAATAATTCCAAGCCTCTGTTGAACAAGTTGCAGGCAAGAAAATGACAAAACAAATAACCAAAAAGTGTCTGACATTACTGACAGGTTGATAATTTCAGCATCAGGAAAAATTCTAGCCTACAACAGGACAAATCCACTGATCCTGAATTCAAAATCTCTGCGATACCTTATAGCCCAGTGACACTGCTGAACAAGACTACATTATCCGACCATCTGTCCATTAATTTGGAGCTAGCCTAAAGCACATCAAAGCAGGTCACCTCCCAAAATTAGAAAACCTGAAACATTTGACATATATTCTTATTCTAAAATAAAAATGATCATAAGAACAAATGTGATGTTTTGATTTTGTTAGAGATGTCATCTTCTTCAGCAATGATTTAGGATAGATAGGACTTTTCTCCTCCTTCTCCATTCCCCTCTCCCATTGCCCTCCCCACCTCCCACCCAGTTCTCTATCATTTCCACTCTATGAACTTATCAGAACAGCAACAGCAGACCTAACACCTTACAAGACAGGGTTGGGGGAAAAGGAGAAGCTGTTGAGAATTCCACTTTTAGACAATAAATGTAGATATTTAATGACATTTCTGACCTGCTTCCCCTCCAATACCAAGCCTTCCAGATCCCTCTGTTGAACCACAAGTGCCAATGGCTGTTTCTTGAGGATGTATTGGCACTTCCCTTTATTCCAGAGATTTTATAAACAATCATAGCGAGTGACAGAGCAGACCCACAGCAAGCATCTTGGTCTCCTTCTGCTCAGTAACAAAACTTCCACCTATCAAAAGAAGAAGACAGTAGACACATATTGTACTTTTTATTATTTTTTATTTATTTGACAGAGTTAGACAGTGAGAGAGAGAGAGAGAGAGAGAGAAAGGTCTTCCTTCCGTTGGTTCACCTCCCAAATGGTCGCCACAGCCGGCGCGCTGCGCCGATCCGAAGCCAGGAGCCAGGTGCTTCCTCCTGGTCTCCCACGTGGGTGCAGGGGCTCAAGGACTGGGCCATCCTCCACTGCCCTCCCAGGCCACAGCAGAGAGCTGGACTGGAAGAGGAGCAACCGGGACTAGAACCGGGCGCCCATATGGGATGCTGGCACTGCAGGCAGAGGATTAACCAAGTGAGCCACGGCCCCACACATACTGTACTTTAAGCTGAAGTCATGTCCTTCTAGATAGATTCATAAATGTCAGAGTGCATTGATTCCAAGAAGGCAAGGAAAAAAGAGAGAAACAAAGTAGATATGGCAATAAGGGATAAAGGTTTAAATAGGAATTTCAGTTTCAAAAAGTTCTCTGTTTTTGAACTTGAATAAATTAATTTAACCTCAATGCTTACATCTTACTTACCACCCAGACTGGAGACACTAATTCAAAACAGAGCTAATCTGAGAAGCCCACTGGGGTTAGTGTTCCTGAAACACTTCACCCTGCATGAAAGGGAGATATGGGTGTCAAATGCTGTTACTGTACATTCTTGCTGTGTTTTTAATTGACCTCTAACCTTTGATACAATGGAGTGTGAAACCAGCTTTAAGACCTATGTAATGCCGAACTAACTGCAAGGGAAAATTTTAAAATGCTTACCTAGCTGAACTAAGGTCTAATGTGCTACAGTTTCGCAGCTGAACCCAAAGTGGTGCAAATTCAAATGCAGGATGTTGGAAAGCCTAAACTTTGAAGTTGATCCCCTGGACAGTAGAAGGCAGAGCTGGCTTTCATCTGCAATTAACCCTCAGGAAATAGAAGCTCAGGCTACAGAACTCTACCTACTGCTCTAAGCACATCTCCCAATTTACTGAGTCCAACTAATCATACTGATACCATGATAAATTATTGCAGCTTATTTTTAAAATCTTTATTTATTAGAGAGAAAGAGAGAGAGGGCCCTCCCATCCTCTGGTTTAAATCCCATCACCCCAAATGCCTACAATAGCCTGGGCTGGACCAGGAGGAGACTAGAAGCCAGGAATTCGGTCCAGGTCTCCCATGTGGGTGGCAGGGAACAAACCATCACTGCTGCCTTCCAGGGGAGACACTGGAGAGCCAGGAATCAGAGCTAAGAATCAAATCCAGCTACTCCAATGTGGGGACATGGGCATCTTAAACACTAGGCTTAATGACTACCTTTAAGCTAACTTTCAATGATCCCTGTTATATACCCTGTAATAAGTTCAGTCTTTGACAGGCTTTGTCCCACATGTGCCTCAAAACTGCATGGCAATGGACAGTTTCTCACTACTCCCATTTTACACAGAAGGTAGATGTGAGGCAAAGCACTGTCTTGGGTCACTTGAGGACCCAGTATCCAAACTCATTCCATCTAATCTCATGGAGCACAAGCCACAAGAAAACATTTTTTCTGGGGCAAAATACATATATGGCAACTTGAGGATGGGTATTTACAATGCCACAAACAGAGAACTTCCCTCATTTGCCTGTTGACTTTCTATTGCTCCCTGGAGCTAGTGCTTAAAGGTTTTTGATAGGAATATGCAGGTTCTATGTGGTGCTCTTGCTGTACCTTCTCAGCAGCATTGAGGTCTATCAAACTCTCAGCCAGGTCCCTTCTGTGTTTTTGAGGAATTCTCTTAAGGATTTTGTTATGTTAGAGTCCCCCAGGTCACATCCACACTGTCCTCTCTCATCCTTGTTCTTGCAGGCACAGGAGAAAGAAAAGTGTTTGTTATTCACCCTGATGAGAGCAGCTAATTTCATAGTGCCTCTAGCCCCTGAGCACCTGCACTGCTACTTGAGTAGAAGCAGCAGTGCTCATTCTGCCCTGGAAAACACAGTCACCATGCCTTGCACAGTGACCCCAAACTGTCTCACATACTGCTGACAGTTTAGCAAGGAGCCCAGAGAAGCACAATGCTCTGCCTGAGCTTTGCTTTTGGCTTTCAATTCATTTTTCCTCCTCTCTGGATCACACTTTTCATTTCCAAAAGGTCCTGGAGAAAACTATTTCTAGGTAATTAGAAAGCTGGCAGTGGTTTCCATATTAAAGCCAAAACCTATTTAAAAAATAATAACCTGTCAATTTAAAAGGAGGCTTTTTTTAAATACAGAGACAAAATTTCTGTGGACAAAATTGTCTTTCCTGATCATGACAATATCCCACTAATACAAAGTATATTCGATTATCTTCCTTTTTTGAAATTCTGCTCTGGCTGCTAAAGACACCAAAACATGAAATAATGGCTCCCTGTTCTCCCAGTTCCTTACAAAGTGTCTGAGAAATTGCTACTGGTGTAGACTATCAGACGTTTCCTTGTTTCTTCCTGTTATAATGTCAAACTCTGCACTAATAGGCCCTTCCATTATCTAAACGTCTGGTCAAAGTTGAGAGAAATAGGCAGGAAAAAGCCAGAAAGTATGCATCAGGTGTTTTGCTTCTGATCTGATTATGTAGGAAGCACCATGCAGTCATGCAGACCTACCCTGGATGATGATGTTCAGGCTTCCATACGGCTCCAAAGCTTTTATACAAGAAACGTCATTTTCACTTCACCTACCATCAGAAACCCTTTGTTAATAACTTCAAAAATACAACCTCTGGTTACAGCGTCAGAGGTAGTGGATAAAACCACCACCTACAATGCCAGTGTCCCACATGGATACTAGTTTGTGTCCTGGCTGTTACACTTCTAGTCCAGCTCCTTGCTAATGGCTAGAAAAAATTAGCGGAAGGTGATCCAAGTGCTTGGAACCCTGCTACCCACCTGTGAGATGTAGAAGAAGCTCTTGGCTTCTGGCTTTGGCCTGGCCCAACCCTAGCCATTGCAGTCTTCTTGGGAATGAGCCAGCAAATGATTCTCTCTCTTTCTGTCTCTCCCTCTCTCTTTGTAACTCTGCCTTTAAAATAAATAAATAGATCTTTTAAAAACAATACAGCCTCTAGCTCTCAATAATTGAATTTGAGATGGGGCAGGTATAGTAGACCGAGTAATGTCCCCCCCAAAGATGACTGTGGTCTTATTCCAAGTTCCTGTGAATACATTATGTTACATGACAAGGGAGATTAAGGATGCTGATAGAATTAGATGCACTAATTAGCTGACCATGAGATGGAGAGATTTTTCCAGATGATGTGGGTGGGCCTGATGTAATCCCAAGGGTCTTTTAAAAAAAGGAACAAAAAGACAGAAAAGAAATCAAATTCAGAAGTTGAGGTAATGGTGGAAGCAGGATTAAGGCTATACAACATGAGAAGAATTGGATGCACCATTATGGCATTGAACATTGAACACAGCCATGAGGCAGGGAATGTGGCAGCCTCTAGATGTTGGGAAAGGCAAGGAAGCAGATTCTTCCCTACAACTTCCAGAGGCAGGCAGGCGTAACAACTTCTTGATTTGAGCCTAGTGGAAACCGTATTGTACTTCTGGCCTGCAAAACTGTAAAGTAATAAATCCATGTTATTTTAAGACACTGAATTTGTAATAATTTTGTAATTTTCTACAGAATACTAATAGAGATGTTTCCAAAGGATTCCACAAGTCTTGAGTCATCAATCAAGCATTCTGTATGAAAGAGAGGTCTTTTATGCAAAAGACGTTTCTACATTGAAAAGAAATCTTCCCATGTTGTAGTGTGACTAGGCTATGACTTATGTTTGCCCTCTTGGGTGTTGGGAGTGAGTTGCTATGTAACATAACAATGACCAGTCTAGATTGAGGAGTCAGACAAAACTAGTTAACAAATGCTGCAAGTGTACAATTATCCAGAAATGATTACCTAGGTTCTTTACTCTGGGATGTGGATTGTTTGATGATTGCAAACTTTCTCCCTTCTCATTATTGTTTTCTATTGCTCAAACTTAAAAAGGTAGAAATTGGATGGACATTTTTTCAATTCAGACTCACACTTCTAAGTCTGTCAAAGAGTTCCAAACAGAAAATGACATTGTTCACTTCTTTCTAAATTAATTCATTGCATTGGTCAGATAATTCAAACCCTCCAAAGCAAAGAGAAAGGATATAATTCCCAACTCATACAGAAACAGTATGTTAAATTTGCTTTTAATAGTAAATAATTTTACTTTGCAAAAAGCATAGATTTTCCAATATGTCATCATTTCATTGCTAGTTTTAAAATGGAGGGGGAAATGGAGGTGGAGATAGTAACTCCAAACCAACCACTGGGCACACCACACTGTATGTTTCCTATCTATTAGATAAAACTGCTTGAAAGTTAGTTTTTCTAAGTGAACATTGATCATTCTACAAACTAAACATTTCCTCTGCGATATATTATTAATCTCTTTTCTTCCAAACAAATACAGAACAAAGATAGAAATTTGTTTCGTGAGAAAACTGAGCAAATAGAAGAACATTTGTAGAAATCAAAGTGCCACATGCTGTATAAAGCCCTTTTGTATCCCAGGACCATCTAGGGAAGCCACACATGCATGTTGCAATGTAATTGCATCACCATTTCTCTGAATCTGAGGGGAAGGCTTTGCTGTACATAAATCGTGGCCACAGAAGTTCAGTTCTGTTGCATTTGTGGCCTGGAGAAGAATTGCATGTAATTATGCATCTTTGTTGGCCATGTGTGGAAGCAAATCCTGGAAATAAAACCAACTATTCTATCATGTTCTCCAAGCACACATCCATCAAATTTATGAGATTTTGAGAGTACATATTTGGAAACTAAAGAACGGTGCTTCCCCTGAAATGATTCTCCAAGGTGTGTGGGTCAACAGAGGGTAGAATCCTTCACCCTGTGACAGAGGCCAGCAGAGAGTATCTGGATATAACATTGTAAATGGAAGACCTCTTCAATCACCTAATACATGTGCAACAACTTCTTTTGGCACCCAGTTCCTGAGTCCACAAAGGCTTAATTTAACAGTGCGAATACACAAAGGGGTATGTGTATCTGTGTATGCTTTTAATGACCCACATACAGGCTACTAATTTATAGTGGCTTCCAGCAGAGAGAGAAAAACAAGATTCAACTATAGAAGCTGTCTATATTTAATATTTCTGTTAGTTTTCTGTCTGCCAGTCTGGCAGATTGGCCCAATTGGAAAAACAACATCTATGATTGCTGAAACAGTTCCTGGCTACATTTGGCACCCTCAGTCACTGAACGACACAGAAATCTCTGTCTGAAAATCTAAGGCAAAAGAGGCCAGCCTTTGTATATCATCAAGACTTATCTGTTTGTCTTTATTTCAAAGTTCAAATTCTAATATCATTACTCAACCCAATAGCATAGCAGTTCACAACATTTCACAAAAACAATGAAAACTCTATGCAAATCCTTGGGTTAACTGGATGTCATCAGTCCCATGTCACTGTAAAAAATGAATCTGTCTCCTCTTTTCTGTTTTGTTTTTCTAGGTCAAGAAAAAAGCTTTTCTTCACTCAAATTCAATTTTTAACAGTAATAAAGTTAAAGTAATTTTTTTCTGTATGCTGATAGGCAATAAGCAAATAACTAAAAAAGAAAAATGTTGACACCATATGTTTTTGATTACTATATGGCCTACAAAATTCCTAAATGTGATGAAAAAAATTTAAGCACCAAATCTGAAATTAGAAGTGCCACGTTTGAAACTTGGTTCTGACTCTTAGTAGCTGAGATTTGGCAACTGACTCATCCTCTGAGTCACTCAATCTCACATTATTGGAAGATCAAATAGGATTCCATGTGAAGAAGCTGCCGGTAAAAGACAAAGTGTTATTCAACTGTAACATACTATCAAGAGAGGACAAGACATCCTGTACATAATGTTTTAGTCCATGTTTCCCATTGAACAAATATGTAAATCTTAAAAGAGCTCTTAAAAAGAACTGGAAATCCTATTCCCAGCTTTCATCAGTGTTCATCTGTACTTTTGTTGAGTGAAGAAACTGTAATATTTGGTCCCAGATTTAATTAGGTGCTGAAAACTGGGCAGAATGTGAATGGAAGTTTTGTTTCTATGCAAGAAAACCTGGCAACATGAACATATTTTTTTCTCAACACATCAACATTCCATACCACAAATTACTGGCATGAACTACCTACCCTTAACCCTTGGCAGCCAATGAAAGGAAGTATGTATTATTAACAGTGAGGGAGCGACCCAGAAGACAGGTGCAGAGAAAGGCAGGTAATTTTTTTGATTGTTTACTTGAAAGGAAAAAAGAGAGAAAGATTGCCCATCCATTGGACCATACCCCCAAGTGCCCTTAACAGCTAAGACTGATCCAGGCTGAAGCTACAAGTTGGGAACTCAACCCAGGCCTCCCATCTGAGTGGCAGGAACCCACCTGAGCCATCATCTGCTTCCTCTAAGAGTATGCATTTATAGGAAATTGGAATCAGAAGCAGAGCCAAGACTCAAACCCAAGCTCTCCATTATGGTATGTTGGTGTCCCAGTGGTATCTTAACCACTATTCCAAATGCATGCCCTGATTCCATTTGAGGGAGGTTACAAATTGATTATAAGAATATGATCTTGGGGGCTGGCCCTGTGGCATAGCAGTTAAAGCTGCCGCCTGCAGTGCTGGCATCCCCTATGGGCACCTATGGGCTGCTCCACTTCCAATCCAGCTCCCTGTTAATGTGTCTGGGAAAGCAGCAGAAGATGGCTCACGTCCTTGGGCCCCTGCCCCTCTGTGGGAGACCTGGAAGAAGCTCCTGGCTCCTAGTTTCAGTTCAGCCTAGCTCTGGCCATTGCAGCCATTTGGGGAGTGAACCAGTGGATCTTTCTCTTTCTCTCTCCCTCCCTCCCTCTCTCCCTCTCTCCTCTCTTGCCTTTCAAATATATAATCTTCAAAAAAAGAGAAAATTATCTTTGAAGTCAGACTATAGTGATTTTAATTTAAGATCTATCATTTTTCTTACTCCCATCTGTAGATTGGTATGAGGTTTAATATAACAATTGAAGGAAAATGGCCCTAACACACAGAAAGTGCCCAATTAATGGCTGTTACTATTCTTATTAGCTGTAAACTAGTGTCCTTGAATGTTTTAATTCTCACTCAAATTCAGTGCCTAAGAACTATTATTATGGAATAATAAAACATAGCCTTACTAGTTTAATACTTGTATGTGTTTACCTTAGAGTAAGTGCATTGTTGCAGTAAGAGAGAAGTTCATTCCTCTCCCTTATACACTCATTAGCTCAGGTTGGGAAACAAATTCCATCTAACTTCATTCTTCCCTCCCATACTCATCACTCCTTGAAAGCTGTCAATCCAATCTGCGAATCCTCCCTTAGAACCTCTCTTCATGCCTGCTGTTTATCCCACTTCTGCTCTGGTCTGATTTCATCATCACTCTCACCAACAGCCTCTTGGTTTCTTGATTTATGTGCCTGCCCACAGCCTCTTCTTCCTTCAACCCACTATCTACATTGCCACCCCTCACTGGATGAAAACAGTGAACTGACCCATTGATTCAGTGTAGAATAATCCTCCAAATGGTACTTCATTAACAAAAATGTTCAAATTCCTTACTGCAACATACTTATTGCTACACAAACCAGCCACAGGCAATCTGTCCATCTCACATCCTTTCATTGCCTCCTCACTGCCATTTTGTACCTAAGGATGTGCAGCAGGATATTGCAATGGGATCTGCTCCTATCTCAACATACATGGGAAGCCAAAGTGAAGTGAATTGTGTGATTGATGTGGATTAGCAGAGATAGTCAAAGGAAATAATAAACTTGAGTTTCTTGAATCACTGCCCCCACTTTGAATAAAAAAAAAGTGGGTCTGAGTGTGAAATGTGAAAAGAGGGGATTTTTTTTTTTGAATATTTCTACTTTGGAGTGAGCTATTGCATTGAAAATTTTACCCGTGTCTTTTGGGACTAAAGTATGGGGGGTCTTCACTTTTAATAAAGAAGAACTTATTTCTCCACTACTGGAAGTGCTGGTGGTCCTCCATTTCAGCTACCAGCCTTGCAGACATTCTGTCAGGTGCAGAGAAAAGTCTATCTCAAAATCAGTGCCTGATCAAGGCAGTCCACATGCAATGGAGAAGCCATAGGCATACAAGGCCATGCCATTTGAAACTATCAAGGCAATTCCAATGGACTAATCTAGTGCCCAGGATTCTTTTGCAGTCAGCTGAGGCTCTTCTTGGGCTTCCTTCACAGTTCAACTCCTCTTTTGGCCTAATACTGCAACATTCTTTTCCTTGCACCAGATCTTTTTTTTAATTTAGTAAATATAAATTTTCAAAGTACAGTTTATGGATTACAATGGCTTCCCCCCCCATAATTTCCCTCCCACTCACACCCCTCCCATCTCCCACTCCCTCTCCCATTCCATTCACATCAAGATTCGTTTTCAATTATCTTTATATACAGAAGATTGATTCAGTATATACTAAGTAAAGATTTCATCAGTTTGCACCCACACAGAACATAAAGTGTAAAACACTGTTTCAGTACTAGTTATAGCATTAATTCACATTGGACAACACACTAAGGACAGATCCACCATGAGAAATAAGTACACAGTGACTCCTATTGTTGACTTAACAATTTGACACTCTTGTTCATGGCATCAGTAATCTCCCTAGGCTCTAGTCATGAGTTTCCAAGGCTATGGAAGTCTTTTGGGTTTGCTGACTTCGATCTTATTTCGACAGGGTCATAGTCAAAGTGGAAGTTCTCTCCTCCCTTCAGAGAAAGGTACCTCCTTCTTTGATGGCCCCGTTCTTTCCACTGGGATCTCACTCACAGAGATCTTCCATTTAGGTCTTGCACCAGATCTTATCACAAGGACCCTCCCCAGTAAACACTTTCTGTATTAAACCTCATGAGAAGGTCAGCTTCTGGGAATATTGAACCTGTAGTAGTGTTTTCTACATATTTACCTTCAAATATATCTGCCTTTCAATCTGTAAGTTCTCTGATGGTAAAGATGGATCTTAATGTGTCCCTGCATTTCTGACAACTGGAACAGGGTATAGGACTTCCATTTTATATAAGTCAAAACGAGTACAAGGATGTCAGATTCCAGATTTCAAATCTACACAAGGAAGATTTTTCTATGCAAGGGGCTTTTTCATATTGGAGTTTTTCACTGTGTGAGAAAAATATACTTACTTTCTACTCTTCTGGTACCTAGAGAAAAAAATTGTTCCTAAATACACCTGGCCTATAGTTCCAATCTCATTCTTGTTACTCACCTGGTCACTAGATAACCATGTCACTCAAGGGTGCCCATTTTACATATACAGAAAGACCCCTTTGGAGTAAAGGTGCTGGCTTGTCTTCAATCATAACTCTTTCCTTGCAGAGGAGTGAGCTAGCATGGTTGATCCTTTCTCTTCCTCAATTGATTTGAGTTCTACCTACTTAAGAAATTATTTTTCTCTGCTGTTAAGTACTGCAAGCTTCAGAGAGGCAGGCCCCCAAGGACGAGCTATGTAGTTGCTCAGAACTGCCAGAGATCACACATACATATCTGTCTACTCTCAGGCTAGAATCTCAGCAAGTCTGCTTAGAAAACTTACCTATACTGCTCATGTATTGTTTTGAAACAAATTACCCAAAATTCAGCAACTTAAAAACAACACAGGCTCATCATCTCATGGTTTCTGTGGGTCAGGATATTCACAAAGCTTAGCTGGGTCCTCTGACTCCACATCTCTCATCAGGCTGCAATCAGAGCGTCATCCACTGTGGGGAGCAACTGGGAGCAACTCGGACTAGACTAAGTTACTGGAATTAAGACTTATTCTATGCATCTGCTCTCCCACAATATGGCGCTGGGAGAGGAGAAAACAGCTTCTACGCAGCTGCCTCTTGCCAACTTGAGTGATGACCTCCAGGAGCTGATCCTGCTCCTGATTGGAGGAGAGCAGCGTACTCAGCGTGTGGGCAGCCGAGTTGGGATTGGTGGAAGAGGACTATAAAGGAGGAGAGAGACATCATGCACCAGGAACATCTAAGGGGAACATCTATCTGAAGGAACACCTGTGCAGCCCCCGAGAGAGCCGGCCGGCGGTGTGCCACTCCCCTGCGGAAGTGGGGAAAGTGGCCAGGGGGAACCGCCCTTCCACGGAGGTGGAAGGGACGGTAGCCAACCCGGGAAGAACCAGCAGCAAACCCGGGGAGGGCCAAGCAGACGAAAGAACAGTGCAGGGTCCTGTGTCGTTCCTCCATGAAGAGGGGGAGCGACATAATGGTGCCGTGACTCGGATAGGAAACTTAGGAGGGAAGAAAAGGGAAGAAGTGGAAAATACCGGAGAGAGAGACTAGCAAAGAGCCTAGGGAAAAGCCGGACAGAAAAGGTGCCAGAAGAAGCTATCGAAAGCCTAGGCATAGACTCGGATACGGACTGTGGGAAAGAAGTTAGGATTTAAAGTGAAAGCAAGAAGAAACTTAGACTCAGATACGGACTGCAGGTTGAAAGTGAAAGTGAAACCTATAAGAAACTTAGACTTGGATACGGACTGTGGGGAGAAGCCAGGAGAAATGAGGGAGGAATGTTGTTGGAAGAAAACTTAGGGAAACATACCGGGTAGAGAAAAATGTTAGGGAAATTGAAGCTGCGGGGGCAGGCCGAGGCGGAAACCTAAGCTATGTTGGAATTCTTCAAGTCAGCCCGGGGAACAAAAGGCGAGAAGCTAGACGCATAAGCCAGGTTGGAATCCGTCAGATTAGCCCGGGGAGCAAAAGACAGGAAGCCAAACCATAAGGCGGAGACGCATAACCTAGGTTGAATTCGCCAGGTTAGCCCGGGGAACTTGGATTGAATACCGGTGGTGGCGGAAACGTAAGCTACGCTGTGTGACTCGCGGAAGCCGCCGTGTGCAGAGAGAGCACGGGGCGTGAATAGATAGGGAACGTGGGGCTAGTGTGAGGCCGTGGTGTGGGCGCGAAGGGGCGCGGAGACCGCGGAGTGCGCGCGCGAAGCCGGGAAGCCGCGCAGGGAAACCGCGGGGATAAGAGAAGCCACGGGAAGTTTAGAAGTAAAATGAGAGAAATAGGAATGCTGGTAGATAGAAGTAAAATAGGAGAGATAGGAATGCCCGGAGATAGAGAAATAGAGAAAAATAAGGCCTCCCCTCAACATGGCAATGAGAGAGCTTGGATTCGGTCTGCCTGATTAGGGAGGTGGTGAGCACTTGCGGGCAGCTAGCAGCTTATGCGCCGCAGGTCACCGAAGACAGGCACGAATTTTTTTTTTTTATTTATTTATTTTTTTTTTATTTTTTTATTTTTTGACAGGCAGAGTGGACAGTGAGAGAGAGAGACAGAGAGAAAGGTCTTCCTTTGCCGTTGGTTCACCCTCCAATGGCCGCCGCGGCCGGCGCGCTGCGGCCGGCGCACCGCGCTGATCCGATGGCAGGAGCCAGGAGCCAGGTGCTTTTCCTGGTCTCCCATGGGGTGCAGGGCCCAAGCACCTGGGCCATCCTCCACTGCACTCCTGGGCCACAGCAGAGGGCTGGCCTGGAAGAGGGGCAACCGGGACAGAATCCGGCGCCCCAACCGGGACTAGAACCCGGTGTGCCGGCGCCGCTAGGCGGAGGATTAGCCTACTGAGCCGCGGCGCCGGCCCAGGCACGAATTAACACCAATAAGTCTCCCCACAAGACGGCAATGAGAAGGCTTGGATTCAGTTTGCCTGATTGCTAGGGCTTGTAAGCACCTGCAGGCAGTTCTAGCAGAGCAGAGCATGCGCTGCAGGGCACCGAACACAGGCACACATCAGCGCCTAAGAACCTCCTCACAACATGGCGAAGAGAGGACCCGGATTCGGTTTGCCTGATTGATAGGGCTTGTAAGCACCTGTGGGCAACTCTAGCAAGGAGAGCAGAGTGTGTGCCGTGGGGCACCGAAGACAGGCGCGTATCAACGCCAAAAATAAAAAGAAAGAGGGATCTGTGGGGAGCAACTGGGTCAACTCGGACTAGACTAAGTTACTGGAATTAAGACTTATTCTATGCATCTGCTCTCCCACAATATGGCGCTGGGAGAGGAGAAAACAGCTTCTACGCAGCTGCCTCTTGCCAACTTGAGTGATGACCTCCAGGAGCTGATCCTGCTCCTGATTGGAGGAGAGCAGCGTACTCGGCGTGTGGGCAGCCGAGTTGGGATTGGTGGAAGAGGACTATAAAGGAGGAGAGAGACATCATGCACCAGGAACATCTAAGGGGAACATCTATCTGAAGGAACACCTGTGCAGCCCCCGAGAGAGCCGGCCGGCGGTGTGCCACTCCCCTGCGGAAGTGGGGAATGTGGCAGGGGGAACCGCCCTTCCACGGAGGTGGAAGGGATGGTAGCCAACCCGGGAAGGACCAGCAGCAAACCCGGGGAGGGCCGAGCAGATGAAAGAACAGCGCAGGGTCCTGTGTCGTTCCTCCATGAAGAGGGGGAGCAACAATCCACTACTGTAGTTCTGTCTGAAATCTTGCCTCAGGAAGATCTGCTTCTGAGTTTATGTGGTTCTTGACAGAATCAGTTCCTCACAGGACAGAAACTGAGGGCTCACTTCACTGGCTGTTGGTCAGGAGTTACTTTCAGTATCTCCCCACTTGAATGCTTACACATGGCATCTTGTTTTATCAGATCCAGCAAGAGAGATCCAATAGAGAGAACCTGAGAGCAACATGGAAGGTACACTGCTATGTAACATAATCCGTGAAGTGGCATCCCATCTCCATTGCCATAAACTATTGATTAGAAGCAAATTACAGGGTCTTGCTCACATTCGTGGGAGGGGATTACACTTGGGTAAGAATGCCAGGAGGTGGGTTTCACTGGGGGCTATGTCAGAAGCTGCCTTTCGCAGTCCTTCAGTTCCAGTGTGTTCAGCAGCTCTTTAAAAACTTACACAGTGTTGTTTGTAGCTGAATCCATCTGAATACAGTGCCTCTTCCTTTGCTGGTTTCAGTCTCAGGAAGGGAAAGAAGCCCTCAGGAGGGCTATTTATTGGCCTTCCTCTAATAGCCAATACCAACCACCAAGAATACTGAACCCACAACTGGACAACCTCACTGTAGTACAGGGTGATCGCTTTCCCTTCTTTGACTACAGATGCACAAGATTCTGAGAGCACAATCTTGCTGAGGACATTAACCTTAACCTGTAGCAATTACCCTTACAGAAATCTGAGAATATTCACCCCATGTCCTCATCCGGGACAATGATCTCACATAACCACATGCTAAGGCCAAATGCAGACTTGCCACGCCAGCTCCCAGAAGACAGAAAGACTAAAGACTCATGTGCCCCTGGAAGAATGTCACTGGAGATCATGTGACATGAAATCCCAAACCAAGGCTCAGTCACAGAGAAGCATTGAGAAGTGTGCCACATATTTATCACCCCAAAGGTTCTGTCCCCATGGAAGCAAGTCCAGAGGATAAGATTGACTGGGTTGCGCAATTCCTCCTTTGGGCAGCATTCTCAAGTGCCATGCATAAGACAGTGACATTTACACATCAGAGAAGGGCTCTGGAGCTAAATTGGAATCAACTAAACACCACTTAGTAAGACATTTGCATAATCTGCCCTCCAAGACATTGAAATTATCAGGCACCAATCAAACAAGAACTAATTGTTTAAAGTTACAGTGACATAATCACACCATGAAGCAGAGACTGGGTTATTCATGTGTCACCAAAACCTACATATTAGCATATGCACAAGAAGTTTAATGGATGTGTATTTTGTTATTGGATTAATTCCAAAATAAAATTTTGTTGTATATTGTCATTGTTGTTTGGCTGTTAATATCATTTTTTTGTATTTTTGGTTTTTACCATTTTTACTTTATATGTGATTACCGCATAAGAATTCTATCTAGATAAGAAACTACACCTATAGTTTTTAAATTCTTCAATCATAAACTAGACCAGGATTACCAAAATAAAAACTATAGCCAATGACTTAGAAAAAGAGCTAACTTGTATGTGTTTTTCTTTTTGGGGTGTGGTGAAGACTAATTGGCTTATGATGGATAGTGGACTTAAAGTATAGAAGGAGGAAAAGAAGTTTTCAAGAAAAATGTCATGTAGTTTAGATGATACCCTAATTTATTAAATCCACTCCTTATGAACCTTCTGAAAACACAGAACATGTCTCTGGCAACAGCACAACTTTGAAATTTTCAGAAGCCACATCCTGCTTACAGCATTGCATTCAATTTAGCTTGCCATCGTCTAGAGCAAAGCTGTTGAATAGATGTTTCTGAGATTAAGGAAATGTTGTTCTTTTCTGCCCAATAGCTTGCCCCATCAGCCATGAGTGACTACTGAACATAGAAATGTAATTAGTGAAAATGAGAAACTGAATATTTAAATATTATTCTATTTTATTTTTAAATGATTATTTTCTCTATTCCAAATCAGGGGGAGGAGGAAGAAAAACATCTTTCATTCCTATTTCACTTCCCAGATACCTGCAGCAGCCAGGTCTGGATCAAATAGAAGCCTAAGTCCAGGAGCCAGGATCTCCTTCCAGATCTCTCACATAAGTAACCCAAGCATTTGAGCCATCAACGGATACCTCCCAGGATGCATCAGCAGGAAGTTGGGTTAGAAGTGGAGTACTGGGGCCGACGCTGTGGTATAGTAGTAAAGCCGCCACTTGCAGTGTTGGCATCCCATATGGGCACCAGTTGGAGTCCTGGCTGCTCCACTTCCAATCCAGCTCTCTGCTATGGCCTGGAATAGCAGTAGAAGATGGCCCAAGTCCTTGGGCCCCTGCACCTGCGTGAGAGACCTGGAAGAAGCTCCTGGCTCCTGGCTTCAAAGCCGTGCAGCTCCAGCCATTGCGGCCAATTGGGGAGTGAACCAGCAGATGGAAGACCTTTCTCTCTCTCCCTCTCTCCACCTCTCCTCTCTCTGTGTAACTCTGACTTTCAAATAAATAAATAAATCTAAAAAAAAAAAAAAAGGAGAGGACTCAACCTGGCATTCCAATATGGGATGAGGACATCCTAAGCAGCAGCACAGTTTTCTGTGCCACAATACCTGCCCCAGCTGTATGTGATTTAAAGAGTCACATACATCTGGTGGCTCTTGTTTCAGACAGCATAAGGCTAGAGATCTGCTGCTCAAAGTGCAGGCTGCAGCTTCTGCATCACCCACCAAAGTGCCACCTGAGGGGCTTCTGTTGGAAACGAGGAATCACAGATCTACCAACAGAACAGAATCTACATTTTAATGTCGATCTCATCCCCAGGTGATTTGCATATGCAACAGAATTTGTGAGATGCCTGTTCTAAAACATTATTAATAAGGCTGCTTAGTTCTTGTCTCCCCAAGGGAATAAAACTCCAGAGCTGACATTTTGAATAGAGGAACTAAATATTACTATTAATATCTATATATAGTTATCTAAAATATAATTATATAATAATTATAACATACAGTTATAGATATTATTATTCCAGTAATCTTCCTAGAGCAGCACCAAGATAGAAGGATGGTTTGAAAAATCACATCTTCTGGAGCCCACTTAAATGTGATCTGTATTCAACTGCTTTAACTGAGATCTTTATTTTCCATTGGAAAACTCAGCATATTTGGTAAAAGATGTTTATTGACCACAAAAAAAGAACTCTGTGCTACGCTGGTAGCTCTCCTAAAGTTCTAGCTAATGTTTAAATTATTTTTCTAATTCTTTCCATAATTAGAAATAAACATTCAAAGCATAAGGGCTGGCTCTGTGGCATGGAAGGTTAAGCTGCTGCCTGCAGTGTCAGCATCCTGTATGGGCGGGAAGTGGCTGCTCCACTTCAGATCCAGCTCCCTGCTAATGAGCCTGGGAAAACAACACAAGATGGCCCAGGCCAGAGCCGCAGCTCACTAGGCTAATCCTCTACCTGCAGCACCAGCACACCAGGTTCTAGTCCCAGTTGGGAAGCCAGATTCTGTCCCGGTTGCTCCTCTTCCAGTCCAGCTCTCTGCTATGGCCCGGGAGTGCAGTGGAGGATGACCCAAGTGCTTGGGCCCTGCACCCCATGGGAGACCAGGAGGAAGCACCTGGCTCCTGGCTTCGGATCGGCACAGTGCACAGGCCGTAGTGGCCATTTGGGAGGTGAACCAACGGAAGGAAGACCATTCTCTCTGTCTCTCTCACTGTCTAATTATTTCTGTCAAATAAATAAATAAAATAAAATAAAAAATTTACCACAGAAGTAAACTTAAATAATAAGCTCTGTGATTAGCAAATTAAAATCTTGTCATCATAAACTCCCCATTGTTTCATTTATTTATGAAAGTAATAATATTATCCATCATTTGGGAAAAAAAAACACAAGATTTCAAATGTACAGTATAACTACTTATTATCTTAATTTTACAGATTAAGCAAATTTAATTTTGTTATACAAAGAATAATAGAAACTGAAGTGCATACTCTTAAGTATCTGGCTGTGTTATTAAAATCTGACTTCTATAGAAAAAGCTGTGACACAGAAGAAATAAAGAAGAAAAATAAAGTGTACATTCTCTAAAACATTAGAAATGAAATTTAATGACATTGAATACAATTTTTCTATGTTATATTTAAATATGTCCGGGTTGTTTCTGATTAGTGAAATAATGTTGGATATTGAGAATCTATTTCACATAAGACATTGGGAGTTATAAAACATGTAACAATAATAAATCAGTATCAGGGTTTCTGATGGTGCTTAATGTAATACCAGGCATAGAGTGGCATTCTATTCTGAGCCACTTGAGCCGTTTGTCCCCTTAAAGGAAATGCCAGTCACGTGTTCTAAGTTTCCACAATGCCAGAGACATCAGCATGGCATTGCTCTTTGGAGACTACATACAAAGATGCATCTGTACATGGATTTATTTTGACATGGATCCTTTTTTAGAGGAAACTAAGTGTTCTTTCTGTATCAAATCAGGAATGAGAGCTGCAGCCATTGAAGATGGAGGAAAAAATAAAGATAGCTTATCCCTTACTGCTGGCAAAACCAATTGGGCGTATCTTTGTTTCATGACAGCTATATAAAGAATTGGGGAGTTGAGTGTGTGGGCATTTGATACGGATGTGCAAACTAATTCTTTCTGTTGGCTCACATAAACAACATTTAGTGGAATATCCGGTAGACATTTTTTGGCCTCACTTGTCCAAACCATGTAAGGCAATGCAATTTAATACATGCCATGTTTTTCTGTCTCATGTCCAAAATAATACAAGCACGTCTTCAAATATAGAATTTAAGATGAGTTGAAGTACCAGTTCTGATTCACTGGGTTATTCAATTTGAAACTTAACTCAAGCTTATATTTGAATTAGGGGCTTCATGATTTTGACTCCCTAAATTTCTCTCATGTAGTAACAATGTAATAGTTGTTCAGTATGCAAATTAATCACCAACATGAATATTTAAATTACTTACTTTATCACATTTAATCTTTTGCAATTTATTTATCAACCTGTCTCTCATACAAGACCATGAGCTCTCAGAGAGCAATGGGGCATCATTTGTGGCTACTTTGTTGGCATAATACACATAATGGGATTTCAACTGTTTGTGAAACAAATTTAGTATTGTTTTCCACAAAGTAGAATATTAGCATTTTCATTAATATTCTATTAAGGAAATCCCACAAGTAAGGTTAAGAGGGATTTTTCTATCTGGTACTCATTCTTTCTTTTTTTTATGTTTTGGGCTTTTGTTTATTTGTTTGCTTATTTTAAAATTTTATTTCATTTAAACTGACACATAAAATTATAGATTTTTATGGAGTAATGTGATATTTTTATACATGTATACATTGTATAATGTCCAATCAGGGTAAACATATCTATCTTCTCAAACATTCAATGTTTCTTTATGGTGAAAACATTCAAAATCCTTTCTCTGTGTTTATTTTAGAGAAATGTACAGTATATGATTGTTGCCTAGAGTCCTCATACTATACAGCAGAATACCAGAACTGCTTACCACTGTCTAAGTATAACTTAGCACTCGCTAATCAACCTTTCACCATCCCTCAATGCTCCCTACTATTCCCAGCCTCTTGAAGCTACCGTTATATTCTTGACTTCTGTTGGATTATCATTTTCTATATATTTTAATGATTTTTTATTTTTTCAATTTTATTTAAGTTATACAAGTTTTATGTATTTCATATATACAGATTTAGAAACATAGTGGTACTCCCCCACACACTTTCCCTCCTACCCACTCCAACCCTTCTTCCTCCTCCCTCTCACATTCCCACTCTTAATTTTTACAAAGATCAATTTTCAGTTTACACATAAGCAAGATCACGTGGTATTTGTTTTTCTGTGCTCAGATTATTTTACTTATTCTAATGACCTCCAGCTCCATCCAAGTTGCTACAAATGACAAGAGCAGTGGCTGAATAGTATTCCATTGTGTAAAGGTGCTACTTTTTTTATTGACTTGTCTGAACAGATACTTAGGTTGTTCCAACATCTTGGATGCTATGAACAGTGTTGCACAAACATGTGAGTGCAGATGTCTCTCTTTAGTAGAGAAATTTCATCATCCTTGGTTATATACCCAGCAGTGAGACTGCCAAATCATATGTAGCTGTATTTTTTAGTTTTTTTGAGTAATATCCATAGATTTTTCACAATGCTTGTATTAGTTTACGTTCTCACTAACAGTGTACAAGGGTTCCTTTTCCTCCATATCTTATCCGACACTTATTAACTTTTGCCTTTTTGATGATAGCCAATCCATGACAAGGTGATATCTCATCATAATTTTGATTTCCATTTCTCTGATAATTAGTGATGTTGAGCATCTTTTCATGTACCTGTTGGATATTTATATGTCTTCCTTTGAAAAATATCTGTTTAGATATCTCTTTAGATCTCTCTCATTTTAAAATTGGATTATTTGGGGTATTTTGCTATTGAGTTGCTTGAGTTCCTTCTATTTGGCTATTAAATTCTTATAAAACTTTTTTAAAAGATTATTATTTATTTATTTGACAGGTAGAGTTACAGACAGAGAGAGACAGAGAGAGAGAGAGAGAAAGGTCTTCCTTCTGTTGGTTCACTCCCCAAATGGCCGCAATGGCCGGAGCTGCACAGACTCAAAGCCAGGACCCAGCTGCTTCTTCCTAGTCTGCCATGAGGGTTCAGGTGCCCAAACACTTGGGCCATCTTCTACTGCTTTCTCAGGCCACAGCAGAGAGCTGGACTGGAAGGGCAGCAGCCAGCCCCCAGTAAGATTTTCAACTTGCAGATACTTTCTCCCATTCTATAGGTCATCTCTTCACTCTGTTGATTGTTTTCTTTGTTGTGCAAAATTGCTTCAGTCTGATGAGATCACCTGTACTTTCGGGGTTTGAAATGCCCATTCCAATGTCTTGAAGCATTTCCACTAGTTCTCTTATAGTACTGTCAAAATTTCAGGTCTTAAATTTAGGCCTTTGATCAATTTTTTTTTTGACAGGCAGAGTAGACAGTGAAAGAGAGACAGAGAGAAAGGTCTTCCTTTTGCCATTGGTTCACCCTCCAATGGCCACCGCGGCCGGCACACCACGCTGATCTGAAGCCAGGAGCCAGGTGCTTCTCCTGGTCTCCCATGGGGTGCAGGGCCATCCTCCACTGCACTCCCAGGCCACAGCAGAGAGCTGGCCTAGAAAAGGGGCAACCGGGACAGAATCTGGTGCCCTGACTGGGACTAGAACCCGGTGTGCTGGCACCGCAGGCAGAGGATTAGCCTATATTGAGCCACAGCGCCAGCCACCTTTAATCAATTTTGAATCGATTTTTTTATATGGTGAGAGATAGGCATCTAGTTTCATTCTTCCACATTTATTTATACAATTTTCCTAGCACCACTTATTGAAAGGATTTCCTTTATCCAATGCATTTTCTTAGCACCTTTGTCAAAGATTTGTTGGCTATAAATGAATGGGTTTACTTCTAAGGTCTCTTCCACTGTTCAACAAGATTGTTTTTATGCCAATACAATGCTATTTTAATTATTGTGATTTTGTAATATATTTTAAAGGGAGTATAATGCCTCCTCCTTTGCTCATTTTGCTCAAGATTTTTTTCATTATTTGGGATCTTTCATGGTTTTAAACAACTCTTAGTAGATTTTTTCTAGTTCTATGGAAAATGTCATTGGCATATTTTTTCTTTTTCTTTTTTTTAAACTTTTATTTAGTAAATATGAATTTCCAAAGTACAGTTTATGGATTACAATGGCTTCCCCCCCCCCAATAACTTCCCTCCCACAGGCACCCCTCCCATCTCCTGCTCCCTCTCCCATTCCATTCACATCAAGATTCATTTTCAATTATCTTTATATACAGAATCAATTTAGTATATATTAAGTTAAGATTTCATCAGTTTGCACCCACACAGAACATAAAGTATGAAATACTGTTTCAGTACTAGTTATAGCATTAATTCATATTGAACAACACATTAAAGACAGAGATCCTACGTGAGGAGTAAATACACAGTGACTCCTGTTGTTGACTTAACAACTTGACACTCTTGTCTATGGCGTCAGTAATCTCCCTAGGCTCTAGTCATGAGTTGCCAAGGCTATGGAAGCCTTTTGAGTTTGCTGACTTCAATCTTATTTCGACAAGGTAGTAAGTGGAAGTTCAGATGTCCTAAACAGCACTCTGGCCTCAGAATCAGCCCTTAAGGCATTCGAATCTGGCTGAAGAGCCCATGAGAGTATTTTAGGCATGGAAAGCCAAGACACTCTGGAAAAAAAAAAAGAAAGCCTAAATGAAAGATCTCCATAAGTGAGATCCCAGTAGAAAGAATGGGCCATCAAAGAAGGAGGTACCTTCCTCTGATGGGAGGAGAGAACTTCCACTTTGAATATGACCTTGTCTAAATAAGTTCAAAGTTGGTGAACTCATTGGCATATTTTAGATTTACTTATGTACTTATTTGAAAGAGAGAGAGAGACTTTTCATCTGCTGGTTTATTCCCCAAATGTCAGCAACAGCTAGGGTGATTCCAGGCTGAAACTAGCAGCCAGGAATTCTACCTATGTTTCCTATGTGTGGGTAGGAACCTAAGTTCTTGGGCCATCATCTGCTGCCTCCAAAGTACATTAACAGAAAGCTGTGTCGGAAGTGCAGAGAAGCTGGGACTGAAAGCAGGCCCTTGAACATGCAATGTAAGCATCCTATACAATGTTTTAACCCATTGTTCAATAATACCCACCACATTGTGTCACTGGTATTTTGATAGAGATTGCATTGAATCTATAGATCACTTTGGATAGTCTGGACATGTTAAAGTTATTGATCCTTCTAATCCATTAACATGGAATGCCTTTCATTAGTTTGTATTTTCTTTAATTTCCTTCATTGATATTTAAAAATTTTCTTTGTAAAAGTCATTCACTGCTTTGATTGAATTAATTGCTAGATATTATATTTTTTCATAGTTATTGGAAATGGGATTTTCTTTGCAGATAATTCAGTATTAGTGTATAACAATACTACTAATTTTTGTACTTTGATTCCTACAATTTTGCTGAATTCATTTACTTGTTCTAACAGTTTTTTGTTAGACTCTTTAGGGTTTTCTACATACAAGAACATGTCATTTTCAAACACTAACAATTCAACTTCCTCCTCTACAGTTTGAATGTCCTTTAGTTCTTTCCCTTGCCTAACCCAGTATGCATTATTATTTTACAAACTTATATTTTCAGTATTTCTTTTAAGCTCAAATTTACAGTAACAATATGCAGCATTTCACTGCTTACAGGGAGCCATGCAAAAATGATAAGCACCCTAGATCCATTCTTCTTTCTTCACAATTAATCTATGAAGTACTAATGTTACTATCTAGTATCACAAATAAAGTAATTAGTGCTTAAAACTTGGTTATTCTTCCAGAGGCAGACAATGTGACAACAGGTTCCTTTGTTTTTAATTACCTTACTACACACCCAGCCAACAAGTTCTGTATGTTCATGACCATGAGAAGCAGTATTAAAATGACAAATCTGTGTAAGCAGGAAGTATGCTTTATTAGAAACTCCAATATTTCTTGTTTTTGCCTCTTAGCTTCAGAAATGATACCAATCACATAAATTCATTGAATTCCAAGGATATATATTTGAATAGATCATATGAAATGTTAAATGAGGAAATCATTTGACTCATGAGGGTTGGTACAAACCAACACCACTGAAAAGTACAGCTTGCTGTGTGCTCAAACAGGTGTGCAGAAGGAGAAATGAACCATGCAGTTCTTCAAGTTGGTGGCTCTGCATAGTTTAGCAGCCATTCTCTGTTATACCAATGACTACTCTTACATGTTCCAAGAGTTGAAAAAATGTCTTTGGGAAAATTATGAGCCATCTATGATAACTGGAAGTGCTTGGTTGGTGGCTTTCACTCTAACAGCAAATAATTTATAGTGTCTAATATTCATTTGGACACAAAATTTTATTTACTTGGATTTTCACTTCATTAACTTAATCAGATTTTTAGTATAAAGGAAACAGGAAAAATTATTCCCCTAACACCAGGGAAAATCAATGTTTATGCAAGTTTAAATATATTTTTATTTCTTTTATAAATAATCTACTTTGAATTAAAAAGTTAACAAAAAAGGTGTGAGATCAATTACAGAAATTCCCAGAGAGCTACATTATTAAAATACTCTAGAAATCTCGATCTATTTCCTGAAGCTTATTTACTAGATCTGAGGGGGAATAAGTGAGCATGCAAAACTAGACGAAGAAAATTAAGGTCGACTTTCAGAAAGCCAATGATGGAAGGAGCCTCATCAAAAGTAACCCTCTTCCCAAAATGAAAAAATAAGCCTCTTCTCCAGTTGTTTCCAGCTTTTCAAACGTTTTCCTTGGCAAAGCCCCCCCCCCCCCAAAGTAAGATAATAGCAATCAGGAACTATGGGTTCTGAAATCTGAAGAAATATTCCTAAGCTAATTTACAAAGCCATTTATCCACAACTCTAAAAAAATGCCCAGTACTGTTGGTACAAACAGTCCACATAACAGTTAAACAAAGTTCACTAGAGTCACAGAGCCAACACTTTAAAAATAGTTGTAAAATGGTAAAAGAGTCTTTTGAAAAGCTATTATAAAAGGTGAAATTAAAGATAAATTTCTCCTGTTGCAAAATTTTTGAAATCCAAGGACATGATTTTTCCATAATATGCATTCTCCATAAACTTGTTAAATATTTCTCATACATGTATATCTATATATTATCCTGTCTCATGCTTTGTATTCATATATATTTATGCTCAATAATTTATAAATCTTGGGGCCAACGTTTTGGCATGATGGGCTAAGCTGCTACCTGCAGTGCTGGCATCCCATATGGGTACCAGTTCCAGCCCTGGCTGCTCCACTTCCACTCCAGCTCCCTACTAATGCACCTGGAAAAGCAGCAGAAGATGGCCCAAGTCCTTGGGCCCCAGCACCCAAGTGGGAGACCTGAAAGAAATTCCCAGCTTCTGGTTTCAGCCTGGCACAGACCCAGCTACTGCAGCCATTTGGAGAGGAACTCAGAATATTGAAGTTTTCTGTATCTCTCCCTCTCTGTCTGTGTAACTCTGCCTCTCAAATATTAAAAACAAATTTTTAAAAATAATAATTCATAAATCTTTTGATTATCATAACATCCTTGTAAGATGTTACAGATGAAGGAAATGATACCAAATTTCAAGTGATTGTCAATGTCACACTGATGATTTATAAGGGAATCACAAAAAAAAATCTGTTCATAATTTTTCACTAACCTAAGCAATTTCTCAAATATTTAAGCATGAAGATGGTCACATTATTTCTAAACTCTTTGAAATTATTATGTACTATTTTATTCATGTAAACAATCCATATAGCTAAGTTATTTCCATGATGTAGTAGCAAAATATTTTGGTATCATGATATATAAGAAGTAAACCTGAAAACAGAATGTTTATAAGTTATTGAACAGGTCAAAATATTTGAATAAGTAGATATGTTATAAATGTAAGTATACATTTCGAGCAAAACACTAGAATTTTCTGACTTGGAACACACACGAAAAATCACAGGTCCCAAAACAGCCTATATTTCAAATGATCTTGGGAGAATCCTTTTGCTCTTTTGAATTTCTTTTCAGACATGAAAAGGAGACCAAATTGGTCTACTCTATATCATGTGACAATTTCATTTATTTCTTCTAGTTTTTCATGGTTTTTCAAAATAGTATAAACATGCACTAAATATTAAAAATCACATGCAAAGGAAGGTTTATTATAAAAGCTTTATCATCAGCTCTGGGGGCCATGTCAAGCTGTCACAGACTGAGTGACTTAAACAATAGAAGTTAATTTTCCACAGTTCTGCAGACTGACAGTCTGTGAATAGGGCACCAGCATGTTGGGTTCTGGTGGGATCTCTCTTGCTAGTTTATAGATGGTTTGCCTTATCACTGTGTCCTCACATAAGAAGGTGAAAGAGAGACAGAGAAAGACACAGAGACAGTGAGCTCTTTCTTCTTACGAGGTCACAGTTCTATGAGATTACAGTTCAACCTTACAACCTCACTAAACCTTAATTACCTCTTAAATACCCTATTTCCAGATACAGTCATGTTGAACATTAAAGCTTCAACATATGAATTTTTTGAGGCACAAATCGGTCCTTAGAAAAAATAATAGTTCCCTTACCTTCCTTATCTTTAATCTGGTCACAAGAGACATGCACTTCTGAAACTTATTTTATTGCCCATGTGTTTTGAGGCTTTTGATCATGCAAGCACTTTGACTCTTTGAGACAAATGGTTTCAGTGCTGAGAACCCAAATGACAATGCATAGAAGCTTTGCTCTGGGTCATCGACATTACAACACACCACCTGCCATAAAGTTGATCCAATTTCTTTAACAAATACTTCAGTTTGGGTTAGTCGGTTTCATGCTTGGAAGAAAATACCACTGATTTTTTTCCCTTGGGATGTAGAGGATGAAAGGGGTTAGGGTAAGGTAACTGATCTGTGTACAGACTTTAAATTAGTCTCCCTATTTTCCACTCCCTTCTCATTCCAGTCTTTCATCATCCCTGTAGTCTCTAAGACTGAATTCCTTGTTGGCGGCATCTTGCTTTGACAGTATTCAGGTCTAAGGCTGTTCTGCTGGTCTGTGTTATATATTTCATCATCCAATAATTTTTGCAATGTCTTATTTGTTTAAGATTTCTCCCAGCTATATTTTTTTTCCTAGGACCATACTTGATTTTTATTCTGTTACTATCACTTTTCTTCAGTATCTGGGGACAGAAGCAATAAATCCATGTGCACTGTTCACCATTTTCAATGAGAAGCCTATTTAGAGTTAATAATTGAGAATTTACTATTACCCTTTCATTCTGAGTTCAACAAACACATATTGAATATTATATAATTACCAAGTAATGTTCTAAAAGGCTACTAAGTATGTTATGCATTTATTTCATGCTGTTTTTAATCAGACATCTCATTCACATCAGGCATCTTAAAGAATTCTGTGATTTGTTGTCTCTGTGTATCAGAGTAGACAACCAAGAGGAGCTCCGAATTCTCTATTCGTAAGAAGTTAAAGATGAAAACAAGAAGATATTTGTCTCAGGAACCTGAGGAAATGGGTTCTAGAGTCTCTTTGAACTAAAAAATCTAGAAAAATGCATTCTTTATGAAGACTGAATGATCAGGATTGGCAGTTTTGACAGTAAGGTGACTCTATTCTTATTTCTTACCATAGCAGAGTTTCTTCTCTAGTTTTGGATGAAATTATGGGCAACCTGTTGGAGACTGTTGTTTCAGCTTCTTTTGCAATGGAATGAATGGAAATAATTTAAGTTATTTGTTTAAGAGAAAATGCCTTGTCCCAGACTTCCTTTTTTCCTCCTTCTCATGAACCATAAATACGAATAAACCTATGTCCAACTTTGGTCATGCAGAAGTGGATGGTAACCCAATCAATAGAGGAATAAAATGGAAGAAGCCATCTCCAGTACTGTAGACCAGGATAATGGGTGGTTACATGAGGAGTGGAAAACTTCTTTCTTATTTAAGTAACTATATTTTGGGGTTCTCTTTGTTAAAGCATTGTAGAATTTCCTCTACGTAATACAATAGCTTTACTACACCAAATAATTATCAACTCTATATTTTTCTAGGCATATAAAACTTAGATCTTTGAAAATGTTGCCTACTATAGCTTCCATATATTCAAATTGTGCTGTAATAAAACCTCATGTACTACATTCTTTTAGGTAAAAATTTAGTAATCAAATGCAAGAGAATCTTGAGCAGAGACAGAGCAATGGCAGAATCATACCACGGCATTTAAAGAGTTTTCTCAAACATCCCCTATAGTCACTTCTACTTATATTTTACAAGTGTAAGGAAGTAAATGAGGAAGCCTAATTCAATGAGTTGGGAATATATAAGCCTCCTACAAAAAGTCAATGTGGCTCTCAGAACAAAGATAAGAATTTGACAATGGTACTTAAGTATTCTTGGAGGATTCATTCCAGAAATTCAGGGATACCAAAACCCATTTATACTCAACTCCTTTATATAAAAGTACGTAATATTTGCACAAAGCCTTCACACATACTATTGCATACATTCTATCATTTCTAGATTACTCATAATAAAATGTAAGTGTATATGTATATACATATACACATTTACATATGTAAATACTTGTAAATTTGTATTGGTTCAGGAATTATAAGAAAAGAGGCTGGAGCTGGCACTGTGGTGAAGCAAGTAAAGCCACCATCTGCAGTGCTGGCACCCCATATGGGTGCCAATTCGAGTTCCAGATGCTCTACTTCCCATCCAGCTCCCTGCTAATTTGTCTGGGAAAGCAGCAGAAGGTGGTCCAAGTCCTTGAGTCCCTACCCACATGTGGGACACCTGAAAGAAGCTCCTGGCTTCTTCCTGGCCCAACCTAACCTCAGCTGTTGTGGGCATTTGGGGAATGAACCAGCAGATGGAAGATCTCTCTCTGTCTCACCTCTCTCTCTCTCTCTCTCTCTCTCTCTCTCTCTCTCTCTCTCTCCTGCCTTTCAAAGCAATACATAAATCTTTTTTAAAAAAGGAAAAAGTTGGGAGGGCAGAGCCAAGATGGCAGAATAGTGAGGGCATGCACCAATAGTCTGGGAAAAGATAGTTTAATAAAAGTGGAGTTATGGTAGCCTCAGGAAAAGGATCAGGAAAAAATTGCAGAGGAAACTCTTCTGTATATAGTGGATGTGACTTGGAGGACCTACGGGGAGAGCAAGGTTGCCCACCACGGGAGCCGAAAGAGCCGGCGGAGCCGCCTGAGCCGTGGGAGCCGCAGAGTCTGCGAGCCAGCACTGGAAGGGGAGGTGAGACAAAAACCTCTCGGTAACCTGAGACATTGGCGGGGAAAGGCAGAAAGAGCCTGCAGAGAACGAGGCCTGAAACCCCACTGGGGAAAGTTCACCAGGCTGGCTGGAGGAGAGAAAAAAATCGAATAAATAAGGGGAACCAGCATGGACATTAGCCTCTCTCTCTACTCACCTTACAAAGCCGAGCAAGACAAAGGGCAGGCACCATTTTATGTAAGTAAAGCTGTGCGTGCCATTTTGCATATGTAAAGCAGGTGCCCCTCATTAGACAAGCAGAAAAACCTGACTCTGGTGGGGAGAAATAACAGTAGGTTAACACCTAATGAAAGTGTGGAGCTAACCAACTGAGACTGTGAAAAACTGAGGGGGCGGGGGGGGGGGGGAGAACTCACTGAGTACACAAACTCCATAACCTGGGCAACCTGGTGAGAGACTGTGGTGAAATCTGAGACCACACTGAGGGATGCATAAACTCTTTGTGTGGTCCCAGCAGTAAGCAAACGAATACTCACAGGGGCCAGATTTCATACATCAACTACTCTCTATTCCACTGAGCTGTGTGGAATTACTTCCCAACTGAGTCAAAAAAAAAAAAAAAGAGAGAGAGAGAGAGAGAGAGCAAGCAAGAAAACAATCAGGGTGAATCACCTTTGGCACACCCTTAACCCTGAAGAACCAAACGGAGCTCTCTGGCCACACCCATCACAGCCTCTAAGGATCCATCAAAAGCAGACAGTCCTCTTAATCTAGAGTCACAGTATAACGAGAAAAAACACCACACCAAAGAAACGAAAGAATATCTCATATATGCGAAACAAACGCAAAAGCCGAGGTAACAAGAATAAGGAAGACATTATGACGCCCCCAAATGAAATAGAAACCCCAATACAAGATTATGAAGATGATGAGATAGAAGAAATGCAAGAAGTGGGTCTCAAAAAATTGATAAGAACATTAAGAAGTTCTCAAAAACAAATTCTGGAACTACAGAAATCCTTAATGGACAAGATAGAAAATCTCTCCCGTGAAAATGAAATATTAAGGAGGAATCAAAATGAAATGAAACAACTAGTAGAACATGAAACTGTGATAGTGACGAGAAATCATAATGAAATGAAGAATTCAATAGATCAAATGACGAACACATTAGAGAGCCTTAAAAACAGAATGGGTGAAGCAGAAGAGAGAATATCAGACTTAGAAGACAGAGAACACAAAACTATACAGTCAAACCAAAGAAAAGAAGAGGAAATTAGAAATCTAAAAAATATTGTCGGGAATCTTCAGGATACTATTAAAAAAACCAACATTCGAGTTCTAGGAGTTCCTGAAGGCATGGAGAGGGAGAAAGGAGTAGAAGGCCTTTTTAAATTCCTCCATCTTGTTGCAAATGACTGGGTTTCGTTGTTTTTGACTGCTGTATAGTATTCTATAGAATGCATGTTCCATAATTTCTTTATCCAGTCTACTGTTGACGGGCATTTGGGTTGGTTCCAGGTCTTAGCTATTGTGAATTGAGCTGCAATAAACATTAAGGTGCAGACAGCTTTTTTGTTTGCCAATTTCATTTCCTTTGGGTAAATTCCAAGGAGTGGGATGGCTGGGTTGAATGGTAGGGTGATAATCAGGTTTCTGAGGAATCTCCAGACTGACTTCCATAGTGGCTTAAACAATTTGCATTCCCACCAACAATGGGTTAGTGTCCCTTTTTCCCCACATCTTCTCCAGCATCTATTGTTGGTAGATTTCAATGTGAGCCATTCTAACCGGGGTGAGGTGAAACCTCATTGTGGTTTTGATTTGCATTTCCCTGATTGCTAGTGATCTTGAACATTCTTTCATGTGTCTGTTGGCCATTTGGATTTCTTCTTTTGAAAAATGTCTATTGAGGTCCTTGGCCCATCTCTTAAGTGGGTTGTTTGCTTTGATGTTGTGGAGTTTCTTGCTTTCTTTGTAGATTCTGGTTATAAAGCCTTTATCAGTTGCATAGTTTGCAAATATATTTTCCCATTTTCCCATTCTGTCGGTTGCCTCTTCACTTTCCTGACTGTTTCTTTTGCAGTACAGAAACTTCTCAATTTGATGCAATCCCAAATGTTAATTTTGGCTTTGACTGCCTGTGCCTCTGGGGTGTTTTCCAAGAAGTCATTGCCAGTACCTATATCTTGCAGGGTTTTTCCAATGTTCTCTAATAATTTGATGGTGTCGGGTCATAGATTTAAGTCTTTAATCCATGTTGAGTGAATTTTTGTGTAAGGTGAAAGGTAGGGATCTTGCTTCATGATTCTGCACGTGGAAATCCAATTTTCCCAGCACCCTTTATTGAATAGACTGTCCTTACTCCAGGGATTGGTTTTGGACCCTTGATCAAATATGAGTTGGCTGTAGATGTTTGGATTGATTTCTGGTGTTTCTATTCTGTTCCATTGGTCTATCCATCTGTTTCTGTACCAGTACCATGCTGTTTTGATTACAACTGCCCTGTATTATGTCCTGAAATCTGGTATTTTGATGCCTCCAGCTTTGTTTTTGTTGTACAAGATTGCTCTAGTTATTCGAGGTCTCCTGTGTCTCCATATGAATTTCAGCATCATTTTTTCCAGATCTGAGAAGAAGGTCTTCGGTATCTTGATTGGTATTGCATTGAATGTCTAAATTGCTTTTGGGAGAATGGACATTTTGATGATATTGATTCTTCCAATCCATGAGCATGGAAGATTTTTCCATTTCTTTGTATCTTCTTCTATTTCTTTCTTTAAGGTTTTGTAATTTTCATCGTAGAGATCTTTAACGTCTTTGGTTAAATTTATTCCAAGGTATTTGATTGTTTTTGTAGCTATTGTGAATGGGATTCATCTTAGAAGTACTTCCTCAGCTGTGGTATTGCCTGTGTATACAAGGGCTGTTGATTTTTGTGCATTGATTTTATATCCTGCTACTTTGCCAAAATCTTCTATGAGTTCCAATAGTCTCTTAGTAGAGTTCTTTGGGTCCCCTAAGTAAAGAATCATATCATCTGCAAAGAGGGATAGTTTGAGTTGTTCCTTCACAATTTATATCCCTTTAATTTCTTTTTCTTGCCTATTAGCTCTGGCTAGAACCTCCAGAACTATATTGAATAGCAGTGGTGAGAGTGGGCATCCCTGTCTGGTACCAGATCTCAGTGGAAATGCTTCCAACTTTTCCCCATTCAATAGGATGTTGGCCATGGGTTTTTCATAGATTGCTTTGATTGTATTGAGGAATGTTCCTTCCATACCCAGTTTGCTTAGAGTTTTCATCATGAAAGGGTGTTGTATTTTATCAAATGCTTTCTCTGCATCTATTGAGATAATCATATGGTTTTTCTTCTGCAGTCTGTTAATGTGGTGTATCACATTGATTGTCTTGCGCACATTGAAACATCCCTGCATACCAGGGATAAATCCCACTTGGTCTGGGTGGATGATCTTTCTGATGTGTTGTTGCATTTGTAACAAGATGGAGGAATTTGGAAAACATCATGCTGAGTGAATTAAGCCAGTCCCAAAGGGACAAATATATGTTCTCCCTGATCGGCGACAACTAACTGAGCACCAAAGGGGAAACTTGTTGAAGTGAAATGGACACTATGAGAAACAGTGACTTGATCAGCTCTTGTCCTGACGGTTGATATACAATGTAATACTTTATCCATTTTAGTATTTTTTTTGTTCTAGTACCATTGGTTGAACTCTATAATTAACACACAATTATTCTTAGGTGTTTAAATTTTAACTGAAAAGCGATCCCTGTTAGGAATTTGGAAAACATTATGCTGAGTGAAATAAGCCAATCCCAAAGGGACAAATACCATATGTTCTCCCTGATCGGTGACAACTAACTGAACACCAAAAAGGAAACCTGTTAAAGTGAAATGAACACTATGAGAAACAGTGACTTGATCAGCCTTCACCCTGACTGTTGATGAGCAACTTAATATGTTATCCCTCTTAGTATTATTTTTGTTTGTTCTACTTAATACTTTTGGTTTAATTCTGTAATCAATACACAATTCTTCTTAAGTGCTGAAACTTAACTGAAAAGTGATTGCTGTTAAATATAAGAGTGGGAGTAAGAGAGGGAAGAGATGTGCAATTCAGGACATGCTCAAGCTGACTTATCTCAAATGGTAGAGTTAGAAACATACCAGGGGATTCCAATTCAATCCCATCAAAGTGGCATGTACCAATGCCATCTCACTAGTCCCAGTGATCAATTTCTGTTCACAATTGATCATAATGATAGGACTAAGAACCAAAGGGATCACAGAAACAAGAATAGTGTCTGCAAATACTAGCTGATAGAATAAAAAAGGGAGAGGACGATCCAACATGGGAAGTGAGATACACAGCAGACCCATAGAATGGCAGATGTCATAAACAGCACTCTGGCCTCAGAATCAGCCCTTAAGGCATTCGGATCTGGCTTAAAAGCCCATGAGAGTATTTCAGGCATGGAAAGCCAAGACACTCTGGGGGGGGAGAACCCCTAAATGAAAGATCTCCGTGAATGAGGTCCCAGTGGAAAGAATGGGTCATCAAAGAAAGAGGTACCTTTCTCTGAAGGGAGGAGAGAACTTCCACTTTGACTATGCCCTTGTCTAAATATGATCAGAGTCGGTGAACTCAGGGGGCTTCCATAGCCTTGGCAGCTCATGACAAGAGCCTAGGGTGATCACTGATGCCATAAACAAGAGTGTCAATTTGTTAATTCAACAACAGGAGTCACTGTGCACTTACTCCTCATGTAAGATCTCTGTCCTTAGTGTGCTGAACATTGAGAATTAATGCTATAACTAGTACTCAAACAGTATTTTCCACTTTATGTTTCTGTGTGGGAGAAAACAGTTGCAATCTTTACTTAATATATGCTAAATTGATCTTCTGTATATAAAGAGAATCGAAAATGAAAAAAAAAAAAAGAAGGCCTTTTCAGTGAGATACTAGCAGAAAATTTCCCAGGTTTGGAGAAGGACAGAGAAATCCTAGTACAGGAAGCTCACAGAACCCCTAATAAACACGACCAAAAGAGATCCTCACCACGACACGTTGTAATTAAACTCACCGCAGTGAAACAAAAGAAAAGATCCTAAAATGTGCAAGAGAGAAACGTCAGATTACTCTCAGAGGATCTCCAATCAGACTCACAGCTGACCTCTCATCAGAAACCCTACAGGCTAGGAGAGAATGGCGAGATATAGCCCAGGTACTAAGAGAAAAAAACTGCCAGCCCAGAATATTATATCCTGCAAAGCTATCATTTGTGAATGAAGGTGAAATAAAGACCTTTCACAGCAAACAGAAATTGAAAGAATTTGTCACCATTCGTCCAGCCCTGCAAAAGATGCTTAAAGATGTGTTGCACACAGAAACACAGAAATACGGTCATCAATATGAATTAAGGTAAAGGAAGGAAACCTCACACCAAAAGATCACAGGAAGTTAAAAACATATATTAGAAAATATCTTTGGCAAATGGCAGGGCAAATTTACTACTTATCAGTAGTCACATTGAACATTAATGACCTGAACTGTCCAGTTAAAAGACACCGATTGGCTGTTTGGGTAAAGGAACAAAACCCATCTATTTGCTGCTTACAAGAAACACATCTTTCCAACAAAGATGCATACAGACTGAAAGTGAAAGGCTGGAAAAGATATACCATGCCAACAGAAATGAAAAAAGAGCGGGCGTAGCCATCTTAATATTGGACAACATAAACTTTACCACAAAAACTGTTAGGAGAGACAAAGAGGGGCACTATATTATGATTAAGGGATCAATTCAACAGGAGGATATAACGATTATCAATGTATATGCACCTAATTACAGGGCACCGGTTTATTTAAAAGATTTGTTAAGGGACTTAAAGGGAGACTTAGACCCCAATACAATAGTACTGGGGGACTTCAATACTCCACTCTCAGAAATAGACAGATCAACAGGACAGAAGATCAACAAGGAGACAGTAGATTTAAATGACACTATAGCCCAAATGGATCTAACAGATATCTACAGAACTTTTCATCCTACACAGAAAGCATTTAC
This sequence comes from Oryctolagus cuniculus, assembly GCF_964237555.1. Lineage (NCBI taxonomy): Eukaryota > Metazoa > Chordata > Mammalia > Lagomorpha > Leporidae > Oryctolagus > Oryctolagus cuniculus. Next base: position 12,550,438 of record NC_091434.1, on the reverse strand, counting down.
ATTCTTCTCAGCAGTACATGGAACCTTCTCTAGGATTGACCACATACTAGGCCATAAAGCAAGTCTCAGCAAATTCAAAAGCTCAACCCTAGTTAAGACCAAACTTCACTCAAAACTTCTGAGCTAGGGGCTGGCATTGTGGTGCAGCAGGTAAAGCCACTGCCTGCGATGCTGGCATCCCATACGGGCTCTGGTTGGAGACCCACTATTCCACTTGTGATGCAGCTCCCTGGTGATGCAGCTGGGAAAGCAGTAGACGATGGCCCACATGCGTAGGCCCCTTCACCCATGTAGGAGACCTGGAGGAATTTGGCTTCAGCCTGACCCAGCCCTAGCCATTGAGGCTATTTGGCGAGTCAACAAGTGGATGGAAGATCTCTCTCTCGGTCTCTCCCTCTTTCTCTGTAACTCTGCATTTCAAATCAGTAAATAAATCTTTTTTTTTTTTTTTTTTTTTTTTTTTTTTGGACAGGCAGAGTGGACAGTGAGAGAGAGAGACAGAGAGAAAGGTCTTCCTTTGCCGTTGGTTCACCCTCCAATGGCTGCCGCGGCCAGCGTGCTGCGGCCGGCGCACTGCGCTGATCTGATGGCAGGAGCCAGGTGCTTCTCCTGGTCTCCCATGGGGTGCAGGGCCCAAGCACTTGGGCCATCCTCCACTGCACTCCCGGGCCACAGCAGAGAGCTGGCCTGGAAGAGGGGCAACCGGGACAGAATCCGGCGCCCCGACCGGGACTAGAACCCAGTGTGCTGGCACCGCAAGGCGGAGGATTAGCCTAGTGAGCCGCGGCGCCAGCCATAAATAAATCTTAAACACAACAACAACAACAACTGCTTATCTATATCAAAAGGGCTAAATATGGCTAGAAAAAAAATCTACTCTGACTTTAAATTTATGACCATCTCCTCCTGGGCCCTTTCTGCTGCAAGGTAACCATTCTATATTTCCTTTCTCAGCACCTTTCCACTGTCCGGTGCCCTTCATGACCACAGTGAAGCTCTAAACTTTTTTCTCCATCATCATCCTTCCCTGAAAATGGTGATTCACATGTCACTGAGAAAAAATAACAATCAGAATAGAATCTCTACCATTATTTCTGCCTACCTACCACTACCCTCACCTCTGCTTTCCTTCATGTTTCTTTAGATTCTGTGTTTTTGCATTGAAGATCAACCCCCTCTACGTGTGCACCGGATTTCATTCCCTATCATCTATTTAAGGGTGTTTCTTAATAACTTTCTACTGTTCTGCCTCATCAGTTTTCCATGCTCTGCTAGGTTATTCCACCTACATAAAGCATGTTGTTATTCCTCCCACCTTAAAAAATTAAGATTTGATGTTAACATCTCAATAATAACATCTTGATATTAGCATAACCCCCTCTCCCAGGTGCTGCCTTATTTCTCTCATTTATTGCTGAATTCCTTCAAGGTGTTATCTTGTACTTGTCTTATATAGTTTACTGTCTCCTTTACCCCTGAAACTCACTCATTAAGCTTTTGTCCCAAACTCCACCAAAATGCTCCTGTAAAAGCCACCACTGACATGCCTGCTACTTAACCCAATGGGTTGTTTTCAGTCTTCCATTTGTTCAACCTGTCAAGCTGCCGTAGTGGACACATCTCTTTCTTTCCTACCAGCTCTTCTGTCCCTTGACTTCCTCTCATCTTACTGTAATTCCTCCTTCTCTGTCTCTACTCCCATTTCCCCAGCCAATATTCATAGAAATTCCCCAGTTCTCAGTCACTGTCTAATTTCTTCTCATTCTTCACTCATTCTTTTGGTGATCTTGTTAAGTCTCTGATTTCATAAAAAAATTTAAATACCCTTTATCCTGATAATGTCTACATTTATACTGGTGGCCTAGGAGGCTCCACAGACTTTACACTGTTATATTCAATGGCATACTCAACATCTCTGCTGCTCATACAGAAACTTCAGTATGACCAAAACTAAACTTCTACCTCAAGAAATGTACTCTACCTGCAGGCTTCCCACCTCCAATCAGGGCAGCTACACAATTTATGTTACTAATGTCAAAAACTTTCAAATCATCCTGACTTATTCTTATCTCTCAAATGTTACAACTAACCTGTTAGAAATTCTGTTGATTCTATTCTCAATGTGTACCTCAAATATACCCACTTTTTGCTGTTATCACAAAGCCTACTATATCGTCTCTCATCTGGTTTAGTAAGACAACTTCCTGTTACCGTCACATCTCCCTTTAGTCTAATGTTAATAAGCCAAAATAATCTTTTAAAAATGTGTATCAGGGCCAGTGCTGTGGCGTAGTGGGTAAAACCTCCACCTGCAGCTCCAGCATTCCATATGGGCACCAGTTCAAGTCCCAGCTGCTCCACTTCTGATCCAACTCTCTGCTATGGCCTGGAAAAACAGTGGAAGACGACCCAAGTCCTGGGGCCCCTGCACCCATGTGGGAGACCCGGAAGAAGCTTCTAGTTCCAGGCTTTGGCCTGGCCTAGCCACTGCATTTGTGGCTATTTGGGTAGTGAATCAGCCATTGGAACATCTCCCTCCCTCTCTCCCTCCCTCCCTCCCTCTCTCCCTCCTTTCTCCCTCTCTCCCTCTCTCTCTCCTCTCTCCCTCTCTCCCTCTCTCCCTCCCTCCCTCTCTCTCTCTCTCTCTATATATATATATGTATACATATATATTTATCTCACTGCCTTTCAAATAAATAAATAAATAAATAAATCTTTTTTAAAATGTGGATCATATTATGGCATTCCTCTGGTGAGAACTCCACAGTATCTTCTCAACTTATCTGGTCAAAAATCAAATGCCCTTACTATGACCTAGAAAATCCTACGTGATCAAACCTCTCCCTAGTATGTCATCAACTCATTGCCTACTATTAACTCCTTCAATCATCCCGCCCCCATCATATGTGTCTGCTCACTATTACTCATAGAATGTGCCAAGAATCCTCTTACCTCGAGACCTCTGCACTTACTGGAAAGGATGAGTCACTTCTTCGCCCTCTTCAAGTCTCTACCAAAATATCACCTTCTTCCTGCAGCTTATTCTATCACCCTTCTTATGATAGCAATTATCCCCTTTTGCCTTATTTCTTTCCCTAGTCCTTATCTTCTAAAATGTCATGCAATTTATAAACTCTGTAAAGGTAGAATGACTTTATTTATGTGTTTTAATTATTGAATATCAAATACACAGAACAGAGTACTGGCACAAAGTAGGCATTCAGAAAGTAGTTTTAGGGGGAAATGAAAGAGTGAGTTGGTCTGTAAAGATGAAGAATTGGATTCCTGGCTTGCTGTAGAGCAGAATGGGTCATAAAAGCTTGTAGTGACATGGGTCAGGGCTCATGTCTGCTTCAGACCATTGTTAAGCAAATTAAAGCCAATAATTGTTGCTTTTGCATGGGAAAAATGTACAAAATACTAGCAAATGCAAAATGTTTTTCTCTAAGTATCACTATAGAAGGTACTAATAAGGCAAGCAAGTTTTAATAATTTTTCAAAATCATGCCCATTTGCCCATAGGTGCTGAAATCTACGATGGCTCCCACCATTGTTCCTTACACCATCATTCCTCTCACAGTCAGTTCCCTTACTCTTTACTAACAAACTTTAGGCTTCTAAATAGAAGCTCCAAAAATTTAACTATTCTTGTTTTGGTTATGAGTCCAAAACCATATGTAAATGAGAGCAGCTCAGTAGAACTAGGACAGAAAGCAAGATTTTGTTGGTGTTTTATGTCAAGACATCTCCAAACTTCTTCCATAAAAGGTTGGATAATGAATATTTTCAGCTTTGGGGGCCATATGCTCTCCAGTACAATTCAACTCTACCACTATAGAACAAAAGCAAAGGCATGTAAATGAAAGAATAAGCCTGTTATCTGTGTAAGTAAGTAGTGGGCCAAACCAAGCGGCTGAGCTGTAGTTTGCCAATGCCTGTTCTACGTCTTCTTTCTATGGCTAATCAATATTTCAAGAATTGACACTGCTTCTTGGGTAAATAAAATCACCTCAGGTTTGTATTCAGAACAATTTGTTGACAGTTATGATATCATTATTCAGAGTTTTTGAGTTCTGACTGGCATTTAAGTCCTCTAAGCTGCCTTCCCAAAGAAGAGGCTGAAGAAAGAGTCAGCAAATTGAAATCTATTAATTCTAAGAAGGGAAATGCAATGAGTACACTTAAACAGATATTTACTATTTATGCAAAATCAAGTCTTTTTCAGTTACAAAGTGAATGCTCAGAAATCTATGGAGTGAACCAGTAGATGGAAGATCTGCCCCCTTTACCCTGTCACTTTACATCCAGGTAAATAAGTACATTGCTTTTTATGAACAAAGAAATGTGTCTGCACACATTTCTGAAATTTTCTGTAAATAAATCATTAAGATGTGGCAATTAAAAATACAAAGATCAAATTCACAACTATTAGAAAAGTTTCAGAAAATGATTCTCCTGGGTAGACAGAAGCAGTAAAGAAGCAAAGAGCAGTTAAAAATAGATTTTGCAACTAGGTGTTTCTTTTATATCAGCTTACCTTTATCTTTTACTTTCACCAGGATATAACCAAAAGTGGCATAAAAATATATAATAAACCAAACATAAAATATATTTTATGAATTCAACAAAATGATTTCAGGAAGCAACTTTTTTTCTTTGGTGGTGAGAGAATATAAGCAAAGAAATAGACTTTCAAATTGGGAGATAATAACAATAATAGATAATACTATTCAGCACTCATTGTGTGCTAGGCAATTCTCTAAGTGCTAGATAGATAGATAGATAGATAGATAGATACCCATTATATCTTTGGAATAGCTCAATGAGGCAAGTCTGACTATTATGTCTCAAACTTCCACATGAAAACAGTTGATGAATTAAGTAGTTTACTTACTGTATCCAGTTGGTAAGCAGACAAGATGGGATCTGAATTTGTAGAATGTGGCTCTCTAGTTCATGCTTTTATCCATTTGATTATACATCCCCTCAACAATTCAAGTTAAATGAATATTTTCATTGTGAAATTATCCCAGTTAAAAAAATAAAACTGGTAGAGAAAGTTAAAAGAAGACACTTAAAATTCCCCAAACAGGTGGGAACGATGTGATTTTAATGTTGGAAAAGAGGGGAAAAGTGTTCTTAATTAAAACAGAGGACAAAACATGGTGAGATGAATATCTGGGAAGCTGTAATTGTTCACACCATGATGGAAAAATCCCTGACTGGCCATTGGACACAGGATAGGAGTTGGGAAACTGTGGGAAGCTCTTGAAGTGACTCCTGTAGAAAATTCTACAGTTTGTCCACAATGAGTTAAATCAGGAGACTGGTTCAGGGCCCAGCTGGTACCAGGTGGCACAGATGTATAATATGTCCAAACAATTTGTGTATTCTGATGATTACAAAATGTGTCAATTATAAATCAATTGTCTATTCATTAAGTCAATTGCTCTTGTGATCTATTAATCCATTTCATCTCCTATAATTCAAAAATTGCAAATTGTGTCCCTATTTAGAAGACTCTACACATCTGAGCTATCACAAATTCAGGTTGGCGCTCTTCCCAATTAGTCTAAATGTCTGATAATTTTCTCTCCTTGCTATGTTTCATTCAGAAGATGAGGATTTGTTTCAGATTTGGATATCTGAGGAATTAAGTTACTTTTTAAAATTTTTATATAAAGTGAACAGATTTCATGCATTTCACAGGTACGATTCTAAGAAGACAATTATATTTCCCTTCCTCCACCCTCCCTCTGCCTCCCTCCCTCAGTACCCATCCTTCCTCCCCTTCTCCTATTTCTTTAATTTTTGCAAAAACATACTTTATAATCACAGACTTAATGCACCACTAACCATAATATTCTACAAGTAAAAAGATCACAGTTCCACAGCAGTATAAACAAAGACTACAAACAACAATCATATCACAAAATGTCCACTTCATTCCTATAGTTTTTTTTTTCTATTCTGTATTAACTGCCACATGTCAGAGAAAGCATGTGGCATTTGCCTTTTGGAACTAGCTTATTTCACTAAGTATAATGGTTTCCAGTTGATCCATTTTCTTGCAAGAAAGCATTTCATTCTTTTTTATGGCTGAGTAGATTCCACAGTGAATATATACCACACACTTTATGCTTAATGGTTAAATTAGGAGCATTTTCCTTTAGAGGAAAAGTTATTTACTTGGCGCTGTGGCACAGCAGGTTAATGCCCTGGCCTGAAGCACCAGCATACATATGGGCGCCAGTTTGAGACCTGTCTACTCCACTTCTGATCCAGCTCACTGCTATGGCCTGGGAAAGCAGTAGAAGATGACCCAATTCCTTGGGCCTCTGCACCCACATGGGAGACCCAGAAGAAGCTCCTGGCTCCTGGCTTTGAATCAGCACAGCTCCAGCTGTTGTGGCCAATTGGGGAGTGAACCATCAGATGGAAGATCTCTCTCTGTCTCTCTCTCTCTCTGCCTCTCCTCCTCTCTCTGTGTAACTCTGACCTTCAAATAAATAAAGCTTTTTAAAAAAGTTATTTACTCGACAATGTATGGAATCTTAGATTAGACAAATCAAATTACTTACTTTGCCCCTAATTAACATGAACACTTCCAAGCCAGGAAAAGTTTAGACACTTAAAGTCAACACCACTCAAGATTTCTATAACTTCTTATCCTACCAAACACTTCAATAAATGTTATTTTATGCTCATACCAACCCTAAGTAATAGATTTTTATTATCACACCCCTTTCACATAAGGAATTTGGAGTTCATAAAAATTACTGACCCTATATAACAACACCAAATCATGGAGTCTGGGTTAGGCCTCTGGCATGTTCTCAGTTCCTTTGTCCATCATAATTTCTAAAGCTTGTGCTCTGAATAGAAGTCTGACAACCTTGCATTTTAACTAGGATCTAAAAACTATCTGTGTACAATTTCTAAAAACTAACTGTGTACAAATTATCTGACAAGTTTTCACTCATCAATGCAGACAGAAGTCTTAGAGAACTCTTAGTCAACATCATCTTTTACTCGTAAACAGTAACAGGGATAGAAGCTGCCAGCAAAACTATTTCCTATTCTTCTTGAGTTCTGTTAATTTTAGAAGCCAGAGGCATCACTGGAATTTCAGAGTTCCACTTCAAATCCAGCTTCCTGATAATGCTCCTGGGAAAGTAGCAAATGATGGCCCAAGTCATTTGTGTCCCTGAACCTATGTGGGAAACCCAGATGGAATTCCAGTCTCCTGGCTTTGGTCTGTCACAGCCCAACCATTGTGGCCATTTGGGAAGATCTCTCTTTCTCTCTCTCTCTCTCTAACTCTGCCTTTAAAATAAATAAATAAATCTTTTAAAGAAAGAAAAAAGACTTTCCAATAATATTAAGAATCAGAAACTTAGAAAATATCTATTAAAAATTATCAGTACATTTAACTTCATAAAATAAAATTTTCTACATAGAAAAATATCTTTACACACAAGGTTGAAGGATAAATGACAGCTTTAAAAAGTAATATTCTTAAATCCATGACTAACTCATTAAAATTCTAATTCTTTAAAGTTCTTACGAATTATAAAATGTTTTAAATATAAAGGCAAACAATATTAAAAGGGACTTCACATAGGAAAACAAAAAATATGTGAAGAATCTTATTTTGGTGATGAAAATATTCTAAAACTTATACATGATAATGGTAGCAAAATTGGTTACTTACTAAAACAAAATAAAATCATTGAATTGTACTATAAACTATATGATAAGTTAAATATGCCTACTAACATTATTACTGAACAATAGCATTAAATGTTCTTTCTCATTAATATTCAGAACAATGCAAACTATACCATATTTTTCTGGTTTGTTTCCTACCTCTCTGATAGCTCCTGGGTATTTCTTGATCTTCCTTCCACCTCTAGAGCGACCGTTCCTTAGGGTACTCTACAGAACCCCTTTTCTATGTTGCCACATTCCCTCCACAGTGGTTACCACCTGTGATCAGGGCTCAGTACCAACCACAGAAACGATGTAAAACATTCTATGCATATTTTCTAAGCCCTAGAGTTATGCATTCAACTTTCAGATTGGCATCTACACTTGGTAGAATTATGAAGACTTCAAATTTCATGTCAGAAGGAAAACTCTTAGTCCCATTCCTGCCCTGACCACAATTCTTCTCTATGCACCCACTTGTTCAAGTCAAATCTCAGATTCATCCTTGGTCTCCTTATTTCTTTCTTCCCTCAATAGCAGAAATACCTATTAATTCCACTCATTCTTCACAATGTTATTGTCCCCCTGGAGTTCAAAACATTGAACAATTCCAAGAGCATCCTAACTGATTTTTCATTCCTAACCAAGTCTTTCTGTAATCTATTCTCCAAAAACTATAAGAAAGATTTTATTAAAATAGAAGCAATCTTAGAGTGACAGACATTAAGACACACCACTCAAACTCTGTCCAGTGGAGACTTGGTGTCCAAAGGCTGGGATGATGGCACCTCCTTTGGGATTGTCTTGTTTTAACTTTTATTTAATAAATATAAATTTTGAAAGCATAGCTTTTGGATTACAGCGGCTTTTCCCCCCATAACCTCCCTCCCACCTGCAACCATCCCATCTCCCACTCCCTGTCCCATCCCATTCTTCATCAAGATTCATTTTCAATTCTCTTTATATACAGAAGATCAACTTAGTATATATTAAGTAAAGATTTCAACAGTTGGCACCCACACAGATACACAAGTATAAAGTACTGTTTGAGTACTAGTTTTACCATTAATTCACATAGTACAACAAATTAAGGACAGACATCCTACATGGGAAGTGAGTGCACAGTGACTCTGTTGTTGAATTGACAATTGACACTCTTATTTATGATGTCAGTAATCACCTGAGGCTCTTGTCGTGAGCTGCCAAGGCTATGGAAGCCCTTTGAGTTCACAAACTCTGACCTTATTTAGACAAGGCCATAATCAAAGTGGAAGTTCTCTCCTCCCTTTAGAGAAAGGTGCCTCCTCCTTTGATGGCCCGTTCTTTCCACTGAGATCTCACTATTGTCTTAACTGCAGAGAACTACCTTGCCACAGATCACTCTCCATCCTGGAGAGACCCTCATCTACTGTCTGTTCAGGTGGATATAGGAACACTTACCTCAGCCTGACTGGGGACCACACGAAGAATCCTTCCAGTATTAGTGATGCCCTTGGGATCAGTCAAAGCCATTGTTGGGTCTTTCTGTTTCTGCTCAATCCTTCTTTCTTCTCCTTCTTTCACAGATGTAAATCTAAATGAATTCAGAACTTAACTTTGTCTTTAAACTCTTTGTCTCTAAACTCTAAATCAAGTTGTATCCTTGAGAAAGCCATCTGCATAAGTCTTTCGCTTCTCTACTTAAAAACTCTGCAATGGCCTTATTTGGGTGCTACTGACTCAAACAGATTCCTTTCTTGTCACTCTGCTGCTGTAGTTTGCTAAGCATCAATCCTCAAACACACCAAATTCCTGCAGGCCTCAGCATTATGATACTTGGTAGAATCAACTTAAGTTTTCATCCTGACAATAGAATTCAAGCTACTATAGACTATGGGAAACAGATCACACACAGATAACATATTTCATCACTCTCTATGCTTCTTACAGGAATGATTCTGATGTAGAAAGCCTGACAGTGACAGTCTCTGTAGCACAGAGCTTTGTTCACAGAAAACATCCAGTAAATGCAATGTATATGGATCAGGCCATTGGGCAACAAATACCCTATCACAGGACCAAAGCACTATCACCAAGGGCATCTCAAATCATCTCTTCTGTAAGAATCAAAGCCAAACTCTGGTGGAGTAAGAGATGGAGAGACAGGAGACCACTGATGCACATTTATAATTGATACACCTTTATAATGTATAATTGATGAAATTTACAACTGTGTTTTAAGGTTGAAATCAGAAACTCTTTCAAGACTAACTAAACCACAACCTCAGCAATGACTCATACTTAAGGTATTCAAGGAAGTAGCAAGAACATTGGCACTGGGCTGCTATTTTTTTTTTTTTTTGCAACTCTTGATTATCACATCTCAGTATCTCCAATTCAGGAAAGGTTTCTTCATGAATAATTCCATATTAATTCTTTCCTCTTCTCCCATTGAATCTGTGCAAGTAGGTCAGAAACAAAGAATCATTTTTTCTACCTATTCACAGTATATATTTTCTCTCTAATTCCAGGGCACTTCACGTAATGTCATTTTCTTCCTATGGATCTCTATGAATAAACTCCTATGATTCTATTTCATTTGTAAGCACACACAGTTTAGATAGGCAATGCCTTCCTGAAGCTAATAATTATGGTACCTTTAAAAAGAATCTTGTCAAAAAAAAGTACTTTACTTGGTGATTTAAATAACTGAAAGTTGCAAAAACAAATCAATAAACAATCACTTTTAGGGTCCTTTGCTTCTTAATCAGGAGTAGTTTGTCTTTGAATTTCAGTACTGATAGGTTAACAAATAACTCATGATTTAAAAATTACCATGAAGCAACACTTAAAGATGCAAAATCTGGACAAAAATGGAAAAAACAGGTAATAGAAGTCGGTGGGGGAAAGGGGATCACACATCTTTTCCAAACAAGCCCAAAATTTAATTATCACTTTCATTTAAATCCAAACACCCAGGTTCTTGTTCTAAGGAGACCTACTCACAGAATATTTTCATGACTAACCTTATGTTTGTGACTGAAGATTAAAAGCTAAATATTATTTGACAAGTTTTTATATGACGACATAAAGAGCGGCTAGAGCCCACTGTGGACTCAGACATCTCTGCCAACATCTTTTGCCTGCCAAAATATAGCTTCAATAAGCACACATAAATTTTATTTTTAATAAATAACCACAAAATGGCTTCACAAACAGGCTGAACTGAGGATAATTGTAGCTTACAATGAATATGTGTTCCAGTTTCAGTAAACAGAAGTTACACAGTCTGAAGCTGGCACGCGCAATCCCCCTGTATGCACTGGTAGGAAAGCATCAGGCAGGAACACCCTGGTGATTTTCTTGGTCAGAGGCCTACGTGCTAACGACTTGGGCTCCTGCCTTCCTGCCCTAGCCCCTCCTGTTTGCCGACGCAGACCTTGGGTTTTAAGAGTCCCGAGAATTTAAAAGGATAGCTGAGGTCTCTACTTGGTGTCCCCAAAGGGTCTTTGTGGTAAGAAAAGTTCTTTATGCCCTGATTGCCATGCAGACACCTATGAGGGTTTCAAATGAATGAATAAAGGGCATCTGGGGGGAATAAATACTGATGTGATGAGAAGGAACCAGTGAGAATAAGTTGTTCTTTTTAACTAACTTTTCTTGGAATTTACATGTTCCTTCTACTCAAAGGAGCCTTTGGGAAGCGTGTGTTGCCTTTTCCTCTGTTGGCAACCTTTTTGTTGTTGTTGTTCTCTTTTTTTAGTAAACAAATCAACTGATGTCTTAAGAAAAAAGGCAGCATATTGAAAACTTAATGATTTTTTTTTCTCATTTAGAAATCAGTTTTATGTTGAAGCTTTCTTGACCACACATGTACTTGGATGAACTTCCCTCCCACTCAAGGAAAAGAGTTGCACAGTTCTAACAATTCTAACACTTCCAGCTCAAATTCTCCAAATTCTCCCTCACTTCACACTGACCCAGGAAAATGAAAAAAAGGAGAGAAGGTTTTTAACTTCCTTTTGAAGATGAGGAAAGAGAATCTTATCTCTAGTAAAAATTTTATCTCTAGTGAAAACAGGCTCTTTTGTGGAAAGAAGACGTGATGATGGATCAAACAGCATTCGGAATTCCAGGCATGCCAAGATATCACCAGGTTAAATGGGGAGGATGACTCAAAGACCCCAGTTCGGTTTGAAAATAAATAAAATTACTTCCCCTAAGTGCTCTGCATTCCTGTTTGTACTCAGCAATTTACATGATTTTCATCCTTCCTGTGGTGACCTGGCACTCGCTTCTTAGCTCACAGTTGATTTTATTTGTTCGGAATTTACTGAGCTCTTCTTTGTGAGATGCATGTAACTGATCCCTAGAATGGTTGGGGGGTAGGACATGTGATGCTGGAGGATGAGTAGAATAAGAAGATAGCACTGACACCCAGAAGGACCAGCCTGAGTACTGGGAACAGAGCAAGACTATGGAGGAAGGGAGGAGTGACTCACGCTGCCTGTCGGAGGCTGACTTCCACCAGCAGGAATGCCTTGTGGTGTATTATGACCTATGAAGCACTGACAGCCTGCAATGCCATCTCGCAGTTCAGTGCAGTGCTTCAGCATTGCCAAGGTTAGTTAGATTCCTCATCTTAACCTCAGGCCTCCTCCAGTCTGTATCCTTTACAACCCTTCAAAATCCCCAGCAATATTTCTCTAAGCAAATCCTCCCTGACTCCAATTAGTCAGTTTTCCTATTCCTCACTGAAAAGTAAATTTAACTCTCAATCTCTTGTTAAATAGTTTTGTGTAGAAATCTAAGGAGGATACAGAGAAACAGAATCTTTTACATCAAAAAGCTTATAATCTAGCAGAAGTGTTAGACATGTAAAAGATTAATTTAAAAAATTCCAGAATAGAGATACAAAATAAAATGTGAGCACATTGACGAAGCAGTGATAAATCTTGGTTTGGTGGGATTACAGATGATTTCACAAAGGTTCTTGAATGAAAGCTGAGCCAAGAGGCATGAATGCTTTTCAGGGAGTACAAGAGTCAGCAAGAGCAAAACAAAAGATGCACAGGCAGGTAGCTAAGAGTGGTTGTATTTGAGTGTGGTCAGAGCATAAAATACTCACAGAAAAATAGCAGGAGCTGAAAGGTTGGTTTGGGTCTGATCAAATCCCAATCTGTAGAACTTAAAGGTATTCTATGGGGGCCAGTCTTGTGGCATAGAAGAAAGCCACTACCAGCAGTGCTGACATCCCATACGGGCACTGATCCAGGCTGGTTTGAGTCCCAGCTAATCCACTTCCAATCCAGCTCTCTGCTAACGCAGCAGAAGAAGGCACAAGTCTTTGGGCCTCTGCCACCCATTTGGGACGCACAGAAGAAGCTGCTGGCTCCTGGATTCAACCTGGTCCAGCCCTGGTGATTGCAGTCATTTGAAAACTGAGCTACCAGATGTAAGATCTCAAGATCTGTTTCCCTCTCTCCCACTCTCTCTCTCTGTATCTCTGCCTTTAGAAAAAGTTATTCTGTGGATAATAGGAAGCATTTGAAGTTGTCTTAGGAGGAAAAAAATGACTTGCACTGACCGATAGTGTAGAATTGTAGCTCTGAAAAGGATTGATCAGAGATGACCAAGTCAGAAACAGGAATTGACCCACGTCAATGATGAAATTATTGTGGGAACAGCAATCAGTAATCTAAGAAGCCTTATAGAGGCTGGAGTAGACATGGACAAGGCTCCACTGTCACATCTCAATCTCCTTGCCACCCTTGGTTTTTGACAACCAGACAGACTACTGAGAAAGCACATGCTAGTAGGACAAATTAGCTACAGAGCAGTGCTGTTCAATAGAACCCACTGCAATAATGGATACTGAGCATGTACCTGAAGTGCTGAATTCTTGATTTTATTTTACTTTAATTTACAAAGTCTGGCTAATGCTACCAGGTGGACAGTCCAATTCTAGAGAACAAAATATTCATAAATCAAAAAATAAAAGTAATTTCTGAAAATTTCCTTTATTCTTTTTACCAATTGCCACATTTCAGTATCTTTGCTGGATTTTGAAGATGGTGTCTACCTATCTATCAAAATTCCAATCTTGGGGCCGGGGCTGTAGCATAGCGGGTGAAGCTGTCACCTGCAGTGTTGGCATCTCATATGGGTGCCAGTTGGAGTCCCGGCTGCTCCACTTCTGATCCAGCTCTCTGCTATGGCCTACATAGCAGAAGAAGACGGCCCAAGTGCATGAGCCCCTGCACCCACATGGGAGACCTGGAGGAAGATCCTGGCTCCTGGCTTCAGATCGGTGCAACTCCAAAAATTGCTGGCAGCAGATGGAGAACCTCTCTCTCTCTCTCTGTGCCTCTCCTTTTCTCTGTGTTGCTCTGACTTTCAAATAAATAAATAAATCTTTTTTAAAAAATCCATTGTTAACATTGGATTTAGCTCATAGCAAAACTTCAAAGATATTTTCACTTACAAAAGGGGCACTTTCAAATCACTTGGTTGGGCTGTCTCATCTCTGATTCTACTCAGAAGAGCCTCTCCATGGTTAAACAGATTGTGGGTATCAGTAAAAGGTTGACTGCTTCTCTCTGATTTCACTGCCTCTGGACTATCCAGTTTCCAATAAAAGCTTTCTGGTGAGTCACTGCCTCATTGTAAACCAAGTACAGGAGATGACCAGAGTGTGTTGCTAAATGTTTGTTTGTTTGTTTGTTTAGTTGATTTGTGGTATTAACTTTCTGGATCATAGAAGTGATTTTGTTCAATATTTTTTCAACTGAATTTGGAGTCAAGAATTCTGATCAGTTCTTAAGACTTTGAGTACTCCAGGTAGTTCTTTCAAGAACATCCTTTTTCAGTTTTCTTGGAAACTGATTCCTTGTTACATGAATTCAGATACACTATATGTCATGGCCACCAGTCAGCTCTCCAGACATGGGATCTTTTAGGCACTTCACTCCTTATAACACACACCCCCACACACACACAGAATACAGTAGCAGACTAAGTAAAACTATCATTAGATGAATTTTTACTTGCTAATATCTCTGACGAAACATACAAGAGAAACAATGGAAGACATTCAGCAATAAGAGGCTGTTGAAATAACATCTAAATTACACATTGGTTATCTCTAGCAAAGCAGGTGTTCAGAAGATGGCTATGACAATATGAATCTCTGATAACCTTTAAAAACAGGGCATATTGCCTTGAAACCGTAATGAAAGAAATAGATGTGCCTGAACCACAAACAGGAAACAGTACTTTTCAAACTGTAGGTCATAACCAAGTAGGTTATGAAGTCAATTTAATGTGCATGAATCAAATTTTAAAAATAGGAAAAATATGAATAGAACAGAAAATGGAGAGCATCATTATTATCCATAATAAGGATGGGAAACACTGTATTTTAAAGCATCATTTATGTTTGCCTAAGTGTGCCATCATGGTATAAAACAGGTCTTTTTTACAGAGCTTTACAGAGAGCTTGGAAGTTACCAATTCCCAGGTGATAGACCCTGAGGTTTCCAAATGATACAATTGTTCCATGTGAAAAATATTTATCAAACAACTATTCTATGCCTGATATTAGATTCAGATGTAAGAACATAAGATGAGTATATGATTACTTCATCAAATAATTCACCACCTAAGAGTACGTACATATAATTATAAATCAATGAGTGCACAATTGGTGTGTGTGGAGGTAGCTGGGAACATGGCAGAAGGAACCTGCACTTGGGCATATGGCAGAAAGCACATCGGGCAAGCTTCACAGAGAGGTTGGCATTTGGTTCACTCTCAAAAAGTGTCTTGGGCTGGCGCTGTGCCACAGCATGTTAAAGCCACAGCCTGCAGCGCTGGCACCACACATGGGTACCAGTTTGAGTCCTGGCTGCTCCACTGCAGATCCAGCTCTCTGCTATGGCCTGGGAAAGCAGTATAAGATGACTCAGGCCTGAGTCTCAGGGAGACCTGGAAGAAATTCCTGGCTCATAGCTTCAGATCAGCTCAACTCTAGCCGTTGCAATAATCTGGGGGGTGAACCAGTGGATGGAGACCACCCCCCCTTTCTCTGGTTTTACTTCTCTCTGTAATTGTCTTTCTTTTTTTTTAACTTTTATTTAGTAAATATAAATTTCCAAAGTACAGCTTGTGGATTACAGTGGCTTTTTCCCCCCCATAACTTCCCTCCCACCCGCACCCCTCCCATCTCCCACTCCCTCTCCCATTCCATCCACATCAAGATTCACTTTCAATTATCTTTATATACAGAAGATCAATTCAGTATATATTAAGTAAAGATTTCATCAGTTTGCACCCACACAGAACATAAAGTGTAAAATACTGTTTCAGTACTAGTTATAGCATTACTTCACATTGGACAACACATTAATGACAGAGATCCTACATGAGGAGTAAGTGCACAGTGACTCCTGGTGTTGACTTAATTTGACATTCTTTTCATGGCATAAGTAATCTCCCTAGGCTCTAGTCATGAGTAGCCAAGGCTATGGAAGCCTTTTGAGTTTGCCGACTTCAATCTTATTTAGACAAGGTCATAGTCAAAGTGGAAGTTCTCTCCTCCCTTCAGAGGAAGGTACCTCCTTCTTTGATGGCCCCGTTCTTTCTACTGGGATCTCACTCGCAGAGATCTTTCATTTAGGTCTTGTTTTGTTGTTGTTTTGTTTTTTTTGTTTTTTGTTTTTTTTTTTTGTTTGTTTGTTTTTTTCCAGAGTGTCTTGGCTTTCCATGCCTAAAATACTCTAATGGGCTCTTCAGCCAGATTCGAATTCCTTAAGGGCTGATTCTGAGGCCAGAGTGCTGTTTAGGACATCTGCCATTCTATGAGTCTGCTGTGTATCCCGCTTCCCATGTTGGATCATTCTCTCCCTTTTTTATTCCATCAGTCAGTATTAGCACTTCTCTCTGTAACTGTCTTTCAAATAAATAAACCTTTTTTAAAAAAAAAAGTAAGGGTCTTTAAAGGAGAAAGACAGAGAGCTATTCCAAAAAAGTCAGAATATCTTCTATAAGGACTGGGAAGAGACATGACATGCACTGCACCTAGTGGGGTGGCACTCTTAATTTCATTGCACATCTTCCTCACTCTTTCATACAGCCCTCTAGCCAAGAGGCAGAGTGAAAGTTGAGATATATAGTTTTCATTATTTTAGAATTGTAAATAATATGCTGGTGATTGATTTACATCTAAAAAGCATCACTTTTAGGAGCCAAGTTTTTCAGAAGGAAGAGTTCCTCTTAAATGAGTCAGAAGTTATACTTCCTGGGAAAGAAAACAAGTCAGTGGAATTATAGCAGCTTAGAAAACCATATATAGTTCAAACACCTTTCTTTTGATAGTGTGAATGAAACAAATATTTATTCAAAAACAGAATGGTACTTTTAAGAGAATCAAGAAAATTAGGTCATGCTTTCACATACTTATAACTGTTATAGGACATACATCATTAAACTGAATTTCACACTTACAAAATTTACGTTAATTGGGGAGGGGGCTGGAAATCGAGGCCCAGAGTATTAGGCATGAGAGCCATCAAGAATCACAAAAGGCTTTTAGAACCAATTTAAGCAGCATGTGTGTGCTTTATAAGCATGAAATTATAGAGCTGAAAGTAGAACTTCAAAATAGCACTTTTCATTAATTTTTTCTCGGCATCATTTACAGTTGAGCATGAATATATTTGATATTTATTTCAAACCACTTTTCTTCCTTCTCTTTTTCATAGTTCCTGAAAGAGCAACTTTTTCTAACAGCATTTCAAGGCATAGACACCAAACGAGGTAGCAGAATGGAACAGAACTTTATGTATTAGTCAGAGCAACTGCTAAAAAGAGATAATCAGTAAGTTGCTGCGGCTTAGGCAAATAATCTTAATCAGTCTTCCAAATATACTGTGTGTATATCCTTTCTTTGCAATGACCTGAAATGAGCATGCTGAATAATTTTTCAAGTAATCTTAAACAATGAAAATGCTTTTTCTATTTTAGATTTCATAAATTCCATGAGAATAGCCATTGTAAAGATTTTGCATCACTTGGAGATATAATGTCAGTCTCAAAAATGATTTTTTAGGGGCCATCACTGTGGCACAGTGGGTTAAAGCCCTGGCCTGAAGTGCCGGCATCCCATATGGGCGCCGGTATCCTATATGGGCACCAGTATCCCATATGGGCGCCAATTCTAGTCTAGTCCCAGCTGCTCCTCTTCCGATCCAGCTCTTTGCTATGTGTCGCTCCCCCTCTTCGTGGAGGAATGACACAGGACCCTGCGTTGTTCTTTCGTCTGCTCGGCCCTCCCCGGGTTTGCTGCTGGTTCTTCCCGGGTTGGCTACCGTCCCTTCCACCTCCGTGGAAGGGCGGTTCCCCCTGCCACTTTCCCCACTTCCGCGGGGGAGCAGCACACCGCCGGCCGGCTCTCTAGAGGGCTGCACAGGTGTTCCTTCAAATAGATGTTCCTGGTGCATGTTGTCTCTCTCCTCCTTTATAGTCCTCTTCCGCCAATCCCAACTCTGCTACCCACACACCAAGTACGCTGCTCTCCTCCAATCAGGAGCAGGTCCTACAGTTTATTGGTTGAACTGGAGGCAGCTGTGTAGAAGCTGTTTCCTCCTCTCCCAGCGCCATATTGTGGGAGAGCAGATGCATAGAATAAGTCTTAATTCCAGTAACTTAGTCTAGTCCGAGTTGCTCCCAGTTGCTCCCCACAGCTATGGCCTGGGAAATCAGTAGAAGATGGTCCAAGTCCTTGCATCCCTGCACCTGCATAGGAGACCCGGAACAAACTCTTGGCTTCTGGCTTCGGATCAGCACAGCTCTGGCCAATGTGGCTATCTGGGGAGTGAACCAGCGGATGGTTTCTCTCTCTCTCTCTCTCTTTCTCTCTCTCTCTCTCTCTGCCTCTCCTCTCTCTGTGTAACTCTGACTTTCAAATAAATAAAATAAATCTTTAAAAAATTAGTTTTTTTAAGAAAATAACTTTGATTTGAAATAGAAAAATAAATAACATTTCAAGATTTATCATAGCATTTTTTTTATTGTTTGTTTGTTTGTTTGTTTTTGACAGGCAGAGTGGACAGTGAGAGAGAGAGAGAGAGAGAGAAAGGTTCACTCTCCAATGGCCCCCACGGCTGGAGCACTGCGGCCGGCGCACCGCGCTGATCCAAAGGCAGGAGCCAGGTGCTTCTCCTGGTCTCCCATGGGGTGCAGGGCCCAAGCACTTGAGCTATCCTCCACTGCCCGGGCCACAGCAGAGAGCTGGCCTGGAAGAGGGGCAACCGGGACAGAATCCAGCGCCCCGACCAGGACTAGAACCTGGTGTGCCGGTGCTGCTAGGTGGAGGATTAGCCTAGTGAGCCGCGGCGCCAGCTAGCATGGTTTAAAAAAAAATTAAACCCTCCATCTCAGGGATCCATCAGTTTTCAGGTCTTAGAAGAAGAAACACAGTGAGCATAATTTCAGACTCTCTCCATGACTTAAAAGTCAGACAAACCCAAAAGAATCATAACTTGTTAAGGCAGTTCTTAAGTTCTTAAGAATAGGAAAAGTGATTATGACTTAGATTTTGTGTGGGTTTTGTTTTCATCCTGCAGGAGTGAACGTTAGGCTGAAAATACATAAATTTTGGAGTCAAATTTGTAGCTGCTTCCCCAGCTGCCTGAATGCTACAATGTTGGATTTTTCAAATTCCTCTCTACCTTGGAGGAATCAGATATTTTCAGGGGCACCAAGCTGGGTGCTTTTCTGTCCAGCAAGACTTCAATTGTCTACCTGTTTACATAGCACAAGCTCTGTAATTTAATCTCCACCACAAAAGACAATCATTATGATTAAATCAGGTGCCGGTTTAACAAGGTACACCTAATAGGCACTTCTGCTCATCAGGTCTTGTGCAAACAACATTCTTTCATTGTGCAACATGTAGAATAACTCAGCTTTTTCATCCTGTTGCAGACTTGAACACCAGGCTGGACGTGCCGCCTCTTGACTGACTTCTCAGTGAGAAGCAGAAGAGACACCACTCTGTTCCCGAGACTGTGGCCTCAGTTCACGTAGCCTATATGAAAGCAGGAAAGAGACACATTTTCCACTGTTTGCACTCGCTGTGGGTTTCTGGTATACCACATGACTGAGGCCATGTCTCTTAAAGCACGTGGTGAAAAGAATGTGCCTCAGAGAACCCAAATTTTTCCAAAGTCATTTGGTTTCCCCAGTTTGTAAATTCCCCTTATACTCTTATTCAAATAGACTAGTAAGCATGTGCTTATGCACACACACAAACACACATACACACACCTCAACATGAAGAAAGCAAGGGAAAAGCAAAAGTATGGTCTAAATGCAGCAAGTGAAAGATAAAGCATTTAAAAGAGAAAGAGAAATAAATACTAAAAGGGAACAGAGCCCACATTAAAGAAATATCCTAGGAAAGGGAAAATAAAATATTTTGAGTACTGTTAGAAAGGAAAATATGTCAAAGAAATGAAAAAAAAAACACCTAGCAGAATTGCAGCTCATGAGTGAATTTATGAACTATCATGTCTTTTCAAGCCCAAATGGGGAAGCATGTGAATCAGTTTCTCCTATCTCTGTCCAGTGTCTTGGCTCTTTCTGTGTTTTTGTCACCGTATCGCACATTTTTCTTCTTTTATAAATCTCCCTCCTTCTCAGGGAGGTGGATAGAAGGTGGCCTCTAGATAAATGACTATGATCCCTTCTGGGGTGAGGAATGTGGAGGAACCATGTCAGGAATTCTAAGCAGTCAAGTAGAGTTAGGCTTGGGCAGAGCTGTTGTTTGTAGCATGGAAATCCAGTGAGTTTGGACACAGAAATAAGGGGCCTAATGTCCTCAGAAATCATTGCCATTTTATTTCCTCTTTAGAAGCAACTCAAGGTTTAAAAAGACACTCTCATTGTCAGAGACACACTATGGGCTTCTGATTTGCTGCTTAGATAGAGAAGTTGTTTCGTGATGCTCTTTCATATAATTTCAGGCTTTGGGACAGAAGAAGCAACTGTCTGCCAGTGTGTTTCATATTTTGCCTCTGCAGTACGTATCACAGCCACATTCACCGTGTATTACACATTCAGGTGGCAGCTCATGGAGAAATTTATTTCTCCCCGAGTTGTTCACTGCTGTTTCAAGAATATAAAGGAATTATGTATAAAGACAGAAATCCCCAAGATTTATGTTACAAAAGAAAAACCAGAAACTATATAAAGCTGCTTTAAGGTATGTGTGTATGTGTATGAGATAATTTATATTTTATACATATGGTGATCACTGCTGTATAGATACACACATATATATGTAACTCATCTCCCTATCTTACTTTTTAAAGCAGCCCTGTGACCATTTTTATGTACATGTCTTTCCACATAAAGGGATATTTATAACTCACTATGATAAAGTTACATATAGTAAGTTACCTAAGGACTATTGAGGATACTCAATAATCAAAGCATGATGCAGCTTTTGGCCTTGTTCCCTGTAGGACTGTTTCTAGTAGCCAATTGTCAAATAGAAGCAAACACATCTGCATGACATTGGATCCCAACACTAATCTCATTTGCATTTGGTCCCAAGTTTTAAAACTCTTCTGCACCAACATGAAACTTCCTCTTATCCCTCTCTCAAATTCTAACACTCCCTGCTTGGCATAACATGACACTGATGCTGATAAGAATGAAGGTGATAATGATGATGGTGGTGGCAGTGGGGTGATGATGGCAAGAATGATAACAGTTACTGAAAGTTACTACTTGATAGGCATTAAGTTTGGATGTTTTATGGATCATCTCATTCAATTTTTGTAATAATCCCATGAGGAAAGACCTATCCCTGTTTAACAGGTGAAGAAAGTGAAACACAGAAATGGTAGCTAAGTACTACACTCAAGGCTGTGCACTAGAGTGACAGAGGCCAAGTCTGAACCCAGAAAATCCCATCCCAGAACTTGCACAGTTATCCCCAACTTTCACTTGCTTCTCCTGATATCCATGCAGGTCGCCAATCACTGAAAATTTGGACTCCAGATGCTCCAGCCAGGCACAGTGGGGATTGAATGTGCAAGTGTCTAAGTGTGAATATGTATTCAACTGACTACATGTGGGCAAATTTAGAGCCAATTGCTACAAATTGATTGGGCTATGGAAGGATCCAAATATATAAGGGTCCAAAACAAGCAAACTGTTTCACAGTCTGGCTATTTCTTTCACAGAGACAAAGCCAGAATCCCTGTGAGTAAGGTCATGCCTATGGCATTACAGAGAACATGTCCTGAGTAGGTTCTTCAATGCCTTCCCAACCAAAGCCCCCAAATATCCATAATCAAATATGTGGTCATTTGTGTTCTGACATTCCACTGGGATCTGAAATGAAATGTAAATGCAATATGAAAACCCAGGATCATACTGTATAATAGGGAACTAAGGAAAGAGTTCTAGAAAGAGTCAAGATACAAAGTATCTCCAATCCAATCCCTTCACTATTGCTGCCATTCACATACCTACACACGTATGCACACCCTACAATGAACCACCAAAATGATGGTCAAAAATAGTCAACATGGGGCCAGCCCTGTGGCGCAGTGGGTTAAAGCCCTGGCCTGAAGTGCCGGCATCCCATATGGGTGCCGGATCGAGACCCGGCTGCTCCACTTCCTATCCAGCTCTCTGCTATGGCCTGGGAAAGCAGTAGAAGATGGTCCAAGTCCTTGGGCCCCTGCACCCACGTGGGAGACCTGGAAGAAGCTCCTGGCTCCTGGCTTCAGATCAACGCAGCTCCAGTCATTGCGGCCAATTGAGGAGTGAACCATCGGATGGAAGACCTCTCTCTCTCTCTCTCTCTCTCTCTCTGCCTCTCCTCCTCTCTCTGTGTAACTCTGACTTTCAAATAAATAAATAAATCTTAAAAAAAATAGTCAATGAGCAGTAGGCAAAATTACTAGGAAATGCTTCAAATTGGCAATGAAAATAAAAGCAAGGAAAAACTTTCATTTAATCTATACTTTAATATTTCATTCAACAAATAATTGGGTATTATGTCTTAGGGATATAAGTTAAGGAGATGTCAGTCTAAAGTAAAAGGGAAATGACAAAGTAGCATAAATATACCATCTTTACCATCTTTTTTCAGTCTTTTTTGTGAATGATTGCATGTTATCTACATATATGTAAGTTTTCTGACAGATTTGAAATAAATAACCCATTTTATCAGGAAATAGTTATTGTTTGGGGTTTTAAATATGCCTCCACTCCCTCATTAGTTGGTAGTCAACTTTTAAAGATATTTAGTTTGAAGTAACAATAAATCTTGGCTCCACATTTAATTTCTTTATCTATTTTCTGCTCAATTTCTGAATTTTAAGTGCCCATATTCTGATTTCAAGCATGCTCTCAAGTTAATATACATGTGTTAATATATAAGTGTAGTAGAAAAGAATTATGGCACAAAATGTATAAATATCCATCCTTTTTAAAAAGGATCTTAAAGCTAGTTATGGTAAAAATATAGAAAACACATAACTTTACCACAAAATGTATACAAATTATTGTGACGATTAGAAAGGTGAACATTCTTCCAGATGAATGAGAAGTTTTTACTTATTTAAAATCATCACACAAGAGAGTTTTTCTTAAGAAAAAAGAAAACAAGCTTCAAATTCTTCACGGTCTATCAATTTTTAAGAAGAGAATATGCAATATCACTTGTACCTGAAAATCTCAGCATTTACCTGTGTTTAAAGTGCTATGTGGGAGATAGACTTAATTGGAGCCTTTTAGTTGTGAATTTTCCTTTGGTAATACCCACACTAATAACACTCAAGGAAACAGCACTAGGTTCAGGTATGGTTAGATTCTGGGGCTCAAATGAAGACATTGGCATGAGCATCAGCTATTCCCTTGGCTTTGCTTCCTTCTGTGTTGACTTCATTTTCTGGCTCCATGCATTGGCCCCTGAAAACCCCAGGCTCACAGTCTCCCATGTTCAATTAGCAGAGGGAAGCGTCTTCCAAAGGGTCCCTTCATATGCCCTGGATTCATTCCTTCTTTTCTCCCAAAAATGATTGTCACTAACGGGCTTGAATGCACTGAATTGCCAAGCTTGGCTCAAAACTCCTCTCCTGGTGTCACCTGACAACCTACCTGAAGCAAACAGAGAAGAGTCCCTCAAATGCAAGGACGGGGAGCCTGATACTGAATATTTCAAGCAGATATCCTTTGCATATGCTTGGTTCTTCTGAGGGAGATCAGACTTGTGAGTCTTATATTCTAGTCACACATGAAGTAGTGCCAATGAGGACTACAGGAAAAGTTAAAATATAATTGCAGCTTTTGAACTAAAGTCTTTATCTAAATAACCAATTCTTAAATCCATGACTGACTTCCCAATAATGGTGTTGAAAAATGGGAGACATGGTTTCCTGAATCTTATGAGCACTTTGAATCCAAACAGAACAAATACACACAAAAGCAGGAAACAGCCAGATAATACATTGGGAGCTGTAGAAATGGTAGAAGGGCTCTGAGACCACCAGTCAGAACTAGGAATGAAGAGAAGGAGTAAAAACCATAAATGTAGATGAATTAATTTAGCCCAGCCAAATGAAGCTTTTAGAAAAAGTAATAGTAAACTACAAATACTCTGCAATCACAACTATTCAACACACGCAGTTTAGCCAAAACATACACACATACACACATACACTCTTCTCTGTATCATCTGCCTTTTTAGGTGGTATCATTACATTTCTAGAACAAGCTTGGGGGGGGTGCATAAAGTCTCTTATTTTGAATTACTTTAAACTCTTTGGAGGTAAGTAGGGTTATATATAAACTATAGTTTACAGTCAGAAAAAATCATAACAAATTAATAATGTTTTATGGGTTGAATTAATAATGATGGTCAATGGGATACATGTGGCCCTACTTAGGAAAACAGTCATAGTCTTGAAAAGAACCTGCAGGAGTCTTCTGGGAGCAACAGCATGACTCAAAGGAATGACTGATATTAGGAATTCAAATGCCAAGGGAAGGGGCAATTACATTATCTTGTGCTCTTTAGGAACTTCTTTATTTGACCATTTCCCTTGTCAATAAGCAGAATGGGTCTCATTTGCCTTAAATCAACTTATACTAGAGCAAGAATCTCTGAAATAAGTCTTGTCATATCCACCAGCCTCATTCAAACTAGATTGATTTTCTAAATTCAGTTAGTTTTTTGGCAAAATTATTTCACTCATAAAAAATGACATGTGAGGATTCATATGATTAAGAAGTTATAAAAGAATATGTAAAACATGGTTTATGGAAT
Source organism: Oryctolagus cuniculus (assembly GCF_964237555.1). NCBI lineage: Eukaryota > Metazoa > Chordata > Mammalia > Lagomorpha > Leporidae > Oryctolagus > Oryctolagus cuniculus. The sequence goes on along the minus strand of NC_091434.1, from coordinate 12,525,402 downwards.
TGTACATTTATATGAGGACACCTCAGAGGTGTTCAAACATAAATGCCCAGCAATCCATATACACAACTCCAAGGGAAGCTCCACTCACCTTGTGCTTTGTGTGAGTGATACTGCCTGCAGATGGGCCATGCAGAGATCCAGGACATTTGTCATTCTCTCTCTCTCTCTCTCTCTCTCTCTCTCAAGATTGATTGATTTGAAAGGCAGCTCTGTGGTACATTTTGTCTTTTCTGATCAGACAGTGTTTATAAGCAAAATCTTTTCACTAGTACACCGGGTAAGGAAGCAGTCTTGCTGTTTATTAAGACAGTGACAACTAGAAATATCATTACATGTATGTCAAATTCAACTTCTTCCTACTTCTCAAAAAATGTATTCTTAACATGAGCAAGCTAATATTTGACACCAAGTCTATAACAAACATTCTTACGCACTTATGACCTCAGATGCCATTGTGTGGGAAACTTTGAACCTGAAAGAATCCACCTGCTATAACCTTCTTGCTATATGGATAACAACACTGACAATCAAAGTGTTTCAAGACATATTCAACATCCTATGGGCAGTTATTTCCGGCCAGCGCCGCGGCTCACTAGACTAATCCTCCGCCTTGCGGCGCCGGCACACCGGGTACTAGTCCCAGTCGGGGCGCCGGTTCTGTCCCGGTGCCCCTCTTCCAGGCCAGCTCTCTGCTGTGGCCAGGGAGTGCAGTGGAGGATGGCCCAAGTGCTTGGGCCCTGCACCCCATGGGAGACCAGGATAAGTACCTGGCTCCTGCCATCGGATCAGCGCGATGCGCCGGCCGCAGCGCGCCGGCCGCGGCAGCCACTGGAGGGTGAACCAACGGCAAAGGAAGACCTTTCTCTCTGTCTCTCTCTCTCTCACTGTCCACTTTGCCTGTCAAAAATAAAAAAAAAGACATATTCAACATCCTATAGGCAGTTATTTCCAATATTAATAGTCCCCAGATGAAGGAACTAGTGCTCCCAGTTTTTAAATCATCCAGTAACGTGCTGCATGTAAATAATTTCAGAATGAGCATGCTTCTAACTTTGCTACAAATACAGAAAAGAAATCCCTTTCAGACGATTATCTGGCAAAACCATCACTAGCCAGCCAAGAAAAAGAATTTTCCTTTCTTTCTCTGCACATTCTCTCCTGCAAATACACCCACATAACAGGGATTCCCATTGCACATAGCTGACAAGGGGCTTCTATCTCTATAAATTGCATTTCCATCTATAAATAGCATTGCACTCCAAAAATCTCAGTGGAGTGGGCTTGGAGTAGATGAGCAGGACACTCCGTGTGTCTTTTCTTCAAGGTTAACAGGGAGATCCTCCGAGATACTCTGAGAGACGACTTACCCAACAGCCATCTTAAGCTCTCCTACACCGAAGAATCGAATTGTGCTGCAGCACACGTTGCTGTCGGGCACCAAATTGGCTCTTCTGTTACCGTCTCAGCCATTTCTAGGAGAAAGTCACTTCTCTCTCCACCATCCATTCTCTCATCCTCGGTGAGAATGAAGATGGTAAGAGCTTCTTTTGGGACGCAGTGATGCATCCTGGCTTGTGAATCCCTCTTGAAAGCAACTTGTACTTTAGGGAAAAATGTTTTCTTCCTGCTCTCAGTCCTGCTTCACTTCCCCGCAAGGCAGCCTGTGACCTGGTGGGTTGGGAGTCAGAATAACATTTCAGTGTTGAGTCCTGACTGCATTTTCCTTCCATTCATTTTTTTTTAATTTCTTCTTTGTTGAGTCTTGTTTTAAAAGATTTTATTTATTTATTTATTTGAGAGGTAGAATTACAGAGAGTGAGAGGGAGAGACAGAGAGAGAGAGGTCTTCCATCCGATGGCTCACTTCCCAAATGGCCACAATGGCTGGAACTGTGCCGATCTGAAGCCAGGAACCAGGTGTTCTTCCTGGTCTCCCATGTGGGTACAGGGGCCCAAGGCCTTGGGCCATCTTCTACTGCTTTCCCAGGCCACAGCAGAGAGCTGGATTGGAAGAGGAGCAGCAGAGACTAGAACCAGCGCCCATATGGGATGCTGGCGTCGTAGGCAGAGAATTAACCTACTGCACCATGGCGCTGGCCCTTTCCTTCCATTCATAAATAAAACTTATCTCTCCTGACCCTCAAAGGCTACTCTGAATTGGCTCAGAGTCTGATGGGGAAAAACATGGAGATGGGATCAACTGGTCCCCTTTGGGGAAGGGAAGAAATGAGTGACAAATACCATGGAAGCTCAGCATTGAGTTAGAATGCTAATGAAAGAAATTGAAGCCAGGGCCAAAGTCTTGTTCTTACTTGCCTTGGACCCAGACTGAGTGCACACATCATTAATTTCATCAAAAAAGAGACAAAGTGTCACTGGAACCCTCTATGATTAAACCAGCAGTAGATTCGTGGAAGATGTAAAACCAGGTGAAAGTACTTAGAAAGAAACCAAGAGGGAGTGTTATTGGTGCTGTGGAGGGTAAGCTGAGCTTGAGGCCACAGAGTTTATTAGATGGAGCCCAAATTCAGGGATTTGCATCTGGCTTCTTATCCAGGTTTTGCCTCCTACTAGCTCTGTGGCCTTGGAAATCCTCTCCAAGCTGTTTTTCTGTGTGATGAGGATGTTTCTGCACACAGTAGTTTTTGCGGCAATACATTGGGCAACCCCACAGAAACTTGAGAAGAACCATAAAAATGACTGTCATTTGGGATGTGGGGAATTCAGGCATGAATGAAAAGAAATAGAAAAGTGGCCATGTTAGCACTTTCAGGCAGTTGGATCTGAGATGAAGAGTGGACAATAGCTTGTGCAAGCAAGGGCAGGAAGAAAATCATCTTGTGGTGGATACCAGAACAAGAAAAGGAGCATGGCAAGAGATGAGTTCAGTCTGGGGCCATGTGAAAGGCCTCCTGGGAAATTAAGAAACCGTAGCCCTCTCCAGATAAACCAGCCCCTTGTCAAGGGGCAATTTTGGTAAACTGGACAAGGTTCTCGTTTCAGTCTCCCTTTCCTTTCAGCCGGTAGACCTAGGCACGGAGTGGACTCACACACACACACACACACACACACACCCCTCGCCCATCAGCAGGTAGCCTTTGGGTGAACTAGGGTGTCTGCATTTCTCTGCTTTCTGCTTCCTTCCTCTGGAAAGCTGAAATAGTAATCATATTTGCCACTCTCACTGTTTGGGGGATTATGTGATTTCATTACACATGAAAGCACTTTGGGAAACAAACACAGGGCTGGACATTATTGAGGGAAGAGGGGGTGGGGGTAGGGGGTGGGACCGACAGGTTGAGTTCATCCTGCCTGAGCTTTAGAACACAGGGAGTTCGGTACAAAGAGAGCCAGCAGTGCATCAAGAGGCACATGCTCAATAGCACTGCAGGGAATGGGGCGACTTTCCTCTTGTTATTTTTCTAGCTGTGGGAGTTCACCATTGTATTCATGTTTTGTACAATTACCCAGAGGCTATAGTGACATTTTTGTATATTTAATCAATCTAATAACCAAAACCTGAGACCATGTGTACATCATCTATATTAAAAATCTCTTTTCTTACATCTATTCACTCATCCTCCCCCTAATAGGCCTCCTAGGCCTTCATTTCTTTTCTCACACATTCCTGTAATTTATTCATCTCAAGATGCACTTCTGTCTCGTTTAGTCATTTAAACAGACCTTTGGTGCCTATTTAATTGATTCTTCCTGGGTTTTAATTTGCATCTTTGACTTTGCCATCCCGATTCCTTTGACTACCCCTCTCTGCATGACATATGTTTATGCTTTAACAGGTTTCCAATATTCTGGAAGACTTCAGAGGCCAAGGTTGAAAAAATGCTATTTAAAACAGATTTTTTTTTGAAACAGAATTCTCTTTGATTGGCAAGCAACTAGCAAAACCAGGAGTAAACACTGTGTGACTGTTTGCGAGACACAAAGCCAGGAGCGTCCTTGATTTCCCATCTGTCCAGAGCCAACCTGGCTAGTCCTGGGTCAGCTGAGACCCTTGTGTTCTCCTCTGAGGGCCCCTGAGTGTGGGCGGGGGGCAAGTTCATTGATAAGAAAAAAAACAGGGTTTACTGTGTGGTATTTAGATTTGATTTTGTCTCTATATGATGTAGGATCGTGCTGCTTGTTTCTCTTACGTTTGGATTTGCTTTGTGTTTGAAGGGAGCAGGAGATGGTGGAATGGGGAAAATGCCCTAATGAGTCAATAAACTGGCTTGCTTCAGAAAGCAGGAAATAGACAAGTTATTCAGCCACAGTGCATCCTATAATGCCCATTGAGAATAAAATTTGTGTTTTTAATTCCATGCAAATTAAATGTAAATTACACTGTATAAAGATTCTTATAAATTAATATCATGGAAGAACCATATGATAGGAAGAAGAGGAGGGGGACAAGGGCTGTGATTCTGACTTCATGAGTCCATATCAGAAATGATCCAATAAAGTCTCCCAACTCCCCAGAAGGAGGACCTAACTCTGTCCTTGGGTCACTCGTGTGATTGAATTTTTATCAAGATCCTGTACTGACTTAATACAATCCTTCTATTGTCATTTTCCCATTGAACTAATGGAAACTGTAAAATAGATATAATTCTTCAGCCAAGTATGCAAAGGAACTGATATTTTTTAGCACCCAAAAATTTTATCATATGGCAAAGAATGAGTGAATATTATGGGTGTCACATGCATTTATTATGTTTTCCAAAGAAAAAAAATTACCCAGGTTTTAATCACAAGCAAGGAATCATTACACTTGCAATGTGGATGTGTAATTTCTGCCAGGAAATTACAAGAAAAAAACAAGAAAACATTCCAAGTTTTTCATTTGTTTTAATGAGCTTGAGAACCAGCTATTGGCATCCAATTTTCTAATCAGTCCAATGACTTTATATACATCCATTTTGTTATTACAGTATTTTAATACTCCTTTATGAAAAGTGATACATTAACTTTAAATGTACAATGGTTTTAAATAAACCAAAAATCTTGTTATACAGTCTAGTCTGTCTTCTTCTTTTCTCCTATACTAATTGTAAGACCTAGTTTGAGAGTATACACATGTAATTTTGTGAATGAAATCAGTACTTCCTTTATTTTTTAAATAAAATTTCAACTACTTGTGTATATTGAAATGACAAACTATGAATTGAATTCAGTATGTCAATATACCCATGTAATTTTGCATGTTTGCTGTTAGATATAAAATGTTCCACCCGTGGGTCTGGGAACTCTGATTGGCATTGCTAACAGGACTAAATGGCAATTTCTGCTATTCTGTGACTATTCCTGAATCCATGCTGTGATTAAATTGGTGGCAGAATGATAGAGAAATAAGAAGCCTGGATCTGCGTATTTATGTAGTATTTCTTTAAAAACCAGGGGAGAAAATGTTCAGAATCATGCAATAGGAAAAAGGAGAAACTCAGGCATAGGGCTGCAATTTGTTTATTGCTCAGAGATACTGAGGAGAGAAAATGGGCAGTAAGACCTCACTCTACAAAGTGTTGGTAGAGTGTGCAGGAGTGTAATTCCATGCAAATTAAATGTAAATTGCACTGTATAAAGATTCTTATAAATTAATATCATCCATGGAAGAACCATATGATAGGAAGAAGAGGAGGGGGACAAGGGTTGGGATTCTGCCTTCATGAGTCCTCCTAGAAGTACTTTTTCTCATCTCACAAAGCCTGTTAAGCACACATTTGGCAGAAGATGGTAACCACATCCCTATCTTTAGGTTCACTGGGAAGACTAATCTGGGAGTATTGATTGCAAGTGAGGAAATAGTTCACCAGCACAACAATGCTAGTGCCACAAAAGGTGCTAATTACTGCTGGGCCCAGAGACCAAGTGATAGAATTAGAAGGAAAATAGGAAAGGTGGAGTGTTGGGAGCAGTGCTTCTTGACTGGATAGAGCAGGAGGCAATGCTATAGAGTCGTGAGAATTTTGCTCCTAGTAGCATAGCTCAAAATATATAAAAGCAACAACCAATAAAACTAAAGAAAACATAGGTAAATGCACAAGCATAGCAAACATTTTTTCAAAGATTTATTTATTTGAAAGTCAGAATTACACACAGAGAGAGGAGAAGCAGAGAGAGGGAGAGGTCTTCCATCTGATGGTTCACTCCCCAATTGGCCGCAACGGCCGGAGCTGTGCCCATCCGAAGCCAGGAACCTCCTCCAGATCTCCCACGTGGGTGCAGAGGCCCAAGGACTTGGGCCATCTTCTACTTCAGGCCACAGCAGAGAGCTGGATTGGAAGAGGAGCAGCCAGGACTAGAACCAGTACCCATATGGGATGGCAGCACTTCAGACCGGAGCATTAACCCACTGTGCCACAGCGTCGGCCCCCAGTAGTGAACATTTTAACATACTCCTATAAGTGACTGTCACAACACATAGACCAAAACTCAGTAAAGCTAGTAAAGATCAGAAAATAATTGGACGTACAAAGGGACCTCAAGATGTTCATGGAAAATCTTCATTATCTTTTAATTCTGCTTTCCATGAGCTTATCGGAAACCCCAAAATTGAAAATTGTACCTAGACTGTAGGATCTAATTTGCTTACAAGTGCATATGGAACACTCACCAAAATTAGCCATATGCTAGCCCTAAAGCAAGTTTCACTAATACCATGAAATTAAAGTAATTCAGAATATGTTCTCTGAACTTTACAATTAATCTAGATACCAGAAGCAAAAAGTTAGATGGAAAATTTGCAAATTTTAGACATTAGGTAAGTACACTTTTAGATGATTGATGGAACAACATATTGTAAGTAAAAGTTAAACATATTCTATATTATGACCAAATTAAGTTCATTTTAAGAGTACAAGATTGGGGCCAGCACTGTGGCCCAGTGGATAAAGTTGCCACCTGCAGCACCAGCTTCCCAGATGGGCACTGGTTCAAGCCCCAGCTTTTCCACTTCTGATCCAGCCCCCTGCTAATGACCTGGGAAAGCAGTAGAAGATGGCTCAAGTCCTTGGGCCCCTGAACTCAAGTGAGAGACCTAGAAGAAGCTCCTAGCTCCTGGCTTTGGATTGCGCAGCTCCAGCCATTGTTGTCATCTGGGGAGTGAACCAGCAGATGAAAGACCTTTCTCTGTCTCTCTGCCTCTGCCTTTCTGTAATTCTGCCTTTCAAATTAATAAATAAATCTTTAAAAAGGTGCAAGGTTAATTTAAAACTTTCAAAAGTTAGTTTAATTACTTACGTTAAAGAAAAATTTTATTATTCATAATGTACTATACCCAGGTGAATAAGATGAGGAAAAAATAAAACCTATAAGGATGGTAAGGGGGAAATACATCACTGTTTATAAGTAACACAGTAATATATGTTGAAAATCAAAAAAACTACAAATATTTGAATTAATAAATTTATTCACCATGAATGATATTTACAAAGTAACAATTTGAAAATCATTTGAACTTCTATATATTGGCAATACAATTTAGAAACTAATTTTTAATGCATAGAATTCACAACCATATTGAAAAATATTAAATATTTAAAAATAATCTAATAAAAATGAGTAAGACTGTTTCCAGTGAAAATTACACAAAATATTTTGAAGAAAAATTAAAGGAGACTTGAACACAATATAAGAGTATAGCATATCATAGATGAGAACTTCATGAACTAAGGAATTCAATGTGAAAACTCAATTCTCATCATATTGATGCCTTAAATATTCTATCACAAGTTTTTTCTTCTTAATGGAGTCTGACAAACTGAATCCAAAATCTTGTGGAAATGAAAGTGGTCTTGAGGATCAAAAATAGCCTTGATAGAGAACAAAATACTCAAGACAAGAAAATATTGACCTCAGGATAAACAGAGAAATGAAACATTAAAATTCCAGAAACAAAATCCGCGGCTCAATAGGCTAATCCTCCGCCTGTGGTGCCAGCACATAGGGTTCTAGTCCTGGTCGGGGTGCCGGATTCTGTCCCGGTTGCCCCTCTTCCAGGCCAGCTCTCTGCTGTGGCCTGGGAGTGCAGTGGAGGATGGCCCAAGTGCTTGGGTCCTGCACCCCATGGGAGACCAGGAGAAGCTCCTGGCTCCTACCTTCGGATCAGCGAGGTGCGCCGGCTGCAGCGGCCATTGAAGGGTGAACCAACAGCAAAGGAAGACCTTTCTCTCTCTCTCTCTCTCACTGTCCACTCTGCCTGTCAAAAAAAAAAAATCCACATATATACAAATATATACAATCAGTTCTTTATTGCCAAAGTAACATTGCAGTAAAGAAGGGGGACATTAGCTCTTAACAAATGGTACCATGGGGAAGAGGAAAGAGAGTGTATCTGATCCCTATGTAACACCATACACAAAGGCAGTATTTGATAGATTTTAGACCAAAATACAGAATAATAAACCCTTTAGAAATAAGGTGGGCGTGGGCTTTGTGGCACAGTGGGATAAGCCCCCACTAAGAACACCTGATTCTCATATCAGAGTGTCAGTCAAAGTCCTGGCACCTCTGCTTCCTGCAACGCATCCTGTGAGGCAGCAGAAGATGGCTCAGGTTGGCCTCTGCCACTCACGTGGGAGATCCAGCTTCAGCCTGGCACAGCTACATTTGCTGTGCGCATTCTGGGAGTGACCCAGCAGGAAGAAGAGCATTCTCTTTCAATGTCACTCTGTCCTTCAAACGAATAATTTTTGAAGACAGGATTTCATATGTTTTCACCATAAATAAATATTCAATGTTTGAGAAGGTAGATATATTTAGCCTGGCTTTTGCCTGGCCCAGCCCCGACCATTGCAGCTCTTTGGGGAGTGAATCAGCAGATGGAAGATTTCTCTGTCTCTCTGCTTCTCTCTGTAACTCTGCCTTTCAAATAAATAAATATTTTTTTAAAAAAAAGAATAGAGTGATAATAGCATCTCCATTCATACTAGGACAGATAGGAAATACTAATATCCATCAACGGTAGAACAGATCTATAAATGGTAGTATTGTCATACAACGTGATACTATAAAGCAATGGGAAAAGTTAAAATCCTACTCAAAACAGCATGGATAAATTTCACAAATATAATGTTGATACAAATAAACCAAGTACACAGAAATACACACTGATGATTACACTTGAAGTTCAGAAATGCCATGTTCACCCTTGGTGATAGAAGGCAGGATATTTGTTACCTTTAGGGAAAGATGGTTTATGAATGGTTAGAGCCCATGGGACACTTTCTGACTTTAAGAAATGTTCCACTTCTTGATCCATAGTTACATGGATCAAGTTACATGCAGGAGCCCACCTTGGAATTTCGTTGAGCCATCTCCAGATGATCTGTGTGAGCTTTTCAGAATATATTTGCCAAGTAAGAAAGCATTCTGTTTAAGAAAAATTATAAAACCATGTTAACCTTCAGTAGTACTGGGAAACATTACCATACATATTTGGTATATAAAGTTCTTATTAAATTACATTTATTGCATTTTATAGTCCCATGTTATTTATCATTGTATCTCTAGCACCATGTACCTTAAAAAGTACTCATAAACGTCTATTGGTAAATGACACACTCAGAAACAGACAAGCAGAGATAGACATGAGAAGACCATTAACATATCCATGCATAAAAGAACGCAATTGTATTTACTTATGGCATTTGCCACATAGTTCTCAGCCTAAGGCCAGCGCTCTGAGTGTGTTCCAATAACAAAAATATACAATAATTTCTTCCTGTTTTCCAATTTACTTTTAATTTCATTAGTCAGTAGGCTAAATAAAAGGAATTCCTTGTTGATGATTAATATGGAGCTAAAGCATTTCCAACCTTCCCTGCCATCCGCTTCACAAACAGATCCATTTCTCAGGGAAGGTCACAGAACTGGCTTTTGTAAACGCCAGTTAAAATATATTTCAGTTAGCTGCATTCAACATTCCAAAGCTACCTTAAAATGTCCATGTTCAAAATTATATTCAGGGCAAGTGTTTTGCCTAGCAATTAAGATGGCACTTGGGATGCCTGTACCCCAAACCAGAGTGCCTGGATTCAAGGTCCAGCTCCGTTCCCAATTCGTTTCCTGTTAATGGCATTCTGGGAGGCAGCAGGTGATGGTTCAACTAATTGGATTCCTGCCACCCATAACCCACACCTGGATTGAGTGCTTGGATCTTGGCTTAGGCTTGGCTCAACCCTGGCTATTGTGGGCATTTATGGAGTGAACCAGTGGACGAAAAATATTCTCTTTCTCTCTCTTCCTCCCTCCTTTCCTTGCTTTCAAATAAATTAAATAAATAAATAAATAAATAATAAATATTTAAAATAAAACTACATTAAACGTTTTCAGCTCTCTTGGCTTTTTTTTTTTTACAACCCCATTTCTAGCTCTGAGGTTTAATATTGTGGATGTTGAAATGAGGCAAAAGTCTAATTCCAATTAGGGAGGAAATCCATTTATATTTTCAGTTTTGAATTTTATACCAAAATTTATATCACTGAAAAGAATCCAAGCAGTATTCTTGTATCCTGCTTTATATGTGCTTGGAATCCCTCAAAAAATATCAGACACTCAAAAACTAGCATGCAGCCACCCAAGGGTTTGAATAACAAAGTTGGAAAAGGACAGCCAAAAACAATAAATTGGCCTCCCTGGTCTGAGCCAGACTCAGCCATGTATAACTACTGAGCTGGAATAAATAAGGCCTCTGTTGAAAATGGTAATAAGAGCATCAGAAAAACTCAAAGAATCAAGTCTAGAAAAGTCACAAAAGTGAATATAAAACTTTTTAAATATAGTATTTCTAAAAGAGCAAAGCAGCAATTTAATTAATGTTATCACGATTCACGTGGAGCAAAATTAAATGCTGATGTAAATAAGGAAAGAATCACTTTGATTTAACATGAGAGCTCTTGACATTGAGAAAATCTGTATTGTCAAATGTTGCTCCAAAATTTCTCCAGAAGTGCTGTTAGAGTGAAGGAGTGGTGAACATGAGTCCACTGGTAGACAGAGAGGCCCAGCAAAAAGGAACAAACCTCAAGCACTAACTGTCTTTGAAGTGTTGTGTTCGTCCTAAAAAATTATGGTAATCTAACTATAGTATGTTTGTATATGAACCTTAAAATAAATTATTTGCATTAGGGAAATATGGTTTTTATTAAACTTTGAGTAAAATCAAACCAGGATAAGATTTGTCATTGTTGCTATGGGTTCTTGAACTCTCTGCAAACCACCACTTAGACATAGGGGAACCAATTGCCCAGGTTAATAAACATAATTTTATAAGGACTCATATATTCCCCAACTCATTGGTAAGAAACTACTAACTGATTACATGAATGTCACATTAGGAAGCATCCTTCAAATATGCATATTCCTACAGGGTTGAGTAAGGAATTGATTTAGCAGCTATAATGGAGAGACCCAAAGTAATAAAGGCATAAACAAGACAAATGCGTTTTTCTTTCTAATCGTGGAGCGGGAGTCCAGGCTCCATCGGTCTTGTTTTTCTGTGTCTTCAGCATGACCCAAGGTCACTCTTCTGGTTCATGCCATCATGACCACATCCATCAACTGCCTTTCCCTATAAGTCACACCTGTCATTTCTACTCACATTCCAAATGTCCAAAATCAGTCACCTGGCCACAATTAGCTCCAAGAGAGGATGAGAAATGTACCACTTAGCAATGTGGCATCATGCTCTTATAAAAAAAAAAAAACTATAACTAAATAACCAGGGAAAAATAGAGCTTGAGAACAATTAGCGACTTCTGCCACACAGCTAAATTTAGCATTTTAGAGTCATTCAGTATTCAGTAAAAGAAAATCAGGAATCAACTTCTAAATATTGTGACTAAACAGGTGTGAGTATTGACTATTTGGTAGAGGTATCAAGCAATTATAAATGCAATTTAATAAAAACTTTAAGAGTACAAAACTTAAATAAAGGTTAAAATAAGAAAGATCAATAACTGAAACCAGTGAAGCAAAATATCCCACACAAATATTCTAACCCAGGCAGCGTTGTCAGTGGACTCTTAAAAACTTTAAACTGTGAGCACCAGAGGAAATTGTCTTCTGAAAGCAAAATAATGTATTAACATTATATTTCTTTCCAAAAGAGTCAAATAAAATGACAGAAATCTATTGGGGTACTTTTCCAAGATAAAAATTTGTTAGACACTGGCATTTAGCCCAGCACTTAACATACTCACATCTGTGAAGTGGGCCTATGCTAAGTAGGTAAGACACCATTTGGGATGCCTGCATCCCATATTGTGTCTGTGTGCAAGTTCCAACATTGCTTCTAATTCCGGCTTCCTGTTAATGTGCATCCTGGTAGTCAGCAAATTATGCCGCAAGTATTTATGTCCCTACCATCCATGAAGGAGACCTAGGTTGAGTTCCTGGCTCCTGGCTTTGGCCTGGCCCACCCTCTGCTGTTGTGAGCATTTGAAGACTGAACCAGAACGTGGAAGATGTGTGTGTGTGTGCATGCATCTGCACACCCATGTGTATGTGTGTCTCAGCTAATAAGGTTAAAATAAATCAATATTAATAAAAACAATTGATGCCTGTGTCCTGCTTTAGAGTAGGTAGGTTTGATTCTCAACTGCATCCTCTGCTTCTAGCTCCATATTAATGTAGACCTGGGGAAGCAGGAGCGGTGGCTCAAGCAGTTGGTTTCTTGCAATCTGCATGGGAGACTTGTTGAGTTCCCAGCTCCTACCTTCTGCCATTGTCAGCATTTGAGGAATGAAACAGCAAATGGAAGCACTTGCACGCTTTCTCTCTCAAATAAGTGTTTTTAAAATTACAATTCTAAATATATTTTCTTAAAAAACTAAAGTAGTGCTAACAAGATGTCACAATTTAGTTTTCACAGGAAGCAGACTCATAGATGGAGCTTAGAGCACAGCAATTTTCTTTAAAAGTGCCCTGGGAATCACATCTGTGGGAAAGAATGGAAGGTACTATGGTTGACCACAAGGAGAAGTTGTACTGCAATGCAATCCTAGCTAAGGTCTCAGCCAGTGTCATGGGGAACTCTGCATGTGGCTGGCCTCTAGGAAGGGTCCCAAGTTGGAGTAAGGATGACACCACATTGACCAGTCATTGAACATGGGCTATTCCTGTGAGGACATGTGACCTGGTAGAGAAAATTTCCTTCGGTTGAGACAAATTCTCAATCACACTGACATTTGCCGATTGTCTGCAACTAGCACGAAAGAGTAAGTCTTCAACTGTTTCCTTGACAGATACAGAAGTACAGATTAATATAAAGGATGTGCAGGAAGTGTTCTTCAGCACCTGACAAAGGGGGGGCCAAAAGTAGGTACGATATTAATGAAGAATTTGTCAAATGCTATGAAAGCTCTTCTGAGCTGGGAAGAAGGTGTCAGGTTTAATATCTCCTACCTATATTTAGCAGACTTGGGATGTGGGCCATCAGGAAAGGGCCGTGACCTCATGTGAGGAAAACTTCTTCAGCCAAGGCCGTCTCCAAAAGCATATGACAGAGAATGTCTTATGGCAACATTCGCAGCAGCTAGGGGAATAGGTCCTGCATTGAGGAAGGAAGACTTGCGTGCACATCACAGTGTCCTGCAAACAAGATGCACTTCGTATTTTTATGGCATGGCTAAAAATAAATTAACAATAAACTATTCTTTGCATAAGGAACAGATTCAGTAATTTATCTGCATGAAACTTTTAGCACTTGCTACATTGCCTTTCCCCCCACTAAAGTATATTTGATAATAATCACATAAATTAAACTTGGAACTGATATATGAGACTCTGCTACATAAATATTTCTATTCTTCTCACTCCTCCATTCTATTCCTGCCAACAAATTCTTGTCTTTATTTTCCTGCAACAAACAAAAAAGACCATCAGTCTTCAGTTCCCCCCCTTACTCTCCTTTGGACTATGTTCCTAAAGTCTATGAAATAAATTCCATCCCTCCCTGGGGTTAAGAACCATCTAGCTGTGTCCTCAGTTCCTGTATGAGTACAATTCATATCCTCGCTCTTATCACTCCCCAGCCACCTTCAAAAACTCCCCACCCCATCCCGACTAAATCTCTATCTCACACATATTTCACATTTCCCATTTTTAAAATGTTTTATTCTTTGGTTTTTCCTACTTATGGCCATACCTCTATCCTTTTCTCCACCAAGCATTTTAACCAGCAGTGTGAATCACTGACTCATTTCTACAACCATTGTTCATTCTCTAATACTTTGCAGTCTTACCACAATTGACACTTTCCCTCCAAATGCACTCACCTCAAAGTCTAAATAACTCTATTAGCATATTAAGGGGTCTTACTGGCCTGCCCCCACACTACATTTGACTGATGTTGAAATAGGTTTTCCTGTGTAACTCTGCTCATTTCTACTTTTTCCTCCACCCCTACTCAATAACTGCATAAATGCCCCCAAAACAGTCTTCAAGTCTGTCTAAAATGTCAGAACTTTACCATGACAGTTTTTTATTATTTTAATCAACGCTCCAATGCTGATCATTCAAATATGGATCTCCATTCTGTTTTCCTGGGCAATTCCAGCCGTAATTTCTAGCCACGTTGGGGACATTTCTACTTGGACAACAAAACTTCACCCACAAATCACCATAACCACAATGAAATTCAACATCCACAAAAAATAGAAGCCTTCCTCTTCAAACTCTCCAGCACCAGCATTCATCTAGTTGCTTCAAGCAAAAAAAAAAAAAAAAGACATCTAATAACATACAGTAGGGATGAAAAGAAAATTGTCAAAAGCATATTGTCCATTGTCAAAAGCATAACCCTAATACTGACCTGTGTGTTCTTTCTTCATTACTTCCATTTTACTACTTATCCTCTATGCTGTTTTCAAATTTAAATAAATTTCAAAATTCCCCTCCATTTTAAATATTTTTATTTTTATGGTATAAAACTAGACTCCAAAGTCATAAGAATATCCATTATAACCCTCTTGACCCTTGGTGGTCAGCCTCACCATGGGTCAAACTTTCTGCCCTATGCCTACTCTTAACTCAAAATCTTTACTCATCCTAAATGACTTTCACAACTACTTCTTTTATTTAAGTCTACTCTTCCCATAATGCATATTACACTTGAACTCTAAAGCACACTCAAGCTTTTCTAGCCTGCTTGGATATTCCCTTTCTCTGCATCTCTACAGCACATCTCAGCCATTCACTGTAATAGCAGCTTTGTGTGGAGATAGGAATCCATGAGAAAATATCTTGTGGTGGCATGTTTATTGTCAAGTCCTTAGAACACTTCAGCAACATATTGTGCACATAACAGTAATTAAGTCCATTCTTTCTGAATTAAGATTAGTTTTCACTCCATGTGAATTAGTATTATAAGAATAATGTTATAGGAATGCAGAATTTCCTGTCCAAAGTTTACAAATAAAAAAGTAGAAACAAAGCCAAACTATGTATTATTAAGAGGTGAAAGTATTAAAGTATTATAAATGAAATTATTCACAAGAGTCAAAACTATTTCCTGATTGTTGTGTGATTTTATTTTTTCTAAGTGAAATAGGCAAAGAAGTAATTAACTAGAAAAGTAGTCGATAAAAATAAGTGAGGTTTTTTTTTGTTTTCTGGTTTTTTGTTTTGTTTTGTTTTGTTTTGTTTTTTGCTTTTCCTCACTTAGAACAAACCTACTTTCCATGGATTATTCTTAATGCTAAATAAACTGCTTATGGAGACATACATTTTCCCTTGGACAAATTCTACTTCATTTTTTATATAGAAATTTTATTAAACAAGACCACACAAATGAGGAGGAAAGAAAACATTTTGTCAGCCTTATGCTCGGACACTTACGCTAAAATATTTTTGCCAAGAAGAAATAGACTAAACATACATCAAGCCAAATGGAGATGCTTACTTTAGTGACTGGAGGTACTTCTTATGATTTAAGACATTAGACTATAATTTGAGAATGTTTGGAAAGAGCATTGTAAAAAGTCTGTATGTCCAAAAGATTGTGCAAAACGTATGACTGATTAACACAGTTTTTTGAGATAGCCTTAAAAACATTTTTGAGGGTAGTCTCAATCTTTCTTACTGTTTTGTTATTTGGCTTTTTTAATAAAATATAATTTAAATAAATCATGTTCTTTCATCTTGGTCCTCTCTATCTTACCATTTCTCACCCCAGGTTTTAGTACTAAAATGTCTTTTCTTCAGTACATACAGACACTCTCAATCATGACTCATTTACCTGGTAAGAATGTTTCAAAAGAACTAGCTTCCACTAAGCAGTCGTGTTTCGTCTAAGGCAGGAATGCCTTTTTGGATGTGGTGTAAGAGTGGATTGGAACAACAGTAATCTTTATTCCTTCATGTAATACATATTTTTTAGCAACTCAGTGCAAAGCCTTATGTTAGTTACTGAAGATATAACAGTAAAAGAGACAGATACATCACTGAATTTGTATTGAAAGATATAAGTAAATACCAAAAATATTTACACAATAAATAACCTCAACTGTGATAAGTGCTAAAAAGAAGAAAAATGACTTGTTACTAGAAGATCCTTTAGAATAAGCCCCTTCTTTTTTAACCATTGTTGGCCTGACCTTTGTACCTATCTTTTATTCTCTACAAGATTTTATTTGTAATTAACAAACTCCACAATATCTCTAGTGAATGACTCAGCATGACCCTGCAAATTCTTCAAAGAGATCAGAGTACAAGATTTTGAAACACAGCCGATATGTTTTGACCAAACTTAACCTATGAAATTTGACCAGGGTAAGTTAAATATAAACAGACTTCTTTAGGAGTAAACATACATTAGACAAATTCAAAACGATCTATGGTGAGCAATTCCAAGCACAGCCTACCCTAACTTCTCATTAAATACAAATGAGCACTTAGCAAAAGGGGACACATTGACAATTCATAAAACAAACTGTGATTGATAGCCAACCTAAAACCAGAATCTAGGAGGAACCAGCATTAATTATAAGGGAGTTGCGTATGGATTGCAAAACGTTTATCAAGACTTAACCACACGGCCTCGTGACTGAATAAAGACTCCCTGACAAAGAGGTTTTCTACCTCTTGCATCACTGCTACCCAGATTCAAATATGTAGAGCCCCTACTCAGCAGAGAGCAGGCAGGTGGCACTAAGATCATTGCTCTAAAAAAAACAAGATCTACTGCCAGGCACAATCATTGCTGGAAGTAAATTGGAAAAACACTGCAGAAATGAGTCTGAGATGAGTGGACCTTGGGGCATTACTGAGAGTAGTTATTTTTTGTTTTATGTTCAATATTAGACCCAAAAATAGTGGAATAGGGAGATATCATCACAGTGGAGTGAAGGTGCAGTTAAATACTAAATGAAAGACTTCTGGAAATAGCCATTTGCAGGATAGCCTGCACCCCATCTGGAGAACTAGAGAAGATATCAGATCCCCACGTAACAAACAGAGATTGGAGTAAAGACAAGCAACTCACCCTCCCTACTGAAAATCCTTTCATGACGGCCCCTGTGTTGTAAATGTATGAAATAAAGGACAAAGGGGAAAAATACAAGCTACTACAATAGAACAGCAACTGTGAAGCTTGAAGGAACAGTACACTTGGACTGTAAGGACACACCCAATATTGAAACACATGCCACATTTCTAGTAAAGTCAAAAATAAAGCAGGAAGGCTCCCTCTGACCCTCGTAAGATAATTTCTGAAAGGACAAACTAATAACAATTAGCCATGCAAACAAAATGAAGCAAGTCAACATCTGAAAAGATGAGTGGAAATTCATTCTTCTTGATAGAATCGATGTAAAACACTATCTAATGCATTATCAAACTATCTAACAGATTAGTAATTACCGTTTTAAAAAATATAGTAGATGAAAGATCCTTTTTAAAAATACATTTTAAATATTTTCAAATAAACACAAATACAAATATTGATGGCACACATTAGTGCCTATGATCAAGTCCCAGGTCTGCTTCCAATCTAGCCACCTGCTGACGTGCACTATGGGAGGCAGCACATGATGGTGCAGTTACTTCAGTCACTGCTAGCCATGTAGAAGACCAATATGGAGTTCCTGGTTCCTGGCTTTGTCTTTCAAATAAATAAAATTTTTTTTTTAATTTTAGACCTTTACTTATAGACTCAAAATACTTTCATATTAGTGTACTTCAAAGCATTCATGGAAAAATAAGATTTAAAGAGCTTATTTTGTACAAATTTTTTTTGTAATTAGTGCACATATTTTTCATAATATGAACTTTTTGGAGATCCCCTTCATATACAAAGATTTATACAATGAATGGGTCTCACTATATGGGATATTTCAAAATTCTAAAGGTGTCAATTTTCTTCCAATCATTAAACATAAGAAATTCTCATTAAAAATAAAGAAATTCTGGTTGCAGAAAAATAGGTTGAGAGTGAGAACTTAGCCAGTGATCCAAAATTCATCTGGAAAAATATGGGCAAAGTATTTTGAAAGCAAGAAGTAATGAATAGGCATGATCCGGAGGTTAATATATGTTTTAAAGAAACATCTCACGTGATGAGTGTAAGAATGCTGAAAACTGAGGAGTGTAAACCCAAGTCTGCATTCTTTCCAGATTGTAGGGCTGCCAAGAGCAGAAGGGACACAGGTTATTGAGGAACAGTACACATCCTGGTCCAAGGGCCTCACTCTCTCCAGGACAGCCAACATCCCCTTTTTATCAAAAGGAATTGCTGTTAGGGTCAGTCCCTCCTAAGGGATGAATTGTCCTTAGAACAGACTTTGGGCTTAGCATTTCAGTGTTTTTTTTCAGCAACCCTGACAGTGGTTTCCACAAATGGACTTTTAATTCAAAGTCCAAGAAGCAATGGCTGTATTAACAGAGTTAACTTCAGTTATTGTATCTGTCAAGCTTAAGAGCAATGAAATCTTTCTTTATACAGAAGCTACCACTAAACATAGCAAACCTTACAAAGTCATATCCTTCTCTCTAAGATCCTTTGTGTCAAAATAGATTGATTCCAAGTAATCGCAGACTTAAATGTCACAGGAAGGCATTAATTGTTTAATTAAAGATATCATTATAACCATTCTAGAATGTCTCCAAAAATGGAAATACTAACAAAAATGATTGAGAGATGTGAGCAAATTTAAAAAATCAAATTTCATGTTGGAGAAAGGATATAGAGCATTGTGGGTTTTTAGGGGGTGTAACTGTGAGGAGTAAGATGGGTTAATAGGCAATCAGGGTGGTCCCAGTAGAATTTGGGGTGTAGAATGCTTGCTTTCTCCCAAAAGGGTATCTTTTTTGTTACAATTAGTTAGCCAATATGGGATTTGGGGGTGTATTTTTAATTTATTTTTCCCCAGAAGAACCTTTTAGTTAAGAAATTAGCTTTTATCTAAGGAATTAGCTTTAGCAGGAACAAGATGTCCTCATTCCTTCCTTTGGAATCTCCAAACTTACCAGGAGAATAGCAAGGGAATGGTGATCACAGTTTATTGTGAAAACAAATTAGGTATTCCACCCTTGTGATTGTTTTTGTTTTATCTTGTTTATCTTGTGAGCAAGCCAGACAGGATAAAGAATTGTGAATCAGGTCTTTTGTTGGAGTTGTCTCCACCTTATTGATTGACAATTTCATACCCCAAATTTTACTTAAAAACCCCAGCGCCACAGGGTCCTTTGAGTTTTTCCTCTCTACGAAGCCCCCCATCCATACTGGTCTGGCTGGAGGTCTTTGACTCTAATAAATATTTTTAAATCTATCTGCTTGTCTGCTTGGAAATTCTTCTTCCACATGAGACAAAGAACAGAGGTCATAATAATTTCTCCACTGATGTTTTCCAGTAACTTAACCACTCTGATTGGAACCATGACAATGGATATATGTTGTTATGCCTTTGTTCAATCCCATGGAATGTACAACATCAAGAGTAAATCTGAGCCGGCGCCGCGGCTCACTAGGCTAATCCTCCGCCTAGCGGCGCCGGCACACCGGGTTCTAGTCCCGGTCGGGGCGCCGGATTCTGTCCCGGTTGCCCCTCTTCCAGGCCAGCCCTCTGCTGTGGCCAGGGGGTGCAGTGGAGGATGGCCCAGGTGCTTGGGCCCTGCACCCCATGGGAGACCAGGAAAAGCACCTGGCTCCTGGCTCCTGCCATCGGATCAGCGCGGTGCGCCGGCCGCAGCGCGCCGGCCGCGGCGGCCATTGGAGGGTGAACCAACGGCAAAGGAAGACCTTTCTCTCTGTCTCTCTCTCTCACTGTCCACTCTGCCTGTCAAAAAAAAAAAAAAAAAAAAAAAAAGAGTAAATCTGAACATAAACACTCAACTTTGGGTGACAATGATGTGTGAATGTAGCTTCATGGATTATAGCCAATGTACCACCCTAGTAGGAGATGTTGATAATGGGAGTACCTGTGAATGTGTGAGGACAGGAGATGCAGAAATATATTTACCATGCAATTTTGCTATGAACCTAAAATTGCTCTGAAAACAAAGATATTTTAAATTAAATGACTGTAGGAAAAAAAATTATAACTTCTATAAAAAAGCACCTTAAAAAGTTAAAATAAAACATTGAGATAAAAATGACTAATAGCTTTAATATATAATTTTTCTTTAGTTTTTTAAAAGTCTGTAAATACACTGTATTGGTTTCCTAGGGTTGCTGTAACAAATAGCCATAAAAACAGTGAGCTAAGGCAACAGAAATGTATTCTCTCTTTCTCATGGTGACCAGAAGTCCAAAATCAAGGTGTTATTAAGGTCACATCCCCTCAGAGGCTCCAAAAGAGATTCCTCCCTTGTTGTTCCAGCTTCTGCTGGCTCCAGAGATCCTGAGGCCTCTGTCTTCCTGGTGTCTTCTCCTGTCTGTCTGTATCTTCTCTTATGTCTCCCATAAGGACATTTGTTAGGTTTAGAGCCTACCAGATAACCTAGCATGATCTTATCTTGAGATCCTTAATTAGAGCTGCAAAGTCTTTTTTTCTTTTCTTTTTTTTAACTTTTATTTAATGAATATAAATTTCCAAAGTACAGCTTATGGATTATAATGGCTTCCCCCCCCGCAAATTCCCACCCACCTGCAACCCTCCCCTTTCCCTACCCCTCCCCCCTTCCATTCACATCAAGATTCATTTTCAATTCTCTTTATATACAGAAGATCAGTTTAGCATATATTAAGTAAAGATTTCAACAGTTTGCACCCACATAGAAACACAAAGTAAAAAATACTATTTGAGTACTAGTTATAGCATTAAATCACAATGTACAGCACTTTAAGGACAGAGATCCTACATGAGGAGTAAGTGCACAGTGACTCCTGTTGTTGACTTAACAAATTGACACTCTTGTTTATGACATCAGTAATCACCCTAGGCTCTTGTCATGAGTTGCCAAGGCTATGGAAGCCTTTTGAGCTCACCGACTCTGATCATATTTAGACAAGGTCGTAGTCAGAGTGGAAGTTCTCTCCTCCCTTCAGAGAAAGGTACCTCCTTCTTTGAAGACCTGTTCTTTCCACTGGGATCTCACTTGCAGAGATCTTTCATTTAGATGGCTTTTGTTTTGTTTTGTTTTGTTTTGTTTTTTGCCAGAGTGTTTTGGCTTTCCATGCCTGAAATACTCTCATGGGCTTTTCAGCCAGATCCACATACCTTAAGTGCTTATTCTGAGGCCAGAGTGCTGTTTAGGACATCTGCCATTCTATGGGTCTGCTGTGTATCTCCGCAAAGTCTTTTTTTTTTTTTTCCAAACAAATTGACATTCACAAATCCTGGGGGTCAAGACATGGACACACCTTTTGGGGGGGCCCACCTTTCAAACCAAGACAAAAACAGACAAAATACACAAACAGGCAATTTTCTTTTATTTTTAACTTTTATTTAATAAATTTCCAAAGTACAGCTTTTGGATTATAATGGCTTTCCACCCCCCATAACTTCCTCCTACCCAAAACCCTCCCATCTCCCGCTCCCTCTCCCATTCCATTCACATCAAGATTCATTTTTATTTATCTTTATATAAAGAAGATCAATATAGTATATATTAAGCAAAGATTTCAACAGTTTGCACCCACACAAAACATAAAGTATAAAATACTGTTTCAGTACTAGTTATAACATTAATTCACATTTAACAGCACATTAAGGACAGAGATCCTACATGAGGAGTAAGTGCACAGTGACTCCTGTTGTTGACTTAACAAATTGATACTCTTGTTTATGGCATCAGTAATCTCCCTAGGCTTTGGTTATGAGTTGCCAAGGCTGTGGAAGCCTTTTGAGTTCGCTGACTCCGATCTTATTTACACAAGGTCATAGTCAAAGTGGAAGTTGTCTCCTCCCTTCAGAAAAAGATACCTCCTTCTTTGATGGCCAGTTCTTTCTACTGGGATCTCACTTGCGGAGATCTTTCATTTAGGGTTTTTTGTTTGTTTGTTTGTTTGTTTGTTTGTTTTTGCCAGAGTGTCTTGGCTTTCCATGCTTAGAATACTCTCATGGGCTCTTCAGCCAGATCCAAATGCCTTAAGGGCTGATTCTCAGACCAGAGTGCTGTTTAGGACATCTGCCATTCTACGCTCTGCTGTGTATCCGGCTTCCCATGTTGGATCGTTCTCTCCCTTTTTTATTCTATCAGGTAGTATTAAAACACTAGTCTTGTTTGTGTGATCCCTTTGACTCTTAGACCTATCAGGGTGATCAATTGTGAACAGAAATTGATCACTTGGACTAGTGAGATGGCATTTGTACATGCCACCTTGATGGGATTGAATTGGAATCCCCTGGCACATTTCGAACTCCACCATTTGGGGCAAGTCCGATTGAGCATGTCCCAAATTGTACATCTCCTCCCTCTCTTATTCTCACTCTTATATTTAACAGGGATCACTTTTCAGTTAAATTTCAACTCCTAAGAATAATTGTGTGTTAATTACAGAGTTCAACCAATAGTATTAAGTAGAACAAAAAAAAAAATACCAAAAGGGATAAAGTATTAAATTGTACATCAATAGTCAGGACAAGGGCTGATCAAGTCATTGTTTCTCATAGTGTCCATTTCACTTTCACAGGTTTCCTTTTGGTGCTCAGTTAGCTATCACTGATCAGGGAGAACATAAGATATTTGTCCCTTTGGGACTGGCTTATTTCACTCCTCATGATGTTTTCCAAATTACTCCATCTTGTTGCAAATGACCGAATTTCATTTTTTTTTTTTTTTACTGCTGTATAGTATTTTATAGAGTACATGTCCCATAATTTCTTTATCCAGTCTACTGTTGATGAGCATTTGGGTTGGTTCCAGGTCTTAGCTATTGTGAATTGAGCTGCAATAAACATTAAGGTGCAGACAGCTTTTTTGTTTGCCAATTTCATTTCCTTTGGGTAAATTCCAAGGAGTGGGATGGCTGGGTTGAATGGTAGGGTGATATTCAGGTTTCTGAGGAATCTCCAAACTGACTTCCATAGTGGCTTAACCAGTTTGCATTCCCACCAACAGTGGGTTAGGGTCCCTTTTTCCCCACATCCTCGCCAGCATCTGTTGTTGGTAGATTTCTGTATGTGAGCCATTCTAACCGGGGTGAGGTGAAACCTCATTGTGTTTTTGATTTGCATTTCCTTGAATGATAGTGATCCTGAACATTTTTTCATGTGTCAGCCATTTGGATTTCTTCTTTTGAAAAATGTCTATTGAGGTCCTTGGGCCACCTCTTAAGTGGTTGTTTGTTTTGTTGTTGTGGAGTTTCTTGATCTCTGTGTATTCTGGTTATTAACCCTTCAGTGGTTGCATAGTTTGCAAATATATTTTCCCATTCTGTGGGTTGCCTCTTCACTTTCCTGACTGTTTCTTTTGCCATACAGAAACTTCTCAATTTGATGCAATCCCAAATGTTAATTTTGGCTTTGACTATCTGTGCCTCTGGGGTCTTTTGCAAGAAATCTTTGCTGTTACCTATATCTTGCAGGGTTTCTCCAATGTTCTCTGATAATTTGATGGTGTTAGGTCATGGATTTAGGTTTTTAATCCACGTTGAATGGATTTTTGTGTAAGGTGAAAGGTAGGGGTCTTACTTCATGCTTCTGCATGTGGAAATCCAGTTTTCCCAGCACCATTTATTAAATAGACTGTCCTTACTCCAGGAATTAGTTTTGGATCCTTAATCAAATATAAGTTGGCTGTAGATGTTCGGATTGATTTCTGGTGTTTCTATTCTGTTCCATTGGTCTATCCATCTGTTTCTGTACCAGTACCATGCTGTTTTGATTACAACTGCCCTGTAGTATGTCCTGAAATCTGGTATTATGATGCCTCCGGCTTTGTTTTTGTTGTACAATATTGCTTTTGCTATTTCAGGTCTGCTGTATCTCCATATGAATTTCAGCATCATTTTTTCCAGATCTGAGAAGAATGTCTTTGGTATTTTGATTGGTATCATTTTGAATCCATAAATTGCTTTTGGGAGAATGGGCATTTTGGTGATGTTGATTCTTCCAATCCATGAGCATGGAAGATTTTTTTCATTTTTTGATATCCTCTTCTATTTCTTTCATTAAAATTTTGTAATTTTCATTGTAGAGGTCTTTAACGTCCTTAGTTAAGTTTATGCCAAGGTATTTGATTGTTTTTGTGGCTATTGTGAATGGGATTGATCTTAGCAGTTCTTTCTCAGCCGTGGCATTGCCTGTGTATACAAAGGCTGTTGATTTTTTTTTTTTTTTTTGACATGCAGAGTAGACAGTGAGAGAGAGAGAGAGACAGAGAGAAAGGTCTTCCTTTTTCATTGGTTCAGCCCCCAATGGCCGCTGCGGCCGGTGTGCTGCGGCTGACGCACCATGATGATCCGAAGAGAGGAGCCAGGAGCTTTCTAAAGGTCTCCCACATGGGTGCAGGGGCCCAGAACTTGGGCCATCTTCTACTGATTTCCCAGGCCATATCAGAGAACTGGATCAGAAGAGGAGCAGCCAGGACTAGAACCAGTGCCCATATAGGATGCTGAAGTTTCAGGCTAGGGCTTTAACCTGCTGTACCACAGTGCCAGCCCCTAAATAAATATTCTTAAGTATATATTTAGAAGTCTGGAAAAC
Organism: Oryctolagus cuniculus; assembly: GCF_964237555.1. Lineage (NCBI taxonomy): Eukaryota > Metazoa > Chordata > Mammalia > Lagomorpha > Leporidae > Oryctolagus > Oryctolagus cuniculus. The sequence goes on along the minus strand of NC_091434.1, from coordinate 12,500,321 downwards.
AGCCAAAATGATAATGGGGTTAGATTACAAGTAAATTCTTTCGTCTAAGCCTTTTTGTAGTTTCCTCAGTGTTTTAACCTTTAATTTAGCACATAATACTTGCATCATTGTAAAAAAGTTAAATAAATTTGTGGGGACATAAGATAGAATCAGGAATGAATCAAAGAGTATGCATCGTAATCTTCTCCCAGTAATATAGAACTTTATCTGAGTTTTATAATAACCAAATTGTGGGACAAAAGAAGAAATAATACTTTCACTATTGAACTGCCCAAAATTAGACAATTCAATTCTTAGGAAAGCAAAGAACTCTTGGTAATGAGGGTGGGCATCAGAAGTTCTCAGTGTTGTCAGGGACAGCATGATTCACCAAATGCTTCCAATAGACAAATGGCAGGGTTCCTGTGGCTCTTCCTATAATGACTTGCAATGTATATAGATGTCTTACATTAAAAGATAATTCAGTATGAGAAATCAGGCAGTGGCATAGTTTAATAAAATCAGGGAATAAGCTCACTCACTGTGTAGCTGAGTTCTGAAATTTATCTTGGAATCACTGGAAAATTTGCTCTCTCCATTACTCTCAGGCAGAACAACTAGTGTGGCAGAATAATAATAATACACATAGTTAGGATTTCCAATATTTGTTTAGTAACAACTGAGTAATAGGATTGTACACTATGTAGCTTCATTTTCAGAATTTCCACCTGAAGAACCAACTATAAAATTATTGGCCTGCATATTGCTTTTCCATTAAAAGTGTTTTTCAAATATTAGACAGGAACTTGGATACATCTTTAGATATATGACATGTTCTTACTCTTAACTCATCTTGTAAAACAAACAATCTTTTTGTAAATATTCCCTAATTTAATGGCTTTGTTAAGTCATAAGTTATCATAAGATATCATTATGGTATCTCATGTTGGATGTCAGACAAGTGTGATGGAGCAACTGTTACCAGAAAATGGCAGGGTCCTTGTCTTCACACAAGAAAGAATTCAGGCGTGAGACAGAGAGTAGTGGGAGGTAAAATAGCAAGGTTATTAGGGCAGGGACATCCATAAGAACGGATGTGCACCTCTCCAGACAGAACCTGAAAGAGAGTGCCCAGTCACTCAGACTGGGGGAGAACGAGGTTACATGGTTGAGTGGAGACAGTACACCTGGGCAGGCCAGGAGGATGGCTCAGCAGAGAGGCAGAGGGCTGAGAGCACAGTCTGGTTGAGGTTGGGGTTTTTTTTAAGGGGATGGGCCTTGCCTTCCCCTCTTCTCCTCCTGGAACAAAGGACTTTTTGGATGTAAATACAAAAAATTCCTATCTGAGTTTTCCCCCTGAAGTTATCAGACAGGAGGAAGCCCGTCTGGCATTAGAGGAAGGATGAGCAGGACCCCCTGGAAGATTGGTAGGATGTTTGAAGTGCAGATACTGGACTGCACCTGGAAGGTGATCAGGCAGAAGGGGCGGGACCCCCACTTGGGAGGTTATTGGGGTGACTTTGAGATGCATATGCTGGACCTAGATGTCAACTCTTTAGGCTTTTGTCACACACACATAAGCTCATATATGACTTCCTACCTAACACAACCACCTTAGAAAACAGTATATAACAGTAGATATATATATGCACTAAAACCTTATTCTACACCTAAGCATATATTCAACAATATTGTGTGTGTATTCTCAAATTGGATTTTGATAGTAGCGCTATTCATAATAACCAAACACTGGAAACAATGCCCATTAAAGACATTAAGGAACAATAAATTGTGGCCTTTTCATACAATAGAAACTTCTATAACAATGAAAATAAACAAAATACTACCTCACAGAACATGGAGAAATTACCAAAAAAAGTAATATATATGAATGAAATTGACATCTTGAGATTTAACTATTGTTTATAGCCCTTGTTTATAATTCTGAGGAACAGTGGTTTGCCTACTTATTACATATTGAATTCTGTAGTTAGTGCTTGTGATCATAAAGTATAGTGAAAGTATGTCATTGCAAAAAGGAAAAGGAAAAAAAAAGAAAGGAGAGTGGAATCACAGGAAGGAGCAAGGGCAGTTGGGAAGTATCGTTATGTTTTTAAAGCTGTATATATAAAATGCATGAAATCTGTTTCCTTTATATAAATAAAAAAGACAATTGAGTTTAGAAAACCAGAATCAAAGAATAAAATATTCGTATGATTCTAATTATATGAATTTCAGATACAAGTAAAAGTAACACATGAGACAAGTCAGAATAGTGGTTGCCATTGTGGTGGGTAATGCTCAAGAAGATCCTAATAGGATGCTGGCATCATTGTTTCCCAGTCTGGGCAGTAGTTCTGGGGATGTGTTCATTTTGGGAAGATTCATTGAACTGCATATTTAGGAGTTGTGCACTTTTCTGAATGCCATGTGTGTGTTAAAACCCTGAGCCACTATTTTGCTCAGCTTCTTTTACTTTCATAGTCTACAAATTGACAAATCTCCTAAGAGAAAATACAGCCGAGAATGCCTCATTCACCAGAATGTATTCACCTCTTCTCTAAGATGTTGGCCCATCAAACCTTTCAGGATGAGGGTGATGCTGCCATAAGTTATTCTGCTGCAGACAATGGTAGAAATTATATTGGTTTGATTGTTGGCTTCCTTGGTGTTCAATGAGCTAACACAAATCAAATTCTTAATACAGAGCCAGACATTTAGAAAGTGTTAAATTAAATTAACCATATGATTTATCTTTCCAACAGGACATTTTTGAGAAACAAAGTGAGCGTTATTAATAAACATACTGGTTGACAACCCTACATTGTAATTTTTACAGGGAAACCGAAAAATATGACCAAATCAGGGCTAAATATATAATAGCATGTATAATTATGTGTGAGTTGTCTTTATCATTAGAAAGTACAATAAGAGATAGTATATTTTAAATTAAAAAAGTGAGGAGTAATACATTTGAGTGATACAGTTCTAGGTCATTTATGAAATATTTATCTCAAAGACAATGTACAAGGAGTGTTGTGCTAAACAACTGAGCAGTCTGATGAAGAGACCAGACTCAACCCATGACCCATCTGCACAGCACAAGCTGGGAGATGGGTTTAGATGCCAAAGCTTTTCCTACTTCTTAGTCTAAAGTGCTGAATACAAATCCAGGAACCAAATTCCCTCGTTTCCTCTGGAGAATGTAATCTGCATTTACTGCCATAGACTGCTTCTATATCCCTTGAAAAACTGACATGCAGAAACTGATTCCCCAAAGTGAGAGTGTATGGAGTTGAGGTCTTTGGAAGACAGACCTTGGAGAGCTCCTTCACCCTTCCACCATGTGAGGACTCAGCGGGAAATCACTGTGAACAAGGAAGTGGGCCCTCACCAGACACCAGATCTGCCAGAGCCCTCACCAGCCTCCAGGACTGGGAAAACAAATTTCTGTTGTTTGTAAGTCATCCAGTCTGTGGTCTTCTGTTATTTTGGCTCAAATAGACTAAGATGCTTATCATGTTTCAACATAGTTAAGTATCTTCATACTAAATGTAAATATTTAATTGTAAAATGGAAGGCCAGTATTTCCAGTAGCATGGTTTGATGTAAGCACTTTGTTACAAATTCCCTTGCACATTACAGAGAAATGTCTGGAATCCCATTTGCTGTGATTTAACACACATTTTCATGTTTACACCTCACTGCAATTGCATCTTTTCTTGTTGACACCAATGGGTGGGCCATGGGTGGGCCTCCAAAGCTGGTAAGACTGAGTGGCCAACTGTGACAAGAGAGCAAAGGACTGGGAATCAAGACAAAGGCAAGTTTGGGGTCCACATGTGTGTTCATTTCCTGGGTAAATGCTGGACATGTTTGGGCTGCATTTCTCTGGGGAGTATAAACATGTTTTCATTGTATTCAGAGACAACGGCACAAACCAACAACAAGAGAAATTCTCTTTTTTCTTTCATATTAAGTCAGAGATTTTGTTGTTTCCATGTCACTCTCTACTTAGTTTACTGTTGTTGTGAAAAATACTGTATAATAAAGCCTTGCATGAAGTTGAATGTTGAGCTATTTTGACAAGTTCATTGTTTTCAAGTGTTTCTTCACTGATTCTGCATTGTATCTTAAAACTTACAGTCATTTGGAAAGTCTCAATATCCCAGCAATGCTATGGAGATCACTTCAAAAATACCATTTAATTTAATTTTTGCATGTTTTTCAAGTGCTATTATCCCACCTTCAACTTTGAAAACAGATTTGGTGTGAAAAATGTCTATTTAATTTTCTATTCTTTTCTCTCTGTTGCTGCTTGTTTACTTCTCAGACTATAAGCGCCATGAGGGAAAAATGTGTGTCTGTTTTTCTTTCTCAGTTGCAATCCACCAGCCAGGCAATAAATATTTATTGAATGAAGAAACAAATGAACAAGGACTCAACAGCAACTCACAGATGTCAGGCCTGAGTCACCAGTGAGGTCTGTGAACACAAGGCTCATCATTCTCATGAGACTGAGACAAGTCCCTGTGACTTCATTAACAGTCAAGCTTGCAAAGGCTGAACAAAGGGAGTATTAGAGAAGAGATGATGGTCTAAAGGTTTTGTCCCTGTCCTATTTCCGGATTATCCCAGAAAGCAAAGAGCATCCTAGAAGAGTCCAGGAGTGAAGATTGGGATTCTAGAAGTACAGGTGTTAGTATATAGCCTGGAAAGCAGCAGGCAAAGAGGATTGACTGCTGAAACTCACTAAATACTATATTGCATGGGATCCCAATTTTGCCTAATAAAATCTCTATGTATTAGAGGACACAGTTTACTTAACATCCTATTTGAGTGTGAATAAGTGTTCTTTATTTCTCTATAACTGATAAGCATAATCTGATCCTCTATGACACTTTATCCGATGAGTATGAGAAGTGGGGGAGGGGGTATCTTATAATTAAATCCAATCAGTTAACTTGATTTGAAGCTAATAACCAAAACAGTGCATGTTCATTTCCAGGTCCTTTCCTCCCCCTTGCTTCTCTCTAAAGTGAGCTCTCGCTACATGATATAGGGTCCTAGCCAACAGCTCCTTATATCAGAGAGGAATCAATGGTGTCTTTGAACCCACATGGTGCCTCCTGTATATCCAAGACCTCTACAGCAAAATGACTGACCCAGACAGCACACACATCCATCCCCGACCACAGCCTTGGGTATATATATATATTTTTTACAGGCAGAGTTAGACAGTGAGAGAGAGAGAGAGACAGAGAGAAAGTCTTCCTTTTTCTGTTGGTTCACCCCCCAAATGGCTGCTACGGCCGGCGCACTGCACCAATCCAAAACCAGGAGCCAGGTGCTTCCTCCTGGTCTCGCATGCGGGTGCAGGGTCCAAGCACTTGGGCCATCCCTCCACTGCCTTCCTGGGCAACAGCAGAAAGCTGGACTGGAAGAGGAGCAACCCGGACAGAATCCGGTGCCCCGACGGGAACTAGAACCCGGGGTGCTGGCACCGAAGGTGGAGGATTAGCCTAGTGAGCCACGGCGCCGGCTGCCTTGGGCATCTTGATGCTGCCTCTGAATGTAGCCTGCAGAAGGTAGGACTCAGGGTCTGATCTCCCCAGCCTGATTTTATACTTGTTTGCACTCTGGTTGCTTTGGTTTTGTCATCTCTCGGTCATGCTGATAGCTCCTGCCACACTTTCCCACCTCTCTGACAAGCTGTAGGTCCTCCAGCTCATCATTGTGATCCCCCTTTTATAAACACTTAAGTCTGTGCTTCTCTCTTTTTTGCTCATCTACCAAATCATCTTCCCCCTTTAAAGCCAGTATAGCTGTTTTCTCTCCAGCTGTTCATGTTTTGATTCTAAGACAAAGGCATGTTACACACAACAATCATATCCCTCTTGGCTTTTCTGGGTAAGCTGTTTAGAAAAATAGTATTCCAGGCATAAATTTTTTAAATTTCCTTCCATCCTTTCAAGTTTCTAATAATATCATTGAATATTTTTTCTAAATTCAAGATTATTTATCCAATGTGTAATAAGAATTTCCACTTTTTCTGATGCATTCATGAATTCACAACATTAACCTTCCAGAACTCATTCTTACTAATCCCTCAAACTTCAAAGCAGTTCAAAATAAGACAAAGAGAAACAGATTTGGGGTACCTCATCTTGTGCTACCCACTCATAATAAATACTAAGCACAAGGTTGAAATCTCATCCACAAGTTTTCTGAAGTCAATTGGAAACTTACTTGCCCTACGCAATGTCATGTCCTGAGTTAAAGAAATAGGTAGACTAAGAAAAACTAGTACCTAGAATAGCATGTACAATGTGTGTGTGCTTTCAAGTAAGACTTAAATAGAATTAAAAACCTCCCCTTCCAAACACTTGTACATTGTGGATGGGAATGTAAATTGGTACAGCCATTATGGAAGTCCATATGGAGATTCCTGAAGAAATTAAAAATAAGACTGCCATAAAATTTATCAACCCTACTTCTGGGTATAGGTCAAAAAGAAATGAAATGAAAATCTCAAAATAATTCCTGCTCTTTCATGTTCATCACAGAATTAAGCACAATAGCCAAGAAACGTTATCAACCTAAATGTCTATTGAAGGAAAAATAAAAAAAGTGATATATGTATATATGGTGCACACATGGATACATAGGTACACACATATATGATAGAATATTGTTCAGCAGTAAAGAAGAAAGGAAATCTTGCCATTGGCAACAATACAAAAGAACACAGAATATAGTATTCAAAGTGAAATAACCCAGACACAAAAAGACAAATGCATTATGATTTCACTCATCTGTAGAATCCAAAAAGTCAAACTCAAAGGAACAGAAAGTATAATGGTACATTGGCTGGGAAAAAAGATAGAAGAGAGAAAGCGGAGATGTTGGTCAAAGGGCACACACTTTTATTTATAAAATGAAGAAATTCTATAAATCTAATATACACCAAGATGACTACAGTTGATAAAGTTGATCCCTCAAAAATCAATTGAGAAAATAGATCTTAAGTTCTCACCATGAAAACAAGAAATGATAGCTCCAAAGAATAATAGGATGTTAATTAGCTGGATCATAGTGATCATTTTATACTGTGTACATTCATCAAATTATCATATTACCCACCTGAAACACAATTTTATTTGGCAATTATTCTCAATAAAACTAAAAAGAAAAAAATCCTTACCAGATGTGACCAAAACCTTCTGTGGTGAGTATCAGTAGTGGAGAGTGCTGAAGTCATTCTTGCTGAAACTAAAGTCACTTCGTGTGCTTCCCTACATGGAAACTAACCACCACAGCCACTGCAAGGAACTGGGCATTTCCAAGTACACTCTTGGTCGTCAAATGCCAGTCCTCCATGGTCTTCTGAAGACTTCCCATTCCATCACCATCTAGAAAGGTTTCTAGAGGAAAAGGCACAGATCAATAGCAGCTTTAGTGGTGGTATGTCTAGACTGGAGAAAGATACTTTGACCCATGGCCCAACAAGTTTCTCCTCCTTCCTTCCCAAAATAAGCAACCCATTGACTCCAGACAGATTGGCCATCTGAAAGAAAAGACTTGCTCTGATGAGAGCTTAAATGGAAAAGGAATGGGTGGAAACTAGGAATTATCCAGATCCAAAAGGCCTGATGGTCATTCATGCCTCTATTTGTTTCCTGGGGCTTCCACAATAAAGTAATAGATTGAGATGCCTTAAAACAACAAAAATATGATCAATTGCGAACTGAAATTGATCACTTGGACGAGTGAGATGGCATTGGTACATGCCACCTTGATGGGATTAAATTGGAGTCCCCTGGTATGTTTCTAACTCTACCATTTGGGGCAAGTCCGCTTGAGCATGTCCCAAATTATATATCTCTTCCCCCTCTTATTCCTACTCTTATGTTTAACAGGGATCACATTTCAGTTAAATTTCAACACTTAAGAATAACTGTGTATTAATTACAGAATTAAACCAGTCATATTAAGTAGAACAGACAAAAAAACTTAGAGGGATAATGTATTAAGTTGTTCATTAACAGTCAGGGCTATGCTGATCAAGTCACCATTTCCCATAGTGTCCCTTTCACTTCAACAGGTTTCCTTTTTGGTGTTCAGTCAGTTGTCACCGATCAGGGAGAACATATGGTATTTGTCCCTTTGGGACTGGCTTATTTCACTCAGCATGATGTGTTCCAGATTCCTCCATTTTGTTGCAAATGACTGGATTTCGTTGTTTCTTACTGCGGTATAGTATTCTAAAGAGTACATATCCCATAATTTCTTTATCCAGTCTACCGTTGATGGGCATTTAGGTTGGTTCCAGGTCTTAGCTATTGTGAATTGAGCTGCAATAAACATTAGGGTGCAGACCGCTTTTTTGTTTGCCAATTTAAATTCCTTTGGGTAAATTCCAAGGAGTGGGATGGCTGGGTCGAACGGTAGGGTTATCTTCAGGTTTCTGAGGAATCTCCAGACTGACTTCCATAGTGGCTTGACCAGTTTGCATTCCCACCAACAGTGGGTTAGTGTCCCTTTTTCCCCACATCCTCGCCAGCATCTGTAGTTGGTAGATTTCTGAATGTGCTTTCACTATGACCTTGTCTAAACAAGATAAGAGTCGGAGAACTCAAGGGGCTTCCATAGCCTTGGAAACTCATGACTGGAGCATAGGGCGATTACTGATGCCATAGACAGGAGTGTCAATTGGTAAAGTCAACAACAGGAGTCACTGTGCACTTACTCCTCATGTAGGATCTCTGTCCTTAATGTGCTGTGCATTGAGATTTAATGCTATAACGAGTACTCAAATAATATATTTCACTTTGTGTTTCTATGGGGGTGCAAACTGTTGAAATCTTTACTTAATGCATACTAAACTGATCCTCTGTAAAAAAAAAAAAAAAAGAAAAGAAAAGAAAAGAAAAGAAAAGAAAAGAAACTATCAACTCCCAACTTGACTCTCACTGGGATTAAACATGACAATAGGTCTGATCTGATTTCATCATGATTAAAAAAAATCATCTATTATTTTTCACTTTATGTTTCTGTGTGGGAGCAAACTGTTGAAATCCTTACTTAATGTATACTAAGCTGATCTTCTGTATATTAAGATAATCGAAAATGAATCTTGATGTGAATGGAAGGGGAGAGGGAGTGGGAAAGGGGAGGGTTGTGGGTGGGAGGGACGGTATGGGGGGGAAGCCATAGTAATCCACTATTCGTACTTTGGAAACGTATATTCATTAAATAAAAGTTAAAAAAAAAAAAAACAAACAAACAAAAAAAAACAACAAAAATATATTTTACCACAGTTGTGGGAGCTAGAATTCCAAAATCAAAATGTTAGGAGGATGATTCTCACTCCAAAACCTATTGAAGAAAATACTTCCTTGTCTCTTACAGTTTCTGGTAGCCCTGGATAATCCTTGACTTGAGGTTTCTTAATTCCAATCTCCCTCTGTCTTCACATACATGTTGCCCCTCTACCTATGTCTTCTCTTTGTATAAGGACTGCAGTCATATTGGATTAAAACCCACAAAAATAATGTCCTCATGCTAACCTGATTACATCCACAAAAGTATTTACAATTAAGGTCACATTCACAGGTTTCAAGGGTTTGGATTTCAATATATCATTTTTGCTGGGGACCAGAGGGAGACACAATTGCACCCATAACAACATCTACGATCTTTACCACATTTATCTCATCATGTAGAGAATTCTGTTATGTTAGAATTTTCCAGACCAGATAAAATATGCCTTCAATGGGAGGAGTGGGAGGTCCAGAGAGGAAGCAAAATAACAGCAGAAACATTCAAGAAAGTATTTTAGTTTATAAACAAGATAAAAAACACCATTAGAAAGAAACACAGATTTTCTTTATCAGAGTGGATGAATAGAGATGTACAGGGACAGTTTCAACAGTAACTCTGTTAATCTAATACTTTGTGTTCTGATTACAGATGTAAGTCACTCACTATGTTACACTGACGTTTGCTTGTTTTCATCAAATAAAAATCATGTTGACATGAGAGAAATAGCTGATTGGTAGTTAAATATTGAATATGCAAAAAAGGGAAAATATAATCAAGCTTAATAATAATAATAAATAAATTCAAGTTCCAAAAAGTGTTTTGATATTGTTTTAAATCTTAAATTGGCAAAGATTTTGTATTTATTTGAGAGGTAGAGTTACAGACAGAGAGAAAGTTCTTCCACCCATTAGTTCACCCCCCCAAATGGCTACAACAGCCAGAGCTGAGCTGATCTGAAGCCAGGAGCTTCTTCCAGGTCTCCTACACAGGTACAGGGGCCAAAGCACTTGGACATCTTCCATTGCTTTCCCAGGCCATAGCAGAGGGCTGGATCAGAAGAGGAGCAGCCAGGACTAGAACCAGCACCCATATGGGATGTGGGTGCCACAAACAGACTTAACCTACTATACCACAACACTGGCCCCAGCAAAGATTTGTATACATTGTTAGCAAGTACATCCCCTTGATACCATGAATAAGAATGTAACATAAATTTCTGGATAGTGATTTGATAATATATATTTAAAAAATATTTTCCAGGAGACACAGAAATTCTACAACTTAGGAATTATTTGAAGAAAATTCTAGAACATATGTACAAAGATTTAGTTATAAGAATTTCCATCAAAATGCTATTAATGAAAAAAATCACAGACTAAATGCCTATAAGTAAATGATTACACAATTACATGACAAAGCTAACATTAGTATTGTTTTAAAAATGTTGCCACTGGATAAGGATCATCATAAGATCCAAATCTAATCCACTGCCTATTTCATAAATAAAGTTTTACTGGAACATAATCACAGCCATTCATTTACATATTGTGATGACTACTTTTTCAGAGCTAAGAGTTGTGACAAAGAATTAATTGCACACAAATTACAAGATTTTTTCCAACTACCTTTTGCTGAAAGAGTTAATTGATCCCTGTTATTATGATATAGAGTAAGTTGTCAATTAAATTTATAAAAATGGAAAAGTTAGAAAAGAGTGTGCTCAGTATGAGTCTGTGGTTTTAAATATGGGTATAATATTTATTTGGATATTTGCATACCTATATGTATATACGTCCATATACCAAAAACTTAGCAGTCAGTATCTCAGAGAAATAGCATTCTGCATAATTTTTTCCTTTTGAAAAGTGTTTATATTTATTTGAAAGGCAGAGATACAGAGAGAGAGACAGAGACAGAGAGACAGAAAGAGAGAAGCAGACAAAACGATTTTCTCTCGCTGGTTCACTCCCAAAATGCCTGCAACAACCAGGGGTGAGCCAACTGAAGCCAGGAATCTAGAACAAAATCTGAATCTCCCACACGGGTGATAGGTACCCAAGTACTTGGGTCATCACACGCTGTCTCCCAAGGTATGCATTAGCAGGAAACAGAAGCAGAATTGGGATTTGTACTTGGGATTTCTGATATGGAATGGAGGCTTCCACAGCAGTATCTTAACTGCTGTGCCACCTCCCCCCCCCCCTTTTTAAAAGATCTACTTTATTTATTTGAAAGGCAGAATAACAGGAAGAGAGGGAGAAACAAAGAGATTTTTCCGTCTACTGGACCACTTCCCAAATGCCCACAACTGCCAGTGCAGACCCAGGAAGCAGGGACTCTATCCAGTTAGGAACTTAAATACGCAGCTCATCATCCCTTGCATTCAAGGTGTATTAGCAGGAAACTGGATTGGAAGTGTGGCGTATCCAGGACTCAAGCCAAGCATTCTAATATGGAATGAAGGTGTCCAAACAGGTGGTTTAGCTGGACAATGCCCATCCCCCACCCCTTTTATAAAAATATCCTATCTGCACTAAAATGTCTGCAATGACTATTTGTATTCAGATACAGATACACATATTTTTAAAGATAAATATTCTTAATCCTAGAATTAAATTATTTAACTTTCAGCTGGTTGCTTAGTTTTTCAGCTTTAGTTCTGTCCTCTATTCAATGAAGTTCATAAAAATATCTAACTTATAGTTAGGTATTATTGTTGTGAGAATAAACTGAGAGATAATTACATAAAATGCACCCAAGAGTGCCTGGCACTGTCTATGCATTGATAGAGCATCACAGATTAGTCCTGACAAAGATGTTTAATGCAGCAAGAACACCTGCAAAATCAACCCCAGAAAAAGCCGAAACAGCCATAGTTAGCAGAGCAGCATAAAAGCAGACTTCAACCTTGATTGTCCAACTGATCTGACTTGTGGTACAGAGGCTCTTTGTAAAAATGGAGCCTAGTTTTGGGTAAAATGTTTAGATGTTGTGTTTGAACATATGTTTCAAAGGTCTCACAATATACATAAATACAAAATATTTAACCACTTTGGGTTAAATGGTTATAATAAGAATCCTAAAATCACAACTCATTTATCTTTCAAAATTAATTATAACTGCAAAAGATAGCACTTTATTCTCTATTAATTTTTTAAGCGAAAGAACAGAATTACCCTTAGTGAGAGAGCAGTGTCCATTTTAGACTATTGTGCTAGGCAGAGCCCATGAACATGTCACAGAGAATAAGGTAGATGTTATTGCAAGACTCTTTGGTTGTTTTCTGTCATATATTTAGAGTGATGAACATTGTTTTGGTTATTTTGAGGTTTGATTTTGCTCCTAGAAAATATAGTATTTTATTAAGCCAATATGTGTTCATGGTTTCTTTTCATCTCTTTTTAAATCTCCTCGAGTCATTAGATTTCCCAAAGGCTTTCCAGATAAGAATGCAAAGGATATTTGAAAATAACATAAAACCAGACCAAATTCCTATGGACCAAAAAACCTAGGAATGCATAAATTATATAAATTGTGTGTTCTTGTTACACACAGTTAAAATTACTGTTGGTGCCAGCTGTCTTTACATCAAAGAGGCTATTTTGATCTCTGCTGAGCCCTAGCTGTGTAATTATTTAACATTGTTCTTTAACCCTCTCAACTTCCATTCATCAGTAGGTAATATCCTGAGTGCCTAGAAAAAAAGGTAAAAATCCAGTCAAGTCAATTACATTTCTCTGATTTATTTATTAATACTTCCATATTAATTCCCAAAAGTGTTATACAGTGTTCAAAGCTGTTTTAATCCTTGGTTTATGCTAGTAGAAATTAAAATCCACAAAAGATGTACACAAACTAAGGGCACAAATAGGACAATAATGTGTATTATTTAGACTGGAGCTGATTTTGCAGGAAGCCAAAACATCCAGTTGATTTAATTAAAGAAAAGGAAACTCAGTCGATCCAGATGTCTGGCATCATAAAAACCAAACACAGGGATGATTGATTGAAACTTTGACGTGATTCACCAGATGTTTTAGCCTTTTGGAGACAGACTAAAAGAAAAAGATCCGGATGGGTTTCAAATTCCTTCATTTCTCCCTGGATACTCAGAATATCCTTTGTTTTCAATTTAGTTACCTTCTCCAACTTAACCCCACACCTCACATTTTCTTTCAGACTAAATCTTGGGATATTTTGATCAAATAGCAAAATGAGAACCAATTAATGGATAACAATTTTGTTTCCTTTCTCCCTCAATGTATGGCTTCAGGCCACCATTTTGTTTTTCTGGAAAGAACTGTAAAACATTCAGAGTCCTAGAAGCAGGGTGGGAGGAAACTCTGTAGATGCCCATACTCATAAAATCTTACAGTATCAGCTGACATGATAGATCCAGAAGAAATATTCTCAAGATGTATTATTGGCTTGATTGCTCTGCAGTGTGAATATTCGTCATTCAGATGCCCATAATCAGCTTACCCTGTATTAAACCACTAATGAGTTGATGGTGAGATAAGCTCTTTCTCAAAGGAAATAAATTAGATACTGACGATTACTGAAACAAAGAGCAGAGAGTATAATCACTTCATGGAACCACTCGTGGGGATCTGCAGGTACACCTGAGTTCCAAATTATGAAAATCTAACTCTTGTCCAGGACCCTGAGTGCCAAACACCGTCTGAGGTATAGGCAAAAGAGAATCCATCATGTGTAGTATTCTTTGAAAGGAACAAAATCAGTGATTCCATGGTATCTCCACCTTTGGCCAGAATTTCCCTCCCTGAGAATAATGTAGCAACAATGCTTATCTCTTGTTCCTGGATACAGCCTCATACACATTATCTCAGTTATTTGGCTCATGGTTCCTTAGGAAATGTGTCATTATATGCATTTTAAAATTTAAAGAGCAACCATTTTTCCTAAGAACACACAGCAGTGAGCAGCAACTCAGAGCCCTGATATTCTAATCTCAAGGCTTGCTCAGGGCCACAGCTGCCTTGACAGATAAGTTAGAAAAGAAATTCTGAGGAGCAGCTCTTCAGCCCATCAGTCAAGATACAGTTCAGGATGCCAGTCAACCATATGAGAGTGTCTGGGTTCAAGTCTCAGCTCCACTCTGGGTTTCAGCTTCCTGCTAATGCACACCCTAGAAAGCAGAAGTGATAGTTCAGTAGTTGGGTCCTTGCTGCCAATGAGGGAGACATGAATTCCGTTCTTGGATATTGGCTTTGGCCTGGCCCAGCCCCAGCCATTGTAAACATTTGGGGAGTGAGGAAACAGATATGATTCCTTCTCTCTCTCTCTTTCTCTCTCTCTCTTTGTGTGTGTGTGTGTTCCTATCAAAATCAATTAATTCATTATTCCTTTTTAAAAAAAGAAATTAAATCTCAAGATTTAATGGTCTCAATCAACAATCAACCCGTCTCAAAAGTCATCACCATAACTGTAGCTTTTCGAATAAAAATTTCCTCTTGGTGGTGAATATCTTTATTTGCCCCATATCATTCCTCTTTAGTAGCAGTTGCTCCTCCTTATGGCTGGGCTGTTAAAGGTTTGATGCTACTTACCTGACCTTCATGAGATAAGCGTATGGCTAAAGTTGACCAATCAGGGGACAATGCTCCTCTACTCCAGCAAATGGTTTTGGCAAGGGATTTGGCAACACCTGAGTCAAAGAGTGTCAGTCCAAGGGCTTTTGCTGACACTAATAGAGAAGATGCTTTCCTTTTCCTGGTATTAGAAACTATAAATGAAACATATGTCCAGAGAACTGCATGTGAATCCTGTAGGGGAAAAGCCAACACAGAGGAAAGCAGAGCTGAAAATAGAATAAGAGACATCACCAGCTTTCCCAGCCCCTCCATCGCTGAAAGATCCTGTTACCATCTTTGACTCTTTGGCTATGGGAAGCCATTAACTTCCTTTAGCCCTCTTAAAGTATTATGAGTTGGATTTGGGATGCTAAGAATCCTGTCCTGTCTAACACATGATTCAATCTAACTTTGAGCATTCCCTGTAGACTTTCTGAAATCTTCATACTAGAATGAAGCCAACCTCATTTTTCAAAAAGGAATTTTCATATCACAGAATTTTACTTGACACGGCAAGCATGAATATATGACTCTCAGGGCCTTCCACATAAGGAAGGGATTTGGCTGTCCCTAGCAGCTATTCTGAATCCATCACCACTTTGATCCAAGGCCATGCTTCCCACAGGTTTCTCCCAGCTGATGACTGAATGCAACAGGGATGCTCTAGCAGGTGTTTCTTATGAGATGTGGGACATTTCTGTCTGAAATTCTTCTGCCTAACCCACTTTCTTTTTTTTTTTCACTTTTTTTTAAAAATATTTTTTAAAATTTATTTGAAAGTCAGAGTTACACAGAGAAAGGAGAGACAGAGAGAGAGAGAAGTCTTCCATCTGATGGTTCACTCCCCAGTTGGCCACAACAGCCAGAGCTGCGCCAATCTGAAGCCAGGAGCCAGGAGCCAGGAGCTTCTTGCAGGTATCCCACAAGGGTGCAGGGGCCCAAGAACTTGGGCCATCTTCTACTGCTTTCCCAGGCCATAGCAGAAAGCTGGATTGGAAGTGGAACAGCCGGGTCTCAAACCGGTGCCCATATGGAATGCTGGCACTTCAGGCCAGGACGTCAACCCACTGCTCCACAGCGCCGGCCCCCAAACCCTCTTTCTTTCCCTCTCTCCAATACAAAGGTCAGACCTGTATCATGGTCTGACAGCTGTCTCAGGTTATCACAATGTACTTCTCATGTACCTTTCAGGTTTTTTTTTCTTTTTAAGAATTCTTTTGGACCTGATATTTTAACCTGTTTGAAAGTCAGCAATCTACCCTGCCACCACTTCAGGGGTACTGGCAGAAGACAAGAAATTCTGAGGTCAGAGACAAAGGACACAGTTTTGCTGATGACAATAATGGTAGAGTATCTGCATTTAATATAGTGGTTGAACTCCAGATCCTAAGACCTGATGATAAGAGAGTCAGGTGACACTCTCACACTCACAGTAGACAAGGAAGATTAGTTTTGTTCGTGTTTTTATGCGACATGTTCTCCAAACTTAGGGAAGCTGACTCTTTAGATGAGTTAGAGGAGCAGTAAGCCTTCCTATTCTTTACCTTGAAGAGAGACATCATCTTTATTATATTGGACAGTAAATAACCTATCCAATGCTCTGAAAGGAGACATAAGCTTCATTTCCCAAGGCTGTTCACTGTATAAGCATATGTATAAAGACAGTCTGGAAAAAAGGAGGTCAGTGCGTCTGCTCACAAGATGAGCAGAAATTCAAGAGATCACTTAAATTTCTTATACATCTAGTCTCATTTTGGCCTCTGCTTCTAGAATACTGCGACTAACACAAATGGTATTATGTCTAGTTAGTTTTCATGGCCTTCAGGTGTAAAAATAAGGGTTTGCTTCATTTTTAGCTTTCATTGCACTTAGTTTGGCATGTTTATAGACAGACATGGAATTGAGACAAGCACTCCACTTAATGAGTGGAAGACTTGAACTCTGAAAATGGATAAGAGAGTCTCAAGATGGGTTGGCTGACATCTGTTCTCTGTTTCCTAGTCCATATTGACTGGATTAGGATTATTGTTGGACAGGGAAATTATTTAAACATTTATTTCTGCCTGCCTGTTCCAAATAGCCCTGACTTCCCATGACAATTACTGTCATACGAAACCCACTCATTCAGTGTCTACTCAAGAAAGTTCCTGGGGCCGGCACTGTGGCATGGTGGGTAAAGCTGTCACCTACAGTGCCAGCATCCCACATGGATGTTGGTTCATGTCCCGGCTGTTCCGCTTCCATCCAGCTCTCTGCTATAGCCTGGGAAAACAGTAGAAGATGGTCCAAGTCCTTGAGCCCCTATACCTGTGTGGGAGACCCAGAGGAAGCTCCTGGCTCCTGGCTTTGGATCACACGGCTCTGGCTCTTGTGGCCAATTGGGGCGTGAACCAGGGAATGAAAGACCTCTCTCTCTTTCTCTCTCTCTCTCTCTCCCCCCTCTCTCTCTCTTTGCCTCTCCTGCTCTGTGTAACTCTGACATTCAAATAAATAAATAAATCTTTAAAAAAAAAAGAGAGAGAGAGTTCCTTAGGAATTCTCCCATCACCAAGAAATAGAGTCTAAGAGATGCATTCTTGCTCCCTGCCCACTTATTGGATAAGTAAGGCTGTGTCTCAAGATGTATACACAGGATTTGAATTTACAAGCTGACTGAATGATGACATAGAAAGGTCACTATTAAAAGATTTTAATCACTTCCATTTCCCAAGACAAGGGGCCAGGACACACTATGTGGGGTCACATGAGAAAGCTCCAGTTTTGTTTAAGAGATGGAAGGAGCAAGAGAAAAGCCCAGGAAAAAGTCTTTATTTGGGTTTCCACAGTAAAGGCAAGAAAGGACAGGCTAACCAGCCTAGGACTTGCCAGCTTGAACAATTCTGTTGGGGGTTGGGTTTCAGGGACTGTCCATAGTTGTCTGGTTCCTGGCCCTAAGTTAATTTAGGGTTTAGCTTATGAGAATTTGACCAAGTAGATGTTGAGATGTGAAAACTCCAAATTGGGCCTTCTTTCAGGAGAGCCCTTTGCTATTTCTAGCATTTGGCTAGTTCTGGGATGGGCCACCTCTTTCCTATTCTCATGATCATAGTGTCAAAGCACGAAGAATTAAAAAAATGTTTAATCTACTTGGCTCTGTGGTAAATAGATTCTAAATAGACAAATACAGAACCTATGCAAACACTGAATATGGTGCCCTTTTATCTGTCTGACCTACAAATAGCCCTTCTTGCTCACTGCAACTTGCCCCAGTTAAGAGTCCTAACCTTGGCCTTCAGTCAGTTGAATGGTAGGGAAGGGATGCCAATTTTTCAATCAAGTCATCCAGTTTTTTCTCCCTTAGAGGTAGACTTTGTTTCTGATCACATTCCTTTCACTCTGATCTTCACCATCATCTCCCAGGTTGTTTACTCAAAGAGATACCAGTACACACTGACCAGTCTATTGATTGTTTGAATTCATATCAACTGATAGATCAACTCAACAGATAAACTAAATCTGCTATCACAATTACCTTCTCCAAACTTACTCCGCACCTGCTTCCCCTTGATTTCATTTCCTATTCATCAACAGGCAGAACCCAAGATGTTATAGTTCTGTAGCTTAAGACAATCATTTTGAGCTCCCAAATATCATTTCATTGCATGTGGAAAAAAGAAGTTTATTGTGACTTTTATGGGACCCTATATGTAGCACTTTCATTTTATCTCTATTGTTAAATCACATTTCATCTGAGAGTTTGTCATAGTAAGACCCATTTAGGAAGATGCACTTAGAATGATTAAGATAAAATTGATTGCATGTTCAAAGAATTCTATTCCAACATGTACAAAATAGTGTGTATTATAGGAAATGAAAAGATATAATAAAGGGTTGTCACCAGTCTGAACCTTAAATAGCCCTATCTGTACACAATCTTTTATTTATACTTAATTTTAGTTCAAACATTTTTGAAGTTCATTAATGAAGCACAACCCAGATGAGAATCAATTACATCAACTTTGAAGGCATGATCTGTCTTATCTTCGTCGTGGGACTTTCCTGGCAAGTGACCATATTGTTCTCATCATCAAGGGTTTTCTTCTTCACCAGAAAATGACAAAGTTGCACTGAGGGCAAAGCAGACCAAATCTGAAGGACTTAATGAAAAGGCCATTTGTTATTTCAAATGGCTCAATGTCAAAATGCAGGGAAGAGCCACTTCTTTCTTTTTTTTTAAGTCTTTTTTTTTTTTTTTTTTGACAGGCAGAGTGGACAGTGAGAGAGAGAGACAGAGAGAAAGGTCTTCCTTTTTGCCATTGGTTCACCCCGTAATGTCTGCTGCGGCTGGCACATCCCGCTGATCCGAAGCCAGGAGCCAGGTGCTTCTCCTGGTCTCCCATGCAGGTGCAGGGCCCAGGGATTTGGGCCATCCTCCACTGCACTCTCGGGCCACAGCAGGGAGCTGGACTGGAAGAGGAGCAACTGGGACAAAATTTGACGCCCCAACCAGGACTAGAACCTGGGGTGCCGGCACCATAGGCGGAGGATTAGCCTATTGAGCCACAGCGCCAGCTTGCCACTTCTGCAACTATGGTGCAAGGGATGAAAAATATTTCTGCTTTTCTCCTTTCTTATTGTTTTCCCCTCAGTATGAGCTGGGTCACTCCACACATGAATAGGTAGTAAATGTTATTTCAGAGCTTTCTTCCAAAAAGGTTTTATGTGATGAGTATCCACATGTGCAAGACACATGGTCCTCACTTTACCCTATGGAAATGTTTTCCAGGCCACATTTATACCCTTAATGAAACAATGGAAGTTTGTAATGAAAACTACAGATAGATAAAGGAAATGCTGTATTGATACATCATATTTCCTGTGCTATGTTGTTATCTGTTAAATAATCCATGTTTCTCTAATTTTAGTGTAAATTAAGCAAAATCTATAATTCAGTGTAAATGTGGAGAAATAATTTTTCCTTTTAAAAAAGATGGCATTTCCCTATCCAAATTTTCATTTTTAGAGGTTCATAACTACATAAACCTATTAACTAAAAGCCTTATTCTTTAGAGAAAAAAAAATGGGATGGAAATTAAAGTCCAAAACTGAAATTTGCTTTTCTAGAAAGCGAATCCAATGAGAAATCCTTGTCTAGTGAGTTTTTCTTACTATTTTTATTAGAAAATAAATAAGATTCCTGTCATAATTCTCAGTACAAAAACACTCTTACCCCCTATATTCCTAAAATGTTGTGGGGTAAACCCACAGTCACAAGCTGCCAAATTTCAAAGTACAGGTTGTCATTTGAAATGATAAAGAACAGCCTGGCATATGTTTAGTAAAAATATAATCAACTCAGTGCATTTGCTGTCATGGATGAAATATCTATTATGAATTAGTATTAAATTTCCATTAAGTTAAAGATAAAATTCAACTTCACAGGTTTGCAAGGATGCAGTAGGGAGTAGGTACAAGTTCTGATTTAAATATGGATTGTCCCCTCTGCAACTCATTTTGAAATTTGTTATCCAGTGTAACAATGTTAGCATGTACTGGCATGTATAACAGGATATTAAGTCCTTAAGAGGAAAAAAGAAAGGAAGAGAGTCATTACAGTTCAAATTTTCAAAATGACACCTAAATTGATGTAAATAAAAATAATTTTGGAGAATTAAAGTCCAGACTTGAGTTCTGGGGCTCTGGTTGGTGTTATGTCTCTGAAAGCTCAGGTCTTTGAACATACCCCGAAATGTACCTACATGATGAGGTAGTTTGAGCAGCGTGTTAAAATTCACTGTATGAAGTAATAGATCTTTACCAGGGCAAAGAAAATATGCAGCAAACTGTCTCTAAACCTAAACTGTTGGTGGGCTCCCTGCCCTGTGTATGCAGCTGCTCCATCATTTCTTTCTCATCTCCAGAGTCTTCATTGCCTTGCAGGGCCAAATGAGGTCCTATTTTCATCTATGAGACTCTGTGCCTCATAACATGTACTGAGAAATCATTTATCAATTAGGTATGAAGGGTCTTATTCCTATCTTGATTTGTATCTGTCCTGGGTAGAAACCACTTCTACCAAGCACAGAATTTTGCCCAGACATGCTATTTATTTTTTTTTCCACAATCACACTCAATTCTAGCTCCATTTCCCAAGACAAAGTACTGCTGTAAGTGGAATTCAAGAAAACAAGGTGACTTTAACCTGAAGTAGATTCTATTGGGGAAAATAAATTCTGTGATCTGTTGATGTGTTAAGATTAAAGAACGTCATGACTAGGAGAAATATACACTGTGTCTGGTGAGAATCCATAGCCGCCACAAATGATGAAATATGTCTTGAGTAAGTATGCTTGATTTGGCTTCTATGTGTGGAATTTTGGTTTTACTACACAGAACCTTTTAACTTTTAGCCAACTGTCATTTGGAGTACACAGATATAAGTATAGTGAAAACTAGCATCATGTACAATTTCCCCAGAACAGAAATAGCTCCAGAGATGCCAGCGTTGGACATGGATGGAATATTTCAGGACAGCTACTTGTGTAACCCTATTTACCAAGCTTGGTAAACAGCTTTCAAACTTGAAATTTTTTCTTTCCCTGCCCATTGCTGTCTACAATAAGCCACTCTCCTACAGTGGGAGCTAAGATTTACCATTTTCCAAGTATGAGTAGGAAGATCATGAAGAAATCTGTCACTAACAGGGATGTATTTATGCTTGTCTTTGCCTATTTTCCCCTGTTCTTCAAACTTGTGACCATCAGAACGACATCTGTACGACAGCTGGCTGGAAATGGGGTTGCAGGTGGTGGCCATGACTTCAGATATGTGACTCTATCTACAACCGTGGCCTTGTAAAAGCCAGCTGACAACAGTATCTGAAAGTCACTTGATACTGCAAAACCACAGCAAACAACCATGTCCTGGGGGAAATTCAAAACATGCCAACATGACCATGTATTCCCTGCCCTCCACTAATTTCTTTTGAAAATTATCAGTTATGTACGTCGAGCACAAACTCTGCCTTAACATCTTCTCAGACTTAAAAGAAGTTCAATGGTCTGTTCCAACACTTTATACTATGGTCAAGTACATAGAGGCAGCTGTGACAAGATAGCCGAGAAAGGAAAGCACCATGTCACTCTGCAATAAATCAAGCCCTTGGTGTTTGCCAAGCTTATCTACATATATGTGTTGTGTGTGTGTGTCTGTGTGTGTATAATTATACCCATGTCCTCAAATATTGAACTCCAGAAAACAAATATAAAATGATTATTTTTGAATCCTTACTGAAATATGAATGTATAAACACAAAGGAATTTTAAAACTAATGTTATCTGGGGCTTCCAAGATGGTGGAATAGCAACAGGGTGGTCTGATTGAGATGACGCAATAGCAATATAAAAAAGTGGTTTAGGGGGCCAGTGCTGTGGTACAGCAGGTTAAAGCCCTGGCCTGAAATGCTGTCATTTTATATGGCCACCGGTTCTAGTCCCAGCTGCTCCTCTTCTGATCCAGCTCTCTACTATGGCCTGGGAAAGCAGTAGAGGACGGCCCAAGTCCTTGGGCCCCTGCACCCACGTGGGAGACCCAAAAGAAGCTTCTGGCTCCTGGCTTCGGATTGGCACAGCTCTGGTCATTGTGGCCATCTGGGGAGTGAACCAGCAGATGGAAGACCTGTCTCTCTGTCTCTACCTGTTTCTGTAACTCTGTATTTCAAATAAATAAAATAAATCTTTAAGAAGAAAATTGAAAGGAGTCTATAAAAAAAGTGGTGAAAATACACTCTCAGGGTAAAGCTGCAGAGGAAACCGCAGTGGGAGATCCTGAAAAAGCAGTAGAAGTGGCCCAGAGCTGTACGGAATGTGCCGACAGGCAGAGAGATACGATGAGACCACAAAAGACCCAGCAGCTTGAATCTGGGGAAGAAGGTGCTTGACTTAGCAAACCAGGTGAGAATGGGCTACACCACTATTGATACACCAGGATGGAGAGCTTAGAAAGCTGCACCTTTTTGAATCTGTCTGGGTTACCCTAGGACAGCTGGGTGACTGCTCACAATGGTGGTGGGAGGAGACAGCACATTTCTCCTCTCTCTCTCTCTCTCTTCTCTCTTCTCTCTTCTCTCTTCTCTCATCTCTCTTCTCTCTCTCTCCCCTCCTCTCTCCTCCAGCTGTGGGCATGCTTGGCACCATTTTTGCATGAAGCAGCCACTCCAGCTTCTGTGCTTGTATCCAGCAATTATTGGAGTCACCCTTCACCCAGCTGGTGGGGGCAACCACAGCAGTTAAAGAGTAACTGACAGAGGAGGTCTCCACTGTGCCAGTTTCACCCACCCAGCAACAGGAGAAGGAGAGACATCCCTATGGAAGGGAAATATCACCTATGGGATTCTCCTATGTGCCCATCACAACTGTAAAGTGAACAGGGCTGCATTTGGCATGTATTGTGAGTGCCTGTGATCCAGAGATCTCACCAGAGAGAAAAACCCACATACCTCACTGATGTTGCATCTGGTGGGGAGGACTTGACTCATATGTACAGTTCATATGGCAGTGTGGATGAGCATTGAATACACTGAGGGCTAATACCTGGGCATTCCTCAGCTTGCAGGAGGAGTTATTGGTCTCAACAACAGAGGTGATCATGCCTCTCCATGCAGCCAACCAGAGAAGAGCTACCACACCCAACTTGGGTGTTACCCTGGATACTCACCCTATCCTGGAGCACTGAAAAGAACTCCATCGCCACACTCATCAGACACCTATTCACTGAAAGTGTAGACATTCCATTAAAATAGAGGGGGCAGGGGTAGCCATCCTAATATCAGAAAAAATAGAATTTAACACAAAAGCTATCACTTCTCAGCCTTTTAGCTAAGGTCAAGTGCAGTAACACAAAAACTATTAAAAGAAACAAAGCACACTATGTAATGGTTAAGGGATCAATAAAACAGGAAGACGTGACTATAATAAATGTATATGCACCAAACTACAGGGGCCTAACTATTTAAACGAACTGCTAACAGATCTAAAGGGAGACATAGACGTCAATATAGTAGTAATGAGGGACTTCAATACCCATTTTTATCAGTAGACAGATCAACCAGACAGAAAAATCAACAAAGAAACAAAAGAGCTAAAAAAACACTATGGACCAGATGAACCTAACAGATCTCTACAGAACTTTTCACCCCACAGTTGCAGAATACACATTCTTCTCAGCAGTGCACAGAACTTTCTCTAAGATAGAACATACACTATGCCATAAAGCAAATCTCAACAAATTCAAAGAAATCACAATCATACAGTGCACTTTCTCTGATCACAAGGGATTCAGCTCAAAACCAACAACTCAAGAATCTCAAGACCATATGCAAACACATGGAGACTGAACAACATGCTCCTAAATGAACACTGGGTCATAAAAGAGAAATTAAAAAATATTCTGGAAACCACTGAAGATGACAATACCTCATATCAAAACTTATGGGATACAGCAAAAAACAGTGTTAAGAGGAAATTTTATAGCAATTACTGCTTACATCTAGGAACTGGAAACACACCAAGTAAATGATCTGTCAATGCATCTCAAGAACCTAGGAAACAAAAAAAAATAAAATCCCAAATTAGTAGGAGGAAAGAAACAATTAAAATTAAGAAAGAAATGAAAAAAAAAACTGAAACAAAAAAATACAAAAGATAAATGAAATGAAGAACTTGTTTTTTTGAAAAAAAAAAAAAACAAACAAAATTGACACACCATTGGCCCAACTAACCAAAAAAAAGAAGAAGGAGACGTCCCAGTTAACAAAATCAGAGATGAAAAAGGAAATGTAGCAATAGATACTGCAGAAATATAATGAATCACCAGGAATTACTACAAACAGCAGTATGCTAGCAAATTGGGATACCTAGAAGAAATGGATAAATTCCTGATACATAAACCTACCTAAATTGAGTCAAGAAGACATAGAACACCTAAACAGACTAATAACCAAGACAGAGATTGAATCAGTAATAAAAACCCTTGCAATAAAAAAGCCCATGTCCCTACTGCTTCACTGCTGAATTCTATCAGACATTTAAAGGAGAACAAATTCCAATTCTCCTAGGCTATTCAAAATAATTGAAAAGGAGGGAATCCTCCCAAACTCATTCTATGAATCCTGCATCTCCCTAATTCCTAAGCCAAAAAAAGATATGACAGAGAAAGAGAACTATAGACCAATATCCCTGACAAACATAGGTGCAAAAATCCTTATCAAAGTACTAACCAGTCAATGCAACAATACATCAGAAAGATCATTCACCCAAACCAAGTGGTATTTATTCCTGGTATACAAGGATAGCTCAACATTTGAAAATCAATAAACATGATAAACCATATTAACAAGCTGAAGATCAAAAACCATAAGATTCTCTCAATAGATGAAGAGAGAGCATTTGACAAAATTCAAGACCATTTCGTGAAGAAAACCTTAAGCAAATTGGGTATAGAAGGAACATTCCTCAACATAATCAAAGCAATTTATAACAAACCCACAGCCAACATTCTATTGAATGGGGAAATATTGGAGGCATTCCTATTAAGATCCAGAACCAAATAAGGATGCCCACTCTCACCATTACTAATTAATATAGTCCTGAAAGTTTTAGCCAGAGCCATCAGGCACAAAAAAAGAAATCAAAAGGATATAAATAGGGAAGGAAGAAGTCAAAGTATTCCTATCTGCTGATGACATGATTCTATATATAGGAAACCCAAGAGACTCCACTAAGAGACTATTGGAACTCATAAAAGAGTTTGGAAAAGTAGCAAGATATAAAATCAACACAAAAAATCAATAGCCGTTGCATGCATCGACAATGCCATAGCTGAGAAAGAACTTCCAAGATGAATCCCTTTCACAATAGCTACAAAAAATTAAATATCTTAGAATGAATTTAACCAAGGATGTCAAAGATATCTACAATGATAATTGCAAAACATAAAAGAAAGAAATAGAAGATGACATAAAAAAGTTGAAAAAAATCTTACATGTTTGTGGAGTGGAAGAATCTACATCTTCAAAATGTTCATACTGCCGGGGTAGGTGCAATGGCATAGCAATAAAGCCGCCACCTGCAGTGCCAGCATCCCATATGGGCGCTGGTTCAAGTCCCGGATGATCCATTTCCAATCCAGCTTTCTACTGTGGCCTGGAAAAGCAGTAGAAGATGGCCCAAGCCCCTGAGCCCTTGCATTCACATGGGAGAGCCAGAAGAAGCTCCTGGCTCCTGGCTTCAAATTGGTGCAGCTCCGGCCATTGCAGCCACCTTGGGAGTAAGCCAGAGGATGGAAGACCTCTCTCTCTGCCTGTCTGCCTCTCTTTCTATCTCTGTGTAACTCTACCTTTGAAACAAAATAAGTAAATCTTAAAAAAAGTCCATACTACCAAAAGCAATTTATAGATTCAATGCAATCCCAATCAAAATACCAACAATATTCTTCTAAAATCTAGAAAAAATGATGCTAAAACTCACATAGAAACACAATAGACCCCGAATAGCTAAAGCAATCTTAAGCAACAAAAGCAAACATGGAGCA
The DNA here is from genome assembly GCF_964237555.1 of Oryctolagus cuniculus. Lineage (NCBI taxonomy): Eukaryota > Metazoa > Chordata > Mammalia > Lagomorpha > Leporidae > Oryctolagus > Oryctolagus cuniculus. The sequence continues at coordinate 12,473,856 of NC_091434.1, read as the reverse complement.
TCACAATACCAGACTTCAAGACATACTCCTGGGCAGTTATAATCAAAACAGCCTGGTACTTTCAAAAAAACTGACATATAGACAAATGGAGCAGAATAGAAACTCCAGATAAATCCATGCATCTACAACCAACTTATCTTTGACAAAGAAGCAAGAATCAACCCCTGGAACCAAGACAGTCTCTTCATCAAATTGTGCTAGGAAAACTGGATTTCCACAAGCAAAAAGTATGAAACAAGACCCCTACTTCACACCTCACACAAAAATTCACTCAAAATGCATGAGACCTAAATCCAGGGTGTGATGCCATCAAATTACTAGAGAATATTAAATCCTACAAGACAAAGGCATAAGGAGAGACTTCTTGGAAAAGACCCCAGAAGTATAGGCAATCAAAGTTAATATTAACAAATGGGATTAAATCAAATTGAGAAGCTTCTCTACTGCAAAATGAACACTCAGCAAAGTGAAGAGGAAACAGATGGAATGGGAGAAAATAATTGCAAGCAATCCAAGTGTCAAAGGATTAAATTCAGAATCTATGAAGCGCTCAAAAAACTCAACAACAACAAACAAACAACCTATTCAAGAAATGGGCAAAGGACCTGAACAGAGAGGAAGTTCAAATGGCAAATAGACACATGAAAAAATGCTCAGGACCACCAGCAATCAGGGAAATGCAAACCAAAACCACAATGAGGTTTCACCTCATCCCCATTAGAATGGTTCTCATACAGAAATCAACAACAAATGCTGGTGAGGACCTGGGGAGAATCCACTGTTGATGAGAATGTAAACTGGTACAGCCACAATGGAAGACAGTATGGAGATATCTCAGACAGCTGAATATAGACCTACCATATGACCCAGCCATCCCACTCCTGGGAATTTATCCAAAGGAAATCAGCACATTAAAGGGTGATTTGCACCTCCAAGTTAATTTCAGCTCAATTTATGATAGCTGAGATACAGAATCAACCCAGATGTCTAACAACTGAAGACTGGATAAAGAAGTTATGATATATATACACTATGGAATACTACACAGTGGTAAAAGAAAAAATGAAATCCTGTAATTTGCAACAAAATAGCTGCAACTAGAAGCCATTATATTTAGTGTAATACCCCAGTCAAAAAAAGACAAATATCATATGGCCTCTCTGATCTGTGGTAACTAATAGAGTACTTCAAACGTACTCTACAGGAGCAAAACTGTCACTTTGAGACATGATGGTTTTGAACAACCCTTTCCTTGACTGTCAAGGAACAATGTTTTTCTTGTTTGTATTTGTTCTTTCTTCTTTTTTTTTCATACTAATAGGTGAACTCTCTACTTAGTGTAAGGTTAATCTTATGAGTATAAAAATTAACTGAAAATTGATCTCTGTAAAAAATAAGAATGGGAAAGGAAGAGGGAGGAGGAAGAAAGGCAAGAGCATGGATGGGAGGGAGGTAGGGTATAAGAATCATCATGTTCCAGCCAGCACCACAGCTCAATAGGCTAATCCTCTGCCTGTGGTTCCAGCACACCAGGTTCTAGTCCCGGTCGGGGCTCCGGATTCTGTCCCAGTTGCCCCTCTTCCAGTCCAGCACTCTGCTGTGGCCCAGGAGTGCAGTGGAGGATGCCCCAAGTACTTGGGCCCTGAACCCCATGGGAGACCAGGAAAAGCAACTGGCTCCTGCCATCGGATCAGCGCGGTGCGCTGGCCGCAGCGAGCTGGCCGCGGCAGCCACTGGAGGGTGAACCAACGGCAAAAAGGAAGACCTTTCTCTCTGTCTCTCTCTCCCACTGTCCACTCTGCCTGTCAAAAAATAAAAAAAAATTTTTTTAAATAATAAAAAAAGAATCATCATGTTCCCAAATAAGTATATTTTAAATGCATGAAATTATATTCTTTAAATGAAGTAATAAAAAAGTAACGTTATTTACAAAGCAATAAATCTGTCACTAATTGAAAAATACATCAAGAACCAGTGCTCCTTCAATAAGAAATTTCTGAAATATTCTTTTATAGTAAGATTTTGTTTGCATTAATTTTTAAAAGTTCTTTTAATTGCAAAAAGTGTGTTATAAGGGGTATGGGCACTCTAGTGATGCATTAGCAGTTATGAAAACTTTAATGTGTCTCCTTCAAGTTATACACATCAGTACATCATTGTCTAGATTTCATTTTATGATTCTCCTATGATCTGGACATCCTAGTTTGCTCTTTTGTGGGATGTGAACTACTAGTTTGTGAAAAGATAAAAATCTAATAGACCAAATGGAAAACGACAGGTTAATCATTGAGAAATATGCAAGCACTGTGAAAGATAAAATATTGGATTTTATTTCATAAAAATGTAGTTGCAAGCAAAATACATTGAATCTTTAGGCAGAGCTAAATGAGACTTCTCCAGCATACATGAAACATTGAAAGATTTCTAAAAGTTCTAGAAAAAACTATTTCCAATGAAAGTTACAAAAGTTACCCCAAGTGGGATCTGAATTTTGAGAAGCCCTTTGCAAAATGCAAAATTAGTTATAAAAGGAAGTAGTTATTTATAACAGCAAAGTAAATCACAGGAGATGACAAAATTTTAAAAGCTGACAAATATCCCCAAATATGCAAAAGAGTTTTAAATTTTTATTAGTCAAATATATGGTATACATTTACACGACTTTTTTCCTACATTATTTTACTGCTAATCTTCCATGGCCTCTACATATGTAGACAATGTTGTAACATCATCTTCCACAGAGAGAAGAGGAAAAAATACAATTTTCTCTTTAGCATGGTCCAATGAATTCATTTGTTATTATTGATATGCCATGAATTTTCTTTTCAGTTTCATGAGTTCTCACATTTGGGAAAACTTCTCACAAGCTTCTCTACTATGTGAACAGGCTACATGTTTATACTACTCTTCTCTCTCCACTCCTCTCTGTCAAATATTTTGCTCCCAATAGGGACAGATCCAAATAGTAGAAAATAATTCACCCTCTACTTTTCCTCACACAAAACATTTCTGCTCACCTTAATAAACTCCATCAAATTATCAAAAGGAAATTCACTTATAGTTCACATTAATATTCTCTTTAAGGACTCTGAGACACACTGCAAGTGATCAAACTGATCACAACTAAATGTGATATTTCTAAACAGATTGGTGGTGGTATCTGCTTTCCTTTCTACTATTCATAATTCTCTTGAATGAACTGTTGAATATATCATCTCATTTCTATTTATAAATCATTAAAATAATCATCTAGAAGTTTACTTTTGAAGCTGAGAATATTTTAACCTTGAAAAATAAAAAATCATAATGTATTTCAATCAAAACACTTGGTAAAACTTTGAATAAAATGAAATAAGATACAACAAGTTTGAACCAGGAAAAATCAGGAGAAAGATAATGCATTTCTAACTTTATAATTGACCCACTTAACATCAAATATATTTTAAGAATACATCCCATTTATATTTTGCTTGCAAAATTAAATATGATTACAATGATAAAAGTAATTAAAGTACTTACACTGGATATTTTATAAATGACTGGGACAACTCCTATTATCTGACAATGTTTTGCAAACGATGTCATTCGGCTGCACTAAGTAGTTTTAAAATCTTAAGATTTCCTTTTGCCTGCTAATTCGGGTCAAATTGGATTGCTATGCATTCTCATCCAAACTCAGAGATCTTTAACCTCCTGTGGGTAAAAGTCATAGCTGATAAATATTTATAGAACTCCACAGCAAAGCTTCTGTTTGTTACAGTTTTCTCCAAGAATGACATGACCTCAAAATTTCCTGGAATCAAGTTCCCATTGTGATCTATAGAGTTCAGAGGTCCTTGCCTCGTTTAAATATGAGTCCCCAGGGTAGTGCTTTCAAAATGAAATTCATTTTTGATTTTTGACACTCCTTTCACACTGGAACCACAAATTATTGCTGGAGTTTTCTTTTACTTTTCCTAATTGGATAAGCTAAAAGTGTAAGTATGAGATAATATAAGATATAAATATTAAAGTAATCAAAATTGGCAATTTTAATGACATCAAAAATACTCATTTTTTAATTTCTATTTTATTATTTTCTTTGCTCCTACATTCCTCCCAGTCTCCCTTTCCTCACCTGTATACATCAGTATACATCCTCCCTCGATTCCACTGGGTTTGAAGGAAAAAAAAGTGTTTCTTATGTTTAAAATTAAGAACTATCAATGGATCTCATGCTCTCTTAGTCTTCTCTGGGACCTGGATTCAAAATTCAGCCATTTCTCAGGGCCAGTGTTGTGGCACAGTAGGTTGAACTACCGCCTGTGACACCAGCATCCCATACGGACAGCAGTTCAAGTCCCCGTAGCACTGCTTCTGATTCAGGTCCCTAACAATGTGTCTGGGAAGGCAGCTGAAGATGACTCAAGTACTCGGGTCCCTGAAACAGAAATGGTCCTGGCTCCTGGCTTCTGCCTGCCCCAGCCCCAACTGTTGTGGCCTTTGGAAAGTGAATCAGCAGATGGAAGATCCCACCCATCCCACCCCACCCCACCCCCCCCCGCCTCGCTCTCGCTCTCTCTGTAACTCTGCTTTCTGAATCAATCTATAAGTCTTTAAAAGATTACATAATTTAGTCATTTCTATTTATTAATTTTTAATTTTTTCTTCTCTGTTTCTCTTCCTTAGTCACTAAATATGTTCAATTATCTTCTATTTCAGGAACCTGTCCTGTATCCCATGTCCCTCTCTTCTCCCCCTTCTCTCTCATTCCCATCAAGACCAAGGATCTAGAAGATCGCCACCTTCAGTTATCATCTTTCCTCCTTTCTCCTTTATCCTCATACATGTTGATTAGGTACCATCTCCTACCAACGTACTCCTGCAACACTCCAAATAATCCCACAAGCCTTCCATTTTGCAAGACCCAAAGCACATCTATGTGGCTACATTTTATGACAATTTTCTTCACTCTTAAAATTCCTCCCTTGATTCCAAAACCTACTCTCTCCTGTTTCTCTTTCTATGATTCTCTGATCCTTTCATCAATGCACTTTGATGTCCATTTGACAACCAGATACCCCACATTTCCCTCTTTCATTCTTTCCTCTTCTTATTTATCATCTTTCCCTTGACTATTTCCTTCATCTTTATGATATCAGTTCTAACCTATATACTGAGGGCTTCCAAAGCTGTATCTTCATCATCCACCTCTCCTGTATATTGAGTTTTATTTCTTCTTTTTAGAGCAATGTTAGGTTCACAGCAATATTGTTCCGGAAAGTACAGAGTTCCACTATATATCCTGTCACCACAGGTGCATAGCCTCCTCCAACATTCTGAACCAGAATGGAACATTTTTGCTATCAATGACCTTACGCAGATGCATCATCCAAAGCACATAGTTTGCATGAAGCTTTGCTCTTGGTGTTGTGTGTTCTATGGGCTTTGACAAATGTGTGCTGAAAAATATCCAATATTATGTATCACACAGAATACTTTTACGGATCTGAAAATCTTCTGTGCTGCTCCACCTGTTCATCCCTCCCTTCTCCTGACCCCTGGCAACTGATCTTTTCATTCTTCACATTCACATATTTCCTTTTCCAGAGAATTATATAGTTGGAATCATACAGAATGCAACCTTTTCCAGATTGCTTCTTTCAATTAAGAATATGCACTGAGTTACTCCATGGATCAAGAGGCTTCTCATCTAAACTTCCTCTTACCTACGATAGATCTGGACACTGAACAGGAACTAAGTAATTTTAGTTGAATTAAATACATAAATCATTTTACTTGCATAATTATTTGCATTTAAAATATAGTATAATATACTTGTCTATTGTCTCTTATTTAAAAAGAAAAAAGAATATTAAGCAAACAGGATTAAAGAGTCATTTGTAAGTCTTCCTATACATTTTTAAATAGGAATAATGCTTTCCATGTGTAATACTAAGATTTGCAGTTGCTTATTTGTGCTTTCCTCTGAACCAAAAGCTGTGTATACCAAGCCAAGTTTGATTTTTTTCATACCTTAAAACTGTACTTTGAATGACATTTACTTCCTTCCTTCCATTCTGACCTTTTTTCTCTAGTCATATATTCCATTCATTACCAACAATAGTCATAAGAGTAAACTAACACTCTCAATCCAAACTAAGCCAGCATTCAATCTACAGAAAGTATCCTGTCATTCTTGATTAAATTTTCAGAATTCATCTTATGGTAATAAATCAAATGACCATTCCAAACTCTGTAAAAAAAAAAAAAAAAAAAAGAATATCGTGACCCTATGTGGATAGCCATGCTTAGCAAATCCTACTACTCATACTAATGGTTCTTATCACCATATTTTATGGTCATGTGAACCCCCTGAAAACATGCACAATAATCCATTGGCTAGTACACACCAGAGTCACATCAAAATTAGGTTAACACTCCTTGGCTACAGTACAAGAGACCTCCAGTAGGAACCAGCAACATACTTTTTAACATGTGTCCCTCATGATTCTGTTGCAGATGGTGTAGGGATCTGCTCTTAGAAATGCTGTACTTTATATAAAAACATTTGCAAGCAGGTGGCTATTAACTACAAGATACCTCTCAGCGAAAGTAATGAGATTGATCATCTGTTAAATGTAATTCTGTCTTCTAACTGAAAATTGCAGGAGCAAATCTAATTGATTTTTCTGTTAAGTAACAAGGGGGAAATAATCAAACTCTCCGCAGTTCCCCCATCTGCAGGAAGGTTTATCCTTAAAAGAGAGTATGGTTGTTTTGTTAGCATGCTGATACTCTTCAGGTGAGAAAGACTGAAGTGTCTAAGACTCAAGAGAATTGTTTCCTCTAGAAGCAGGTTGGGAAGTGTAAGAATTTGTTCAAATCTGCCAAGTTTTAATATGTCAGTTTTCCCATAAGACTGGAAATACATGAACTTTGTCAGAAAATCAGCCATTACATCTAAATCTCATAGTACCTGAAAATTTCATATAACTGAAAGTCAATTAGCAAAATCACTGCTCTCTTCTCTGTCAGTCCTACTGGCTTTCTCATCACAAGTTTGGGCACATACAGATGGGATGGGAGAGGGAGTAGGAGACGGGATGGTTTGTTTGCAGCTGGGAGGTGGTTATGGGGAGAAGAAATCTAAAGTGCTCTAACATCCTCTACTTCTTGAGCATCAGCATAGTACCACAAATGGAAAATTCCACACCTGACATTAATGACAGATGGCAGTCAAAACACAGAGGCCCTAAAAATATTGCATAAAATTGCCTTCAGGCTATATGTAGAAGGTATATTTGAGACATAAATGAGTTTTGTGTTTAGACCTAGGTCCCATCCCCAAGATACCTCATTATGTATATGCAAATATTTAAAGTACAAAAAATATCTAAAATCTTTTTGGTTCTAAGCATATCAGATAAGGGTTACTCACCCTGTATAAATGGCTTCATTCTTATTATCTCATGCTGTTTTACCAATTGAGCTAGTAAGACAATCTTCTTACTTAGACTGATAGAAAGATAATAACAACATTATGTTCTGGATTAAGGGAAAATAATTAGGAATTCATTAGCTCATAATGGAATGAGTTAAAGCACATTGTGCCTTTAAAATAGATATACATAATTATCAAGACTCTTACTAATAAGAATCAAAGACAAGCAGATGATCCCATGTTTTTCCCAAAGTACATTCTTCTTGAATGTAATAATATTAGCAGAATCTTTGAAATAATTTAGCCAAAAGGAAGTCATGAAATAGAAATACTCCATGATTCAGTCACGAAGCAGAGAATTGGACTAACCATAGAACTGGAAAGATATACAAGAAAATGAATGCATTGAGCATTGATCTACCAAGCAGAGAAATTTCATTTCAAAGGAAGTTGAAAGTTTAAAATAAGCATCTGACTAATAGGAAAGTCAGGAATATTTTTAGCAGATGAACTTCAGACACTTGTGCTGTGTCTTGAAAAACACTGCTGTCTTTAATGACCTGCCTACCAACTTGCTTGCAGGTCAAAATCAGTTATCACCAATGCCACCCTCTAAATATCTCTTAAATGTGATCCTCCCAAAGAAAGAATAATACATACAGATGTAAGAAAATAATGCATTATTTGTTTTCCAAATGCACAGAGGCTAAAGTATGGGAGTGGGACACAAGAAAAGAAAAATATGAAATTTAGAATAATTTACAATAATCATTTTATTTTAGTAATCCCTAATTTGCTACCAGCCACCTCTCACCTTTCTCCCACCACTGTGACTTGAATTGAGTATGTGGTTTTAGCCTCAACTACATGAAATCTATTACCAAGTTAGTCTCCAAATAAACATCTTGTCACCTTTGCTTTTTTGTCCTTAATGTGTTGCACTGTGACAATTAACAGCAACACTAGTCTTTAAACAGTACTTTATAGTTTGTGTGTCTTTGTGGGTATAAACTGTTGAAATCTTTATTCAATATAGAGTTGATCTTCTGTATATAAAGAAAATTAAAAATGAATCTTAATGAAGACTGGGATGGGAGAGGGAGTAGGAGATGGGATGGTTTGTTTGCAGGTGGAAGGTAGTTATGGGGAGAAGAGCTGCTATAATCCAAAAGTTGTACTTTTGAAATTTATATTTATTAAATAGAAGTTTTCTGTAAAAAAGTATACTTCAAAATTTTGCATAAAATGGAATTAAAAGATGTTTATTTTTCTGTAAAAAATTGAAATCCATGCTTTTTTTCATAATATGTATTTTACAAGAACTTTTGAAGACCTCCCCTATGCATGGCTTGATTTTAACTTTTTGCATCAAAATAAACTTACTTTTAAATTCCATTTTCCACAACTTTTTGGAAAAATATATATATATCCCAAGAATAATGGTGGCATATACTTTTGTCTAAAGGCCTGAGGGCCAGAAGTGTTAATGGTATAATTCCCAGTATGTGTACAAAGCCCCCACCATAGTGTCTCCATGAAACAGTCATGCAGAAAATGGGAGAGAGACTTCAACTTTCTTCTGCGTTTCTGTCCCATTCAGGCCCTAAATAGGTTGGCTGAAGCCCCATCAACACTAAGATGCCAATCTACTTCACTCAATCTACCAACTCCCTGACTAATCTCTCCTGGAAGCCCCCTCACAGTACAACCCAGAAATAATGTTCAACCAGATATTTAGGCAATCCACTGCCCAATCTGCTGCATTAAAGTAATCATCCCAGTGAGTTTTCTTTTGTCACCAGTAGTGCTTCCAATTCCAACTTACCCACATGATATTTTCAAGGATTTAAAATGTGTCAAGAATAGATGTTTCTATCAATTTGTTTCAAATAACAAAGTTTACTACATTACCTTTCAGCTGTAGCTGATTCTTTCCATTAATTAATCAACATTAATAATTATATTACAAATGAACTGATTTTTTATTGTTTCTCTAGTCACTAGAAATTTGTGAGAAGAAAACTGTTCTAATATCCTAGCACTGCTATATTATCAAAATCTTTTAAAAGCTCAGAAATTTTACTTCTAAAACGTACATGACTATATTTCTCCTTAAATATAATGTTCTTGGTCTAAGGACAATGTAAATGGTGAGTTTAAAATTGAAGGATCAAAGTATTCAATTCCAAAGGAAAAACCACTGAAATTTTGGCAATGACAAGAAGACATGTAGCTGACTAGAATGGGAAGGATAAAAATAAATAAAAAATAGATTCATGCTTTGAAACTGAGTGATATTGAGATTACTAATGACATTAAAGAAATCAGGAATTCCTTATGACAAAATCTTGTTTGAATGATAAAATCTCAGGCGTTTGTTCCTGACATGTAGTCTTAGTGTCAGAAGACCACCTTAAAGGTACAGAACTGAAACTCAGGTGAATAGTCAAGAAATGATATGGGGGTGATAGTTAGAAATGATATGGGTGTGATAGACCCAGCATTGACACTCAGAGAAATGCTGCTGAGTGAAACAGACAAGGAAAAGGAGACAGCAAAAGCACAGGAATGAACCCAAAAACACTGATTCAGAGGAGAGGAATGAAAACAATGGAAGTTTGGACCCAAAAAGTGGCCTAGTGAGTTAAACCACTGCTTGGGATGCTGCACTCTGTATGAGAGCACAGGTTCAAGTCCAGGCTCCTCCTCTTCTGATCCAGCTTCCTGCTAATGCATGTAGAAAGGCAACAGACCGTGGCCCACATGGTTGGACCTCTGGCATCCACATGGAACCAGGATGGAGGTTCAAGATCCTGGTTTCAACCTGGCCCAGCAGCAGCTATTGTGGCCATTTGGGAATGGAACCAGCAGATGGAACTCTCTCTCTCTCTCTCTCTCTCTCCCTCTTCCTTTCAAATAAATAAATATTTATTTAAATGGGAGAATAGTTAGGAGTATCCTGACAGAACATGAAGAAGAAAAATCTTCAAAAGGAGGGACTGACCACAGTAAGAAACAGTAAACTCATCTCTTTATTCATTCAATAGCAGTAAATCACAGCTTTGACTCAGGAATTTTGATAGGTCCTGGGAAGAGATAGTTTCTGTCCTCAAGAAATTCAGAGAACAGACAGTTAAACACATGAAAAGGAGTATCTTTATACACAAATAAACAGAGAAATTAAAATTGTCAAATTATTTGTTTATATAACTGGAAGCTGTAAAATACTGTGCATGTAAAATATTATGGTTAAGAATAAATCCTGAAAAAAAGCCTCTGAATTCAAAGTTGAGGAACTCATCACCAGCTCTCAAATAAAACATTTCAGTTATATGATCTCTTTCCCTATACCTATTTTGGTTTTATAAACAATGGCAAATCTCTAGTTTTTATATGAAGAAATTAAATTTTGAACTAAAGACATTGCTTCCTCATTTGCAATGTATCTAGGTAACCAAATTCTATACCTATGTAACTAGAAAACTGGTTCTGTTAGAGTGCATCTAAATTAATGATTCTAATATTAAAGATTAATAATAATGGCATCCAGTCATAGACTGACTAAATGCTTGATCCCAAAATTATTGGTTCTGACATAGCTTCTGAATTTAGAATTCTGCCCCTAGTGACATTGTTCTAGCCCTTTAATATTCTCTCTCAAGGAAATGCTGCAGAACACTAATGATTACTAATTGGAAGAAACAGCTAGAGCTCTATTGAATCATTTCTCAAAGGAAAATGTCTAATGAGTACATTAATAAAAGTAGACATTGAGTGTTTATGTAAAATAGCTTTTTTGCATTTTATAAAACGAACTTTACATGATTGGCTTAGCATGTTCTTTTGGATAATTTTTGGTGAGTTTAATTTTTGAGCCTTGGATGATGAAAGATATGCAGGATTCCTTTTGGGATACTTGATTTGGGCCAGTTACAATGGGTAAAGAAAGAGACCTGAGAGTGAATGGTGTAGAATGCTAGCGAAGCATAAGAACAAATATTATAGCCTAAGAAAAGAGCATAGGGCAGGTCATGGCACAACAGGTGATGCAAACTAGGTTGTGGCTCAGAGAAAGCAGGACAGACTTAAGCAGGAGTGGTCATGGTAAGAAGGAGAGTTCTATGCAAATGATTGTTTTTTCCTGCTGACTGGACATTTTCATCTTGGTACCTGGGTATTCTCTCCTAGTATTATGGTTCTAAATGAAAATTCCTCAGCCAAAAAGATAATGCTTACCATTTGAATCCCAGGCTCCCAGAGGTGACTATTCTAGCTCTTCTATACAGAACTCTATTGAAAAAACTAGGCCAAGTATACCTATACCCTTAAAATTCAGCCTAGACTACTCAAAGTCTCCACAGAGTTGGCTGGATGGACTTCTAGGTGTCTGTCCTCAGAAATCTCACTCATGGTAACTGAAGTACCCTCTGAGACAAGGATGTGGTACCCTGCAATGGTAGTCTGCTCATCTCAAACCCTGGTCATTTTTCCCATGAGTCATTGGTCAATCATCTTGTTAAACACCATGATATAAGCTATATATGGTCATTTTTCCCATGAGTCATTGGTCAATCATCTTCTTAAACACCATGATATGAGCTATATTTGTCATTTGTTTTGTGTTTCTTTTACTGTCATTTTACTTTGTATCTTTGTTCTTACCCATATAATCAGAGATAATGCCTTATACTCCAATTTACCTTTCCATTTATATATGGTTCAAAGCTTTCCAAAGACACCTTCTGATATCTTTTTGGATCACTCACATGCCTATTATAAGTCTGTGTTCTCTGATTCTCAGCCTACATCAATTATGAGATTACTGAATCTCAGAAAATTGTGAGATTTCCTCTTAATCATACTCATAAGAAATATTAATAACATAAATATACAGATTTTTTTTAAAATTTATTTGAGAGGCAAGGAGGTAGAGACAGACAGACAAAGCAGTCATCTGCTGGTTCATTCCCCAAATGCCCACAATGGCTGGGACAGGGCTGAGCTAAAACTGGAAGCCAGAGACTCAATCCAGGTTCCCCAGTACATGGTAGGAGCCATCACTGCTGCCTCCCAGGATGCACATTAGCAAGAAGGTGGAGTTAGGAGCTGGAGCCAAAGTCTCAAACCCAGGTAATCCAAGGTGGGACAAAGACACTTTAACTGTCTGCTAACTGCCAGCCCCAGCACGGCCTCTAATTGTAACGAAGACACTATGAGATTTATTTTTTCAGTCAATCAGCCCAAAATTACAAGTTGATTCTGATATAATACAAGGTGGAAGTTTCTATCAATCAGAGCAATTAAACAGATTATCTTTTAAATAGAAAGCATCCTAATTTATTTCTTTATTCAACAAACAACTATTAAATGCCTGCTGAGTGACTGACACAGCAAATTAAAACTATACTGTCTTTCATTTTCTTCTTGAGGGGGGTAGCACAACATCTCAGGGGCAGGAAGGAATATATTTGTTTCCCATTGCTGTTGTTACAAATTACAACAAATTTAGTGACTTAAAACAAGATACGTTTATTATCTAATGGTTTTTGAGATAAGGAATCGGAAATGAGCCTCTCTGGACTGAAATCAAGGTTCTGGCAGGGTCAAGTTCCTTCTGGAGGCTCTAGGGGAGAATTCGTTTCGTTGGATTCATTCCAAAGACATTCTCTGCCCACAGTGCTTGCCTTTGGCCCCCTTCCATTTCAAAGCCAGCAATAGCAAATTGAGTCCTCATAGCATTTTACCTCTGCTTTTGGGATCAATCTCCTCTCAGTTTGACTCCTCTTCTGCTCCTCTCTTCCACTATTTAAAAATGTTGGAGACACACAGATAATCCAGGTAGATTATCCATCTCAAGGACAGCCAATTAGCAACTTCTTTCCATGTGTAATCTTAATTATCACTTGCCAAGTAAAGTAACATATTCAAAACTTCTGGGGATCAGGACATGGACACACTACCTACTAAAAGAAAAAAAAAAGGAAAGCTTAAATTTATTGCTCTCAGTTGTGTCAGGCACTCTGCCAGCTATTCTTCTAATTTGTTTTATCTCCACAACAACCTAGGAAAGAGATATTCTTATTTCCACTTTTATAAGCAAATAAAACTGGGTGCATAAGGAGTAACTACCAAAGAGTAGAACTTGGATTTGAAACCCACCTTTATTTGACTCCAAGATCATGCTGTTTCTCCCCACTAGGCTGTTTCCCCAGACTTGGAGTCATTTAAATAACTGACTATGTGTGATAGGTATTGCAAACAATCAACATTCTATATTGCAAAGGACATTCTATTAAATGACTTGCAACTGAATTCTGAATTGATTTATTAGAAGTAGAAATTTAATTTTATCTTCAAAGAAATGTAAACCTGGATTAAAAACTATGTAACATTCAAAGATAATCAATAGTATGAAAAAGTAAATAATGAGTGTTTAACACAAATGCTAAGGACTTGAGGATTTCAGAGATAAAGAGTTTACTTGATTGGATATGTTGTTCATGGATGATTTGATATTGGTCTGGAAATATGGGAATAGTTTGAATAGCTGGGGCTGAATGAATCTAGATGAAGCAAGGCAAAGCAAGGCAAGCACATGACACATTCAAGGATCTCAACAGACCAATCAACAAGTAGTGACTTAACATATGCAAATGTGCCAATCATTGACCAGAGAGGAAAGCAGAGAAGACTAAAATGCCAAGCAGCACAATAATGACCGACTTCTAGGCAAAAGAGCAAACTATAGATAATGTATAGAAAAGAGTATTTCAAATAAGTGGTTTGGAGATGGTGTGTAGAACTTGGATGAGGAGAGATGAGTTCAGAAGCTTTTGCAACAAGTCAGGAAAGACAAGAGCAGTATCAGCCTGAACAAGTGTTTAGTAACAGAGAGACAAGACACCTTGGTGGAGTGAGTGAAACCAGTGCAAAGGAGACATTAAAGATGAATGTCATTGATGAACCCAACTCTTGAGCCTGAGAAAGTACAGAGATCTTATCGAAATAAAAAGTCAGAAATTGAGCTAACCTGCAGTTATATGTGATGATGAGTTTGATTTAAAATATCAATACCATCAAATGTTAAGATTCTGGCTGCAAATAGAAACATGGGATTAGAAACAGGTCAAACTCAGACCATTAGGGGCCAGCACTGTGGTGCAGCAGGTTAAAGCCCCAACCTACAGCACTGGTACCCCATATGCATGCCAATTCAAGCTGAAGATAGCCCAATTCCTCGGGTACCTGCAACCGAGTGGGAGACCCTGAGGAAGCTCCTGGCTCCTGGCTTCAGATCAGCTCAGCTATGGCTGTTGAGGTCATTCAGGGAGTGAACCAGTGGAACGGGAGACCTCTCTCTCTGGCTCTATCTCTCTCTGTAACTCTTCCAAATAAATAAAACAAATATTAAAAAAAAACTCAGACCATTTAATTATTCAGGCATATGCATTGAGCTTTATGTATGTTAAGGTTTCAGTACCTCAGTACTATTGACATTGTGGATCAGACCATTGTGCATTGTAGGGAGTTTTAGCAACATCTTCAACTTCTATCAGTAGATATTTTATCAACCACACCCACCATGGATCCCTGGGGGCAAAATCACTACCAATTGAGAACCTTGATATGCATGAGTTCTAAAGGAAAGAAAGTACGGACATTTAGACATTTGGACATATCTGTTTTCTTGCATCTACTCCCTCTCCCGAATCCAACTGTGTGACCTTATATGGAACAACTAATAAAATAGTACCTTTACTATGTTAGGATAGAATCACATGTGAATTTTCCAAGTTCCTACACCCAAGAGATATTGCTAATGGGGATCTATACTAGAAAGATAGTAATAGTTGTCTTTAAACGTAGAAGTTACTCTAAACATACCTTCCTTGCTGAATACATTCCAAATTTCAAGCTGTTTGTCATTTTATTCTGAACATGAAAAAGCAAAGACAAAAGTAATGTGTCTTAGAGATCCCTAAGCATACCCCCTGGGAGAAATTTTAAGCCTTTTCTATGCTAATGCAACATACCTGGAATTGATGATGTCACA
The DNA here is from genome assembly GCF_964237555.1 of Oryctolagus cuniculus. Taxonomy (NCBI): domain Eukaryota; kingdom Metazoa; phylum Chordata; class Mammalia; order Lagomorpha; family Leporidae; genus Oryctolagus; species Oryctolagus cuniculus. Next base: position 12,458,380 of record NC_091434.1, on the reverse strand, counting down.
AGCCAATTTTCTGCTTTATTACTTAGTAAGCTGAACTTATTTAGGTAAACCAATTATTACCTAAAGATTTGGTAGCTATCATCATCTCTGTCATATTTTACTTTGCACCTGTATTGTACAAGGGCATTTACATTCATAAACCCAATATACAGACTCTGTTAGATAATTAAATCATGAGATACCACTTATCTTCTCAAAGGGCTATTTTATAAAGGCTATTTTTAAATAATGAATTTATCAGAAACACTGGAATTGCTAAAACAAATCTAATGGCATACTACTTTTGAGGAACTCCATCTACTATAGAAAAGAAGGTAATGCATTTAAAAGATCAAAGTAGAAAGATCACTATGATCATTTACACTTGTCCCTGGTCTCTGCTTGCCTTCCTTAAATCAGATCATCAACCTTTGTGAAAAGATCAGAAAATAACATCCATATCTGAGTATCAGTGAGACAATTTCATTCCTAGGGCATAACCTACTGTCCTTCAATTGAGTCAGTATCTGACAAACTGGCTTTGGGGATTTAGTGGAGAATACATCCCCAGATGAGGTTTCTTGATTCTCAAATGCTGTGACCCCCTGACAAGTCACGGTCACAGCTCCACTCCCAATAGGGAGATGCTTGATTTCAAGCCCACAATCTCAGCTTAAAGCAAATTCCCTTCAGATTTTATTCTTGCATTTTACTTTAACTGCATCAAATAAATAATGAGTCTCCATTTCCAAAAGGCTCTTACTTCCACTCAAAATTAGAGTAGCTCTTTCCAAAATGTCTAGAGATTTTTGCATGCATTCCAGTAACTAGAACATTTCAGATAAAGAGATGCATGCTTGTTTGTATTTCTTTCTGTCTGCTTGTTTTGATCTCCATTTGCTCGATCAGCACAACATGTTAGGACTTCTGTTAGACTATGTTTAAATCTAAACATAGTTATTTTAAAAAAGTCCTTCCTTGCCCATGGACAACAAAGCAAGAACATGTTTGTCAAAGTACAGGGTGTGAGAAGGATTTCTGCTCTCCAAAGGGGCTCTGCGTTCAGCTCCATAAGCATTTCCCTCCGATCACACTTCCTCTCATGCTTTGGTTGTGAATCAGGATTCATTTGAGTTGTGTCCCATTGATGTAGGTACAGTAATCCAGCAAAAAGGAAAGCTATCTGGGATATAAGCATTTTTCAAACAAGGCAAAGCTGCCCTTGTTTGTTTCTTTAAGGACTGCAGACAGCCCACATGCTTGGGTCCCTGTATTCAAGTAGGAGACTCAGAAGAAGCTCCAGGATCCTGGCCTAGCACAGTCAAGCCAATATTTATTCTTTCTCTCTCCCCTCTCCCCGCCTCATGTAACTCTGCCTTTCAAATAAATAACAAATTAATCTTCAAGAAAAAGACTACAGACAAACTGGTTAAGCCACTATGGAAGTCAGCCTGGAGATTCCTCAGAAACCTGAATATAACCCTACCATTCAACCCAGCCATCCCACTCCTTGGAATTTACCCAAAGGAATTTAAATTGGCAAACAAAAAAGCGGTCTGCACCTTAATGTTTATTGCAGCTCAATTCACAATAGCTAAGACCTGGAACCAACCTAAATGCCCATCAACAGTAGACTGGATAAAGAAATTATGGGATATGTACTCTATAGAATACTATACTGCAGTAAAAAAACAATGAAATCCGGTCATTTGCAACAAAAGGGAGGAATCTGGAAAATATTATGCTGAGTGAAATAAGCCAGTTCCAAAGGGACAAATATCTTATGTTCTCCCTGATCGGTGACAACTAACTGAGCACCAAAAAGGAAACCTGTTAAAGTGAAATGGACACTAGGAGAAACGGTGACTTGATCAGCCCTTGCACTGACTATTGATGAACAACTTAATATGTTATCCCTCTTAGTATTTTTTTTGTCTGTTCTACTTAATACTATTGGATTAATTCTGTAATTAATACACAGTTATTCTCAAGTGTTGAAACTTAACTGAAAAGTGATCCCTGTTAAACATAAGAGTGGGAATAAGAGAGGGAAGAGATGTGCAATTCGGGACATGCTCAAGCTGACTTACCTCAAACGGTAGAGTTAGAAACATACCAGGGGATTCAAATTCAATCCCATCAAGGTTGAATGTACCAATGCCATCCCACTAGTCCCAGTGATCAATTTCTGTTCATAATGGATCATAATGATAGGACTAAGAATCAAAGGGGTCACATAAACAAGACTAGTGTCTGCAAATACTAACTGATAGAACAAAAAGGGGGAGAACGATCCAACATGGGAAGCGGGATACACAGCAGACTCATAGAATGGCAGATGTCCTAAAGAGCACTCTGGCCTCAGAATCAGCCCTTAAGGCATTCAGATCTGGCTGAAGAGCCCATGAGAGTATTCTAAGCATGGAAGGCCAAGACACTCTGGGGGAAAAAAAAACCTAAATGAAAGATCTCCGTGAGTGAGATCCCAGTGGAAAGAACAGGTCATCAAAGAAGAAGGTACCTTTCTCTGAAGGGAGGAGAGAACTTCCACTTTGACTACGACCTTGTCTAAATATGATCAGAGTCGGTGAACTCAAAAGGCTTCCATAGCCTTGGCAGCTCATGACAAGAGCCTAGGGTGATTACTGATGCCATAAACAAGAGTGTCAATTTGTTAAGTCAACAACAGGAGTCACTGTGCACTTACTCCTCATGTAGAATCTCTGTTCTTAAAGTGCTGTACATTGTGATTTAATGCTATAACTAGTACTCAAATAGTATTTTTCACTTTGTGTTTCTATGTGGGTGTAAACTATTGAAATCTCTACTTAATATATGCTAAACTGATCTTCTGTATATAAAGAGAATTGAAAATGAATCTTGATGTGAATGGAAGGGGAGAGGAAGCGGGAAAGGGGAGGGTTGCAGGTGAGAGGGAAATTATGGAGGGGGAAAGGCATTGTAATCCATAAGCTGTACTTTGGAAATTTATATTCATTAAATAAAAGTTAAAAAAAAAAAAGAAAAGAAGAAAGAAAAAAAAAGAAAAAGACTGCAGATATGCCATGGCTTCTCATTGTGTTTAATGATTTATGGCATGTGCTGTAAAGAATAAAACAGGTTTTCATAATTGCCAGGTGATATGCAAAAGAGATGTGATTTCTAAACATGAGCCAGTTGGAGTCACAAGGTTTTTTCCTGTTCTTTTCCACACATCTAATGCCCTTGCGCTTGTGAACACTCAGAGGTAGCCTCAGTTAAATGGAGCTACTAATTTTCTAACTACTTCTATATGGTTAAAAACTCCTTGACTTCTGTTTCCATTTACTTGTTAGCAGATTGCTTTCACTGGTTAGAACCTAACTTCCTGGAACTTCTTAATATGTGAGGATCCTAGGAATTTTTGTTTTTCTGATTTTTATCACTATTCTTAGAAACTGCAAAGAGTAAGGCATCCTTGTCAATATCAAGACATACTTCCATTGGCCTGTTAGGAACAGCATTAGCCCACAGAAACAAGGCCAAAATACACAGGAGTTGCTAACTTCAAGACAATTCAGTGTAAACATTTAGATAATGGGCTTTGGAAATGGCCATACCTAAGACTGTTAAGGTTTTTGTATGAACTTGTGTAACTATTTACCCTCTTTATACTACAGTTATTGTATTTGTAAAATGGTGGTTAAAAGTGGTATCTGATTCTTACTGTTATTGGAAGGATTTGATAAAACAATCCACTTAATCCTTTAGCTCAATGCCTGGCACACAAGGAGCTTTCTTGACGGTTTTAGCTCATTGTTATTGGAAACTAGAGACTGCTTTTATAATTATCTGAGAGATTTAATAAAAATTGATAAAAATTAATACTAATAAGAAAGTCACATCTAGTCAGATCCCAAATTAAAACCACCGAATTAAGTAGGGAAGACTGAAGGAATGGACAGAAATAAAAAAAATTTAAAAAGCAAATTTAGAAAAATTTAAAACAGCTGGAGAGAGTAATTTCAAAGTCAGCAGGACACTGATGGTGTCATTAAACAAAAAAAAATAATATTCAGAAGAAAGGAGATAATGTGCAAAAAGCTTGGTTTTAAAAAACACATCTCAAAATACGCTTTATGAGATCCTTACAAACCATGGTTGCATGCCTGGTTTTTCCAGAAGTGAAATATTCAATTATTGACATGGAATCCATGGTCTAGATCTCCACCACTAAAACCACAGAGGTTTTGTTAGAATGAGATGTGGCATTATGGCAAAGATGTCAGAATGTTTTGAAAAGACATGCTTCATTCTATATCATGGGACAAAGAGCAAAGGGTGGGCAAAAGGGTAAAATTTTAAAAATTTAAAAATCCCAACCAGAACAATAAGAATACTCCTATCACTATGGCCATTTAGTCAACACTAATTCTGTCTGATTCTCCCGCCAGAGTACAGCCCAGCTTGTGAATCTGACTCCCTGATCATGTTCAATGTGCTTCCCAACAGGACCATCACAAAAGGAGTTTGAGTGATTTGTGTGCCTCATCCACTGTAGCAGGGCACAGATTAACGGAGAAAACAAGACAGCTCTGGTGTAAATATTTGGCCTTGGATTTCCTTTGCTCCCTTGTCTCCCTTCTCACTTTTTTAGGATGAAATACTTTAGAAAAGGAAAAACAGTGCCTTGGAATATCAGCAGACTAGGATGAGGGTAAAAACAATGTCTACTTCACAAATCCTTAAAAAGCAATGTTGCCACCACCTTCCTGAACACTAAAGAAAATTCAAGCCCAGGTAATATAAAGTGGCAATATAAGAACTAATGGTTTCGGGGCCAGCGCTGTGGTGCAGCGGGTAACGCCCCATCCTGAAGCGTCGCATCCCATAGAGGTGCCAGTTCGAGACCCAGCTGTTCCTCTTCTGATCCAGCTCTCCACTGTGGCCTGGGAAAGCAGTAGAAGATGGCACACGTGCGAGACCCGGAAGAAGTGCCTGGCTCCTGGTTCCTGGCTTCGGATCGGCACAGCTCCGGCCATTGCGGCCAACTGGGGAGTAAACCATCTGATGGAAGACCTCTCTCTCTCTGCCTCTCCTCTCTCTGTGTAACTCTGACTTTCAAATAAATTAATAAATAAATCTTTTTTAAAAAAAAAAGAACTAATGGTTTCAATTGTATAGCTCATTATTGCTATAATAAATAAAGAGTTACAAAAATAGCTATAATTTATTTTTATTTTTAAATAACCATTTTCTACAAACTTATACTTCATTCTTCTAGTAATATAAGCTCATTAAATAAAATCTTGCCAACTAGAAAAACATAGAAAAAAATCATAATACAAAAACACACATACACAAATCTACTACTGTGTATTTTCTGACTCACATGGTACACATAGATAAGTAAACTTCACAAATTTCATGGAATTACAAGATAAGTTTATTTTGGTGCAAAGGATTTTTTAAAATCCATGCCAGGGCTGGCACTGTGGCACAGCAACTTAGGCTTTCATCTGCAAGGCTGACATTCCATATGGGTACTGGTTTGAGACCTGGCTGCTCCACTTCTGATCCAGCTCTCTGCCAGTGTGCCTGGGAAAGCAGTGGAGGATGGTCCAAGTGCTTGGGCCTCTCCCCCAGCATGGGCATCCCAGATGAAGCTCCTGGTTCCTAGCTTTCGACTGGCCCAGCCTCTCTCTATAACTCTTTCAAATAATAAATAAGTAAATCTTTATTTAAAAAAATCCATGCATAGTTTTTTTTCATAGTACACATTTCCCTATGAACTTTTTGAAAACCCCTTGTATATAACATGTTTGTCGATGTCACACTTATTAGTAACAGATATCCCAAGTATTGTACTTTATATATTTACTTGTTTAATCCTCACAAAAATCACAAAAATTTCACGTAAGAAAGTCTACAATGTTTCCATTTCACAGATGAGGAAGCTGAAGGCCCGAAAGAGTAAATGATTTGCTCAAGAAGATATGGGGAGTGACATAGTAATTAATGGAGCCAGGATTAACATCCAAGCAGCCTAACTCCAGAACTCATATTCAGTGGCAAATTTCATCTAGATAATAAACTTATTCAGATGAAACTCTTGTGGCTAGTTCAAAAGTTCCTCCCATAACACATAGTAACAATTTTCCATGAAAGTAGTTATTTTATTAAGGCTCCAAACAGATTGTGGGAAAAGGTGGCAATGCCTTCAAATTCTTGAAGCTCTATGAATGTGGCCAGTTTATACACACTAGCTGGGATGAAAATTTGCCTTGGGCCTTGGAAAGAAAACAGTGCTCTTATGCATCTCTCTGCCACTGGGTATTTAAGCAGCCACACTTTGTATCTTCTTGATTTAACTCTTCATGGATTCTGTGTATTAAAATATGTCATGACAAGGCAACTTTTTGGGAAAAATTAGATGATTGGGATAGTTTTAGTAAATCTATAAATGTCTTGCTTTTATGTTGAAAGAAATAAACACTTAACTAAATTCAAGAGGTCTTTGGAAAGTTCAGACAATGTGTATTATCAAAAAAAAAAAACTATGCACAAATTGAAAATATTTTGTACCCAAATAAGCTTCTTTCAATTCCATTTTCAATGAATTTTTTGAAGTGCCTTCATATAAAGGGGTAAAGCAATAACTTTTTCCTTCAAAGTTCTATGGACATTGTTCCAGTGTTTGTAGGGTAAAACACTCTCAGGCCAACATAGCTTTATTCTTTTTTTTTTTTCACTTATTGTTTCTGCATGAATGCTTGTAGTCTCTTGAATTCCATCCCTATAATTCAAATGTTAGAAAGTTCTCTTCATTTAATTTACTTTGAGGGTATTGAGCCCTTTTGATCTGCTTGCTCATTCTTTTTCAACTCAGAAATTTTATTTAATTGTGTATTTGACTAATACTTCTGTTCCACTTATTGGGCCTCTCCTGGAGCACCTCTAATTCTCAGGCTGGCTCTCCACCCTTCATCCTCCACCTACATCACGTCCTCCCCTTGTTTTCAACTCTTGTTCTCCTCTCCACATTCTGGAAGAACTTCAGAAGTTTGTCTTTTGAATTATTTACAATATCCATTTCACTATTAATAGCTCAATTTCTACTCCATACAGTTTTGATTATTAGTGAATCTTTATTCTTTTAATAATGTATGTCTAATTTTACACAACTATTGTTTCATCTACTATGGAGTCTTATTCCTACTTTAGGTAACCCTGCCTGGTCTTTCTTTCTCTTTCTCTTTTTTGATCCCAAATATGTTTTCAGTTTCCTACGTCTTTTCCTATTCCTGCAGTAGATCTCTTTCCGACATGTGTTTCTCCTTGGTGTCTTCTGGATGATGCTCTATTTTCCTTGTTCTTTGTATGTTCTTTGAACATATGAAGAGACTGCAAAACATTTCTGGAAATTTTGAATTAAAAGATGTTTGCTTTGCTTCAAATAATCTTCTGAAATCCATGCATATGCAGGGTCTTCAAAAAGTCCGTGAAAATGTAAATTATGAAAGAATTATGCATTGATTTCAAAAATTTGCACGAAAATGAATGTACCTTTTAATTCCATTATAGAAGAACTTTTAAAATAGCAGATCTGTCCAGATCCTGTGTCCAAAAACAGAAGGTATGTATTGACTTCGGCTCCCTTCTTTGTCCATTTGTGTCCTGATCAAATTTCTTTTTCCCAACCACGTGCACACAGCAGATGGAGGTGCAGAGATCCTAGCCTAATTTCCCTACTATACCAGATGTAACTCTCTTCCAAGAAACGGCATCTTCCCACCCCATTACTTGGCTCTCTGACTCTGAACAAGTAGATCATGTAAGAAAAAAATTTTTTAAACTTTTATTTAATGAATATAAATTTCCAAAGTACAGCTTATGGATTACAATGGCTTCCCCCCGCCCCATAACGTCCCTCCGACCTGCAACCCTCCCCTTTCCCACTCCCGCTCCCCTTCCATTCACTTCAAGATTCATTTTCGATTCTCTTTATATACAGAAGTGTAACCGCAGTTCCTCCCATTTCTGCTTGCATCTACCGTCACCCTCTTCTGCTCCCGTTCACCTGCTTCCCTTTCTATCAGGTTGCTTTGTAGAAGTGAAAGGATTAGGGCACCCTGAGGACACCAGGGAAAAGACTGAGCTTCCTGATTGATAAGGACCTTAGATTCCACGTTGGTAGCAGACAGTGGAAAGTGGTTAAAAGGCTGTCCTTGCAGCTTTTAGGACCAAGAACTGATAGCATTGTTCAGGCTCATTCAGCTTTTGGTGATAGGAAAATGATCAGTTTTATGTTTGTGTCACAGTATGAATTTTTATCTTTTTACAGAAAAGAATGATACAAACACAAATACGTAAAGTGTTCTGATATCACTTCATGGAGCTGACAGTGAGATGTGGCGTCTAGGGCAGTAAGTGGAACAGCTTGGCCTGTCTTAGAAGTACCAAATGAAACTCAAAAACAACACTACTAGTCGAACAATACCCTATACCTGGTTCGGTTGTGTGAGTACAGCCTGTTGAAATCCCTGCTTAGTATATACCAAGTTGATCTTCGGTATATGAAGGTAATTGAAAATGAAACGTGATGAAGGGCGGGATGGGAGAGGAAGTGGGTGAGGGGAGGGCCACGGGAGGGAGGGAGGTCGGGGGGAAGCCACAACAATACAAAAGATGCATTTTATATTCTACTTAAAACTATTGGTTGAACTCTGTAATTAATACACAATTACTCTTAGGTGTTTAATCAATGCTATAACTAGTACTCAAATAGTATTTTACACTTTGTGTTTCTGTGTGGGAGCAAAATGTGGTAATCTTTACTTAACATACGCTAAATTGATCTTCTGTATATAAAGATAATTGAAAATTAATCTTGATGTGAAGGGGAAGGGGAGAGGGAGTGGGAGAGGGAAGCGTTGTGGGTGGGAGGGAAGACACGGGGGGGAGGAGGCTATTGTGGTCCATAAGCTGTACTTTGGAAATTTATGCTCATTAAATAAAAAAAAAAAAAAGAAGTACCAAAAGGGTCTGGATATAGTTTTCAACACTGCCCAGGGTGATACAGCTACTGTTCAACAAAAAAATTAAGAAAAAAAAAAAAAACATGAATTAACAAATTGAGATTAAAAGTCTCAACCCAATACTATTTAATAAAAATTTAATTTAGGAAACATTAAATTTTCAGAAATTGGATTAAATGAGTATACACTCATGCAAAATGTTTAGTTGTGTGATACCTCCTGAGAGGAGCTTTCATCATTACATTCAAGAAAGAATTTGGCCTTATGGACTCCACAATGTGAGCGGATTTGGACTCTACTTCCTTTCCTCATTTAACTTTGATTTCTAGTATCAGAAAAGCTAAGCATAAACTGTAATTAAGAAAATAATCTAAGAACATAAGAGACAAAATAGAAATGGAAAATTAATTAACATTAAGTAAACATTAAGTAAAATTAGTTTCATTTAATAATCTGCAGTGGTAAGCTTATTCATTCTGTTGATATGCATTTGTCAGAGCTTAAAGGTCCATATTAAGAGTCTGTCGTGAGGCCGGCGCCGCAGCTCAATAGGCTAATCCTCTGCCTGTGGCGCCAGCACCCTGGATTCTAGTCCCGGTCAGGGCTCCGGATTCTGTCCCAGTCACTCCTCTTCCTGTCCAGCTCTCTGCTCTGGCCTGGGAGTGCAGTGGAGGATGGCCCAGTCCAGCTCTCTGCTGTGGTCCAGGAAGGCAGTGGAGGATGGCCCAAGTGCTTGGGCCCTGCACCCGCATGGGAGACCAGGAGGAAGCACCTGGCTCCTGGCTTTGGATGGGCGCAGCACCCTGGCCATGGCAGCCATTTGGGGAGCGAACCAACGGAAGGAAGACCTTTCTCTCTGTCTCTCTCTCTCTCACTGTCTAACTCTGCCTGTCAAAAAAAAAAAAAAATGCTTCTCATTATCAATCCAAGGGTGTGATGAAGCTTCATAGAGGAAAAATCATGCTCTTGTTGACTTAAGAATCTTTTAACACAATGATCATCTCCCAACGCATAGAATGGAGTGGTAACTTCACAACAGACAGATGAGTCCCCCAGACACACAAAATGTGACAGCAAACTGTGCTCCTCTCCCCATGTCCAGGAGATCCCAATCCTTGGCAGTTTCTAAGTGGGTGAAGTTTAAGATCATTGTCAAACTTAAACTTTAATGACTCAGGTGTTAGATATGGAAAGAACACGTTGTAATCTTTCTCAGAATGAAAACTGATTTCTTCCCAAGGCTGAAATAGATGCCCATACTGGCAGGCATTCAGGTACATTTACATTCTCTTTTTTTTTTTTTTTTTTTTTTGACAGGCAGAGTGGACAGTGAGAGAGAGAGACAGAGAGAAAGATCTTCCTTTTTGCCGTTAGTTCACCCTTCAATTGCTGCCGCGGCCAGCACCCTGCGGGTGCAGGGCCCAGTACTTGGGCCATCCTCCACTGCACTCCCTGGCCACAGCAAAGAGCTGGCTTGGAAGAGGGGCAACCGGGACAGAATCCGGCACCCCGACGGGGACTAGAACCCGGTGTGCCGGTGCCGCAAGGCAGAGTGTCGCTCCCCGTCTTCGTGGAGGAACGACACAGGACCCTGCGCTGTTCTTTCGTCTGCTCGGCCCTTCCCGGGTTTGCTGCTGGTTCTTCCCGGGTTGGCTGCTGGTCCTTCCCGGGTTGGCTACCGTCCCTTCCACCTCCATGGAAGGGCGGTTCCCCCTGCCACATTCCCCACTTCCGCAGGGGAGTGGCACACCGCCGGCCAGCTCTCTCGGGGGCTGCACAGGTGTTCCCCTTAGATGTTCCTGGTGCATGCCGTCTCTCTCCTCCTTTATAGTCCTCCTCCGCCAATCCTAACTCACACACCGAGTACGCTGCTCTCCTCCAATCAGGAGCAGGTCCCACAGTTTATTGGTTGAACTGGAGGCAGCTGTGTAGAAGCTGTTTCCCTTCTCAGCGCCATATTGTGGGAAAGCAGATGCATAGAATAAGTCTTAATTCCAGTAACTTAGTCTAGTCCGAGTTGCTCCCAGTTGCTCCCCACAGCGGAGGATTAGCCTAGTGAACCACGGCGCCGGCCTACATTCTCTTCTAAAATGAGCATTTTTGTTCTTCACATGATCTAACAAAAAAAATCCATGTGTGCAACTGAATGCTGTGATTATACTGCAGTCTAATAAATTGGCTTTTAAGTGTGTGTTTACTATTCAAGTTAAAAATGTGTGAAAACCTTATAAAGATTTCACATTCATTGACACGCAGAAAAGCTAGAATACCTTATAGAAAAAAAATAGAGAAAAATCAGAAAAAGAGTCATTTTTTGTAAGTCAGTTCCTTTAAAAAAAGAGAACCAGGTTTGTCAGCTTGTACTTTAAGTCACTGTTGATAGAAATTTGAACTATAAATCATTTTTGTTCAATTCTAATAAGTAGCAGGTGTCTAGAAAGCAACCTGATGAGAGATATTGTGTTGTGAGTGCCCACGTTATTTGGAACATACTTGGAATTAATGTTAGATTTGACTTTCTCAACAGCAGCACATTTCCATTTGGGTCTGAATAGTTTTTTTGTTATGGGGAGATGTCCTATGTTTTATAAGATGTTTGATAGCATCTCTGCTTTCTACAAACTTGGTACCATTAGTACCCACTCCCTACTCCCCACAGTTGTCACAACCAGTAATGTGTCCAGACATTTGTGTGAAGGGATTGGAGATGAATAATTTTTTTTATTTTTTGACAGGCAGAGTAGACAGTGAGAGAGAGAGAGAGAGAGAGAGAGAGAGAAAGGTCTTCCTTTGCCGTTTGTTCACCCTCCAATGGCCGCCACGGCCAGTGCGCTGCGGCCGGCGCACCACACTGATCTGAAGGCAGGAGCCAGGTGCTTCTCCTGGTCTCCCATGGGGTGCAGGGCCCAAGCACTTGGGCCATCCTCCACTGCACTCCCTGGTCACAGCAGAGAGCTGGCCTGAAAGAAGGGCAACCGGGACAGAATCCGGCGCCCCGACCAGGACTAGAACCCGGTGTGCCGGCGCCGCAAGGTGGAGGATTAACCTATTGAGCCACAGTGCCGGCCTTGGAGATGAATAATTACCCCTAGTTAGGAACCACAGTGTCAGGGCCCTTGCTCAATGGTGCTTCCTCTGAACATGAGCAGAGCTACTTCCTTTTGGTTTATGGTAGTTAACATGCATGGGTACTTGAAGGTGCCATTCTCCCTTGTCCAAATGTGCTGCTGGAGCTCACTGTATTCATACTTTCGCAATTTGTCAAACTCAGCTAACACATGGTTCTTCATGGCCAGAAGGAAAATCTCCAGTGGTGTTGGAGTGAAGCTAATCATCACTGTTTTCAGCTGTCAAGTTATGTTCGGATACAAACATGCATCCCTCAAAGATGAAAAATGTGTTCACATCAGTAAAAGCAAAATATTCATTTTAATTTGAATTTTTCTTGTGGTTTCTTTTTATCTCTTTGCTCTATCAACTACCTACACAAAGGTATTTTTTTTCTATTAGCATTTTCTGGAAGGAAGATTCAGGCCTGTTAGTCCTATGTTCAGGCTTCTTCCAAATACTCTTATCCCTCATCATCGTACCACCCTGTTTTGCTTCCTGAGACTAACAGGTTCATGCAAGTAGCACATGACAAATTTTATGCCTTACTTCCGATTTCCTCCTTATGATAGAATCAGATTATCTTCAAAATACCAATAGGTGGTCAAGGAGTAAGAAAACTCAGTTATTATGCACTGAATCGATTATACTTTTAGAGTACCTAAAGGACAGATTGGAGCTTCCATCTGGAGGAGGAAAAAATTGAAGAACCTCAGGCAGTTACCAAAGAAAAAGGACTATTTGCAAAACGTGAAGTAGAGTGCTATTTTAAAAAGGGGCCTCACAAATAATAGAAAGAGATTCACTCTTAAGTCATTAAAAAACAGAATGTGCCCTTATCTGACATGGAATCATTTAAATAAATGATATCTGTTTAATAGCACTTAGGAATCAAGTATCAGGGAGTGACTCCAGAGGGTTAAATATGGAGATGATCTTGTCACCTGAAGACAACTGGGGTTCTAGCCAAGGCAGAGAAAATTAGCAGAGATGGGAGAATGACAAGGCCCAGGCTGTTCCTGTGCCTGGCATCCTTTGTCCCTAATCCAGTGCCTCCCAGTCCAGAGTGTTCCAGGAAGAACAGCATGGCTACAATATCACTCTGCAACAGCATTTACTCCAGTTGGCAATAAGAATCTGGCTCACTCTGGGTGACCTAAAACCACCCTTCAACCTTCACATAATCTATACACACAAACAAATTGACGGTTCAGCTGTGAGTAGTGTCTTTAGTGGATTTAAAATAAAACCAAAACCAAAGACTAGAAACAAATATTCTCCCACAAAGCCCTAGTATATCAATGAATCTTTAGAGAAACTCCCAAAAGCTTAAAGTTAACCAATTATGAAGGTAGACATTCAAGGCCAGAGGGAGCAAGTTGGGGCTGATCTCTCCCCTTTCTGTATTCACCTCTTTTAAATTCTTCCACTCTATAGCGTAGAAACTGATTGTTTATAAGCAACCCATCAGGATCAGTTGCTTATACAGAGTTGTAACAGTCATGACCCTCAAGTCCAAGTTCACATGTACAAGAAATAAATGTTTTCACTTTTCACAATAAATTAATTATTTATCTGGAATATCCATTTCACTAGGTGAAGATGAAAAAGCCAGAAACATAGTTTCAAGCAGTTCAGGGTTGATCCCAAGGTGGTCCTTGGGCTCCTATCAGCACAGGCCAAGACTTAGAAGTCCAAGAACATCATCTGTCCAGGTACCAGCTGAGATTCCTGTGAAGTCTCAGATCTTTGGTGGATGAGTTACAGAGACATCGGCTGTGGGGTCTTTTCCTCACAACTCTAAGACCTCCCCAGATCCTCCCTGAGGCTGTTAAGAACACATAGGATGGATGTCTATGACCAGTAGTGACAAAACTATGTGAAGATATTTTTGACCCATGTGTATAAATATGTCTACTTAGAGCACCCCTAACATGTAGAGGATCTTAAAAACTATGAAAATTATCCTAAGAATTGTACCCAGGAATCATCAAATTAATCTCCTCAACTCCTCCTACTAATGAATTCTGGAAGGCAGCAGAAGAAGGCTCGAGAGTGACTGGCAAAGTTCTGCATTAGGAATGCAGGGACTCTCTTTATTTATTTATTCTGATAATTGTATCTTATGTGACATAACACATATGAACTTTCAGTGTGCTCTCCCTCAGCCCCTGCTCGTTAGCCCTGAGCCCCTTCTCAAGAGCCTAGTTGCATCTAAACTTTCCTCTTCAAAGTTGACTCTTGTCTTATACCTATAAAATCTTTATCTAAAGGAGGTAAATTAAGAAGAGATAAAGTTGTGCTCTTTCTCCCACTTCATCAGTCTTGTGTGTACATACTTTCACTTCTAAAGCTTAAAAAACTGGCCAAGAATTGGTTATTTTGTTCTTCTATAGCAACTCCTGTGAGGTTTCTCCCGATAATTATTGCTTTGGTAAATATTCCAAACTGTCTTCCTAATGCATAATCAAATAATGTGAGTTAATTATGGGTAAACTCTAGCAAAGTCTCAGACTTTATATTTCAGACTTTCTCATTTAAAGTTGATAAGACTTGCTGACATATGGATAAATGTAATTAACGTAGTATTTCTCAGCCTCATTATAAGCCCACATGCTGATGGCCTTATATTCATTTCTTAATTTTCTCAATAGTGAACCAGGTTACTGCATTATCAGGAAAGTAGTCTAAGTTTCTGCAGTCCTCCTTATTACCTGGCAATAAAGCAATTAGGCTTAAGAAACATTTTCAATAAATAAAAGGATGGCTTGTTAACAACACTCAACCATGTATGCAGATGCAAGAAATACATATGATGCACTCATTTGGAATTACTAATCAATAGTGTATTAGTCTATGAGGGCTACCACAGACTGGGTTGGTGGCTTTTGCAACAGAAGTTCATTTCTCTCAATTCTAGAAGCTAGAAGTCCATGATCAAAGTATTAACAGTGCCTTCTTTCTGTGAGCTCACATGGCCTTTTCTCCGTGCATGCTACTGCTGTCTCTTCTTCCTATAAGAACACTAGTACTGTTGTATTGTGCCCCCCATCCAAGATCTTACTGAATTTTATTTGCCTGTTTTGAAGCCCTATATCCAAATATAGTCACATCAGAGGATACAGCTTCAAAATATGTATTTAGAGTATGGGGCATACAGACATAATTCAGTCCATATTAAAAATTAATGACACTTATTAGAGTAGGCATTGTGGTGCAGTGGAGTAACTCACCTGTTAGGACATTGCATCCCATATCAGAATGCCATTTGGAGTCCTGGCTACTTTGCTTCTCATCAAGCCTCCTACTAATGAATTCTGGAAGGCAGCAGAAGAAAGCTGAAGGAGAGTGATTGGCAAAGTTCTGCATTAGGAATGCAGGGACTCTCTTTTTCCCAATACAATGGATTTCTGCTGCAATTAAAAATATAACTCATATACATTTAACATAAAGCAAAATGTTTGATTTATTCTGAAAATTGTATCTATGGGAAATGCATTTAAAATCTGAAATCAAACAGCCACCAATGCACCTGAGAGTGTATGGAGCAGTTACTACCTAACAAGCACACAGGGAGCTCTGTATGTTTTCTCTCTCCTACCATCCCACACAGTACTATAGGGTAGACGAGCTCTCACTGTCTCTATATTGCAGCAGGAAAACTGAGACTGAGACACTCTGAGAACTCTGTGAAAGTGGTAAATGGGTCTTAATCTAGATGCCAACTCCATAGCCTGGAATCTCACTTAATGAGTGTTGTTAACCTTGTTACTATGTCATCACTGTCACCTTCCTCCCCAGAGGACTGATGCTCAGTTGCTTTTGTTTTGGAAATGACTTACTTTGATCTCTCGTTTTCTTGACGTTAGAAAGTTACAAGTCCTCAATTTAGGCTAGATCATTAATCCCTTAAAGCCAATGACTACAATTTGCATTTCTCTACTATTAAGCTAGAAAATGCTGTAGCTTCCCCAGAAGACCACCAAGATGAACTGGAATGTGTCAAGCTGTACTATTACTCCCAATTTTTTATACTACTCACTAAGATTATGCTCATAGGTCTCTACAGCATTGGCTCAAACTGGGCAACACGTCTGCATTTAGCAATAAAATGTGAGCAGAAATTATATAGACCAGTCTGAGCAGAAGTCTAAACAGTCATTGCATGCTTTCACCACAACACTTTGCTTTGGGCCTCATATCAACAATGTCCTGAGAGGGCTGTCCTCCAGCCTGGGTCCCACAACAATGACTAAGAAATCAACCTGTATAAATGAAAGTCACTAAGGTTTGGAGTTTGCTTGCTAAGGCAGATGTGGAAAGATGATGGGTGATACAAGCATGAGAAGAATATGAAATCAGGAAAAGTTAAGGTCATCTCAACACCTGGAATAGGTTTGGTAAGTATTCAATAAGTATTGGGGCCAGTGCTATGGCGCAGTAGGTTAACCCTCCACCTCTGGCGCTGGCATCCCATATGGCTCCAGTTCTAGTCCCAGCTGCTCCTCTTCCCACCCAGCTCTCTGCTATGGCCTGGGAAGGCAGTAGTAGATGGCCCAAGTCCTTGGACCCCTGCACCCACGTGGTAGACCTGGAAAAACTCCTGGCTCCTGGCTTTGGATCAGCACAGCTCCAGCCGTCGCAGCAATCTGGGAAGTGAACCATTGGATGGAAGACCTCTCTATCTCTCCCTCTCTTTGTCTGTAACTCTACTTCTCAAATAAATAAATAAATCTTTAAAAAAAAAGTATCTATTAAATTGGGAGTGGGCATTTTAGGGTAGTGCTTGAGACTCCCATTTCCCGTATCAAAGTGCCTGAGTTTGAGTCTTGTCTCTGCTCCTGATTCCGGCTACCTGCTAGTGTCCACACTGGGTGGCAACAGAGAATAGCTCAAGTAATTGGGTCACTGCCACCCATGTGGAAGACCTAGATTGAGTTCCAATTCCAGGCCCCTGACGTTCGCCTGGCCCACCTGTTGTGGGCATGTGATAGAAGGTCTCTCTCTTTCTCTCTCATACTGTCTCTCTCTCTTGCTCTCTCTCTCTCTCTTCCTCCCACCCTCCCTCCCCTTCAAGTAAGTAAAATAAATAGCATTTTTAGTAATTATTAAATGGAAGTGGCACAGCTCTATTTGAATTCCTTCAATACATACAAAACTCTATTATATTTGTCCATAGTTCAACCAGATATTTCATTAAAATCAGAAGGTAGTAAGAATTTTTCTCCTTCACTGTAAACACAAGTGGTGACTGGATTTGCTCATGCAAGAAATATCACTTGTTCTCCCTGATAGGTGACAACTAACTGAGCACCAAAAAGGAAACCTGTTAAAGTGAAATGAACACTAGGAGAAACGGTGACTTGATCAGCCCTCACCCTGACTGTTGATGAGCAACTTAATATGTTATCCCTCTTAGTATTTTTTGTTTGTTTGTTCTACTTAATACTTTTGGTTGAATACTGTAATCAATACACAGTTATTCTTAAGTGCTGAAACTTAACTGAAAAGTGATCACTGTTAAATGTTAAGAGTGGGAATAAGAGAGGGAAGAGATGTGCAATTCGGGACATGCTCAAGCTGACTTACCTCAAACGGTAGAGTTAGAAACATACCAGGGGATTCCAATTCAATCCCATCAAGGTGGCATGTACCAATGCCATCTCACTAGTCCCAGTGATCAATTTCTGTTCACAATTGATCATACTGATAGGACTAAGAACCAAAGGGATCACATAAACAAGAATAGTGTCTGCAAATACTAGCTGATAGAATAAAAAAGGGAGAGAACGATCCAACATGGGAAGTGAGATACACAGCAGACCCATAGAATGGCAGATGTCCTAAACAGCACTCTGGCCTCAGAATCAGCCCTTAAGGTTTGTGGATCTGGCTGAAATGCCCATGAGAGTATTTCAGGCATGGAAAGCCAAGACACTATGGGGGGGGGGGGGAACCTAAATGAAAGATCTCCACGAGTGAGATCCCAGTGGAAAGAACGGGTCATCAAAGAAGGTACCTTACTCTGAAGGGAGGAGAGAACTTCCACTTTGACCATGGCCTTGTCTAAATATGATCAGAGTCAGTGAACTCAGGGGGCTTCCATAGCCTTAGCAGCTCATGACAAGAGCCTAGGGTGATTACTGATGCCATAAACAAGAGTGTCAATTTGTTAAGTCAACAACAGGAGTCACTGTGTACTTACTTCTCATGTGGGATCTTTGTCCTTAGTGTGCTGTACATTGTGATTTAATGCTATAACTAGTACTCAAACAGTATTTTTCACTTTATGTTTCTGTGTGGGAGCAAACTGTTGAAATCTTTACTTAATGTATGCTAAACTGATCTTCTGTATATAAAGAGAATCGAAAATGAATCTTGATGTGAATGGAAGGGGAGAGAGAGTGGGAAAGGGGAGGGTTGCGGGTGGGAGGGACGTTATGGGGGGGAAGCCATTGTAATCCATAAGCTGTACTTTGGAAATTTATATTCATTAAATAAAAGCTAAAAAATAAAGATATAAACACTAAAACATCAAAAACAAAACAAAACAGGAAAGTTTTTAATCATTAAAACCCTCATTCCTCATAACATCTGGTAGCACACATTTGTTACTTTAGCAGGTATGAAACTCTTTAACTTCCTACATTCTGGTAATTTTCTACACAGTCTAGAAAGTATGCAACCAAACTCTTTTTCTTGGCTAGGGACCTAGGCTCTTCACTGTGAGATAGGTTCCCCAAACAAAAGGTACTTGCGTGATATGGGATTCAGAAGTGAGCAACACTGGGCAGGGCCTAGAGGATGGATTTCTGACAGGAGCACATTGACCTTTGAAGGCAACCGTGAAGATGAAGCTTCAATCCCAAGGTCAATGGATGGCCATGTAGCAATAACATTTGTGCCAAGAAATTGTCTACATAGGTGTGCATGACTCCATTTCCCTGATATAGTCCCTAACACTGCAGTTTTTAACACTGCAGGGAATACATAAATTTACATAATGATCATCACCAAAGGCTCCTCTTAACTTACACATGCTCACTTAAAAATTTACAATGATATTTCCACCAATTTTCCTTCCTAGCTCTCAAGTTTTCTTTTTCAATCTCCACACATGTATTTTCGTCTGCTCTTCAAATATTTCTATCTAATGAGGACAAATTCTTGATTGTAACACACACACACACACATTTTGCCCCATCTTCCTTTTCTCATATTATTTCCGCCTTCCACCTCTCGTTCACAACAGGAAATCACCCCTGCTCATCCCAAGAATCTTTATGCTTTCTCTTTTTCAAAAGCTCTGTTTTGTTTTCCCAGTATTCCATTTGTCTTACCCTCCACCTACACCATACCTAAGACATTGTATTTCTTCTTTTTAGTAAACAACAGATAATTCATACAGGCCTACTCTTTACCCGTGACTTGTTAGTTGTAGTCTGAGAAGCAACTGCAAGGTAGTAACTGTGGATAATGCTAATAAAATCTAAAAAGGAACCTAGAAGGTGGGCATTGTAGCCAGTGAGTTAAGCTGCTGCTTGTAATACCTGCATTCCATTTCAGAGCACTAGTTCAAGTCCTGGCTACTCTGCTACTGATCCAGCTTTCTGCTAATGCACCTGGGAAAGCATCAGAAGATGATTCAAGTACTTGGGTCCCTGCTACCCAAAGGAGAGACTCAGATTGAGTTCTAGGATCCTGACTTCAGCTTGGTTTAGCCCTAGCCATTGGGGCCATGTTGGAAGTGAACCAGGGAATGAATTTAATAAGAAACAGCACCAACTTCATTCTCTGGATTATCACACCATGTGGCTGGTTCATCATATTACTTTGAAGTAGGGTAAATAATTGATTTGCTCCATTACCTCTAATTCCTATCATTCCATTAGACGTGGTCTGATAAGATTACATATAAACACTGGACAGATTGTGTTTCATACCCAGATTCCCAAGTAGCCTTCCCATGGCATCCTATGAAAGAATTCAAATGAAAAATGGGATGACAATGAACTTACCACGACAAGGTCCTTGATGACACACAAGTCACCTTTTTAGTATGTGCAATGTTTTCTCCTGAACAGCATCTATTCTTAGCCCCTGAACAATCTGCCACTCTGTGTAGTCTCTTAAAACTAGAACTTTTCATTCTCACTGTTCTTCAGAGTGGAAGTGGCAGTTCACAGGTTTAAAGGATAGCTATTGTGTTATGTGAAGAGTATCCAGAAAAAAGTATTTTCTCAGTGGTGGCAGTAGCGACATGAGTGTTAATCTAATTTACAAACCCAGGTCAAAGCCCATTGATCTACATGCTTCGTAAACTATGAGTATTGTCTAAAATACACTGTGGTGGATGGAGTTTGGAGCGACAAGTCAGGACTACAAACCAGTTTCTTAAAGTTCAATGTTTCCCGCCTTTGTGGCTACTGACTGGCTACATTTGGGCATGAGTGGATGGTTTCTATGGAAAACTTCAGTAATTGATGCAGTCAAAGCAATTAGAGATGAAAGAATCCAGTTCTAACACAGGTATAGAAGTTTGGCATAAATGTTAGGCAAAGGTAAAATTCTGAAATACAAACTAACAAAAATAATATATAGCCTAAATTTCAGAGGACAATAATTAATAAATGAAGATGTCACCATTTGATGGAACAGTAAGTTCATTCAAAGTCGTATTTCAAATATCTAACAACACTGAAAATATCAAAGCACTATATTAAGTTAAAGTGGCAGGATTCAAAACCAATACAGAGTTAGGATCCAAACTTTAGGGAAAGATAATGTGTGTGTGTGTGTCTGTGTGTGTGTGAAACTGGAAGAAAAAATATCAAAATCACAAGACTCTTCTTTTGTATGGCAGGTGTTTAGCCTAGTAGTTAAGACAACAGCATCCCAAATATAAGTGCTTAGGTTTGATTCCTTGCTCCAACTCCTGATTCCTGAGTCCTGCTAATGCATAACCTGGGAGGCGGCAGGCAATGTCTCAAGAAGTTGGTTCTTGGGACCGGCGCTGTGGCGCAGCAGGTTAATGCCCTGGCCCGAAGCGCTGGCATCCCATATGGGCACCAGTTCGAGTCCCAGCTGTTCCACTTCCTATCCGGCTCTCTGCTATGGCCTGGGAAAGCAGTAGAAGATGGCCCAAGTCCTTGGGCCCCTGTACCCACGTGGGAGACCTGGATGAAACTCCTGGCTCCTGGCTTTGGATCAGCACGGCTCCGGCCATTGCCGCCAATTGGGGAGTGAACCATCAGATGGAAGACCTCTCTCTCTCTCTCTCTCTCTCTGTAACTCTGACTTTCAAATAAATAAACAAATCTTAAAAAAAAAAAAAAGTTGGTTCTTGCCAACTCCATCAAAGACCTGGGTTGAATTCTAGTCTCCAGCCTCCTCTCCGTCTCTCTGACTTTCAAATAAAGTTTTAGAAAATATAATTCTACTGGAAGTACAAACATTTTTTATTCCTACATCTTTTTCAAATTTTCTACAATGAATGTGTTTTTCTTTTTATAGTAATAAAAGAACAACCTAAGAAACTTTAGGGGAAAAAAGTCCGTGTGGAATAAATTTCTTTCCTGGCTCGCCCTGCTTCCAGCTTCTTTCCCAGAGATTTCCCAGGCAATCCCCATCCCTCTTTAGCATCCACAGTGCCAGAAAACTCTTCTTTCCAAAACACGAATGCAATTTTATCATTGTTTTTAAAAACTTTCAGTAATTTCCCAGTTTCTGATGAAGAGTTCAGACTCCTTCGCCCACTATAGAAAGCATTCCCAGGTCTGTAGGATCCCCTACCTTCACTGCCTCCTCTCCCAACCCACATCTCTGGCCAGAAATACATCAGGCTCTGGGAACTTGTACAGTGAGTTCTTTCCTCACTAGCTTTTCTCTACCCAAATATCCAGCCCCAGTTTGCTACCTGTCAAATTCTGACTCATCTTTCAATAATTTTAGCACTTATCTCATTTGTGCCTCAGTCTGCAAAATAGGTAAAATAATAATATCTTTTCGTGTCATTGTTAAGGGATTTTCTATGCTGAGATGCACTAAAACAGTCGCTGGCACATAGCAATTGCTTCATAAACGTTGGTTGCTGTAGCTTGCAATGTCCCTCTGTCACCCCACAGCCGCCCCTGAATGCCTCCACCTGAGTGCCAGTAGCAGAGGATGCCTGATTCAGGAGTAGCCATCCCCACACTGTGCAAATTAGAATGATTTATTGTTGTGCCTGTCTTCTCTGAGAGTCTGTGAACACATCCAGGTCAGGGATTCAATTTTATTGGTCTGTGTTGCCCTGTTCCCAGCCCATGACTGGTACTCAGTAATTCTTACCAAATTGAAGGGCTTGAAATAAAACAGCCACAAATATTGGATCTTGATTCAATAAACTAAGTAAAAGCAGACTTTTTAAAATCGTGGATTGGGATTGGATGACACTAAATATTTGTGTTATTTTCACTGCAGGTGATAACGAGATGGTGATTCTGGTTTTTAAAACTCTTGATCTGTTCTCCAAAATATTTATGGGTGAAATGTCCGTAGGATCTAGGATTTGATTTAATGTATTTCAGCAGGGGTGGATACTGTAGTGTAGCAAGGTAAGACACGGCTTAGGACCCCTACATCCTATGTCAGGTTGCTACTTCTTGAGTCCTGGCTACTTCACTTGTGATCAAGACCCTGCTTATGCACCTGGGCAGGTAGCAGATGATAACTGCCAGTCATGTTAGAGATGCAGATTGAACTCCTGACACCTTGACTTTTGTGGGAGTTGTAGACTCCATTTGGGGGAAGTGAACCAGTGGATAGAAGATCCCTTTCTTCTGTCTCTCCTTTTATCTCAGTTACTCAACCTTTCAAATAAATCAATCTTTTTTAATAAATAAAATATTCCAGGGACCAGCATTGTGGCATAGCAAGTCAAGCAGCTGCCTGTGACACCAACATTCCATATGGGTGCCAATTCGAGTCCCGGCTGCTCCACTTCCATCCAGTTCCCTACTAATGTGCTTGGGAAAGCAACAGTGGCAGACGGTCGAGGTGCTTGGGCCCCTACACACATGTGGGAGACCTGGAAGAAGCTCCTGGCTCTTGGCTTCAGCCTGCCTGGCCATGGCTGTTGCAGTCATCTGGGGAGTGAACCTATGGATAGAAGAGCTCTCTCTTACTGCCTCTCCTCTCTTTGTAACTTTGCCATTCAAATAAATAAAATAAACAAGCAAATAAGTAAGTAAATAAATAAAATATTTCAGCAAACAAAAAAGTAGAAGGATGGCAGGTTTCTGGTAGTAGATGTGACAAAACAGTTTTCTGTTGAAGGTGGATGTGAGTATTCTCATCACACTGCTCTCTGCTTTTATGAAGGTTTGAAAATTTCCATAGTAAAACCACACAAACATGCTAGTGACAAATGAACCAAAGTGCTTCCATAACAGCGCTGAATGAAATCTCAAAATGCAATGCTTATTTTTGCAAAGAAAATCTATGTAGAAACTCATTCAAAATAGAAGAGCACCAACCTTATGTAAGAAAGGCGCTGGTGGGGTACTTAGGTTATTCCCAAGGGCCCAGCCTGACTTGGGTTTGGCAACCTGCTGTAAAACAGAGGCCAGAGAAAGCCACCTCTCAGGATAGCAAAAAGCAATAAATAATTAATGGCGATGAGCACCCTGCTAATATAAATGCAAATGATGATCTCTTTGCCTGCTCCATTTACATGCAAATGTATTTTTTAATATATCAATAGTGGAAAATCAATAGTGTTGGTGATGGGAAAGTGATTTCCAAAGCTTTTTTGAATGTTAAAAAACAAGTCAGTGAAGTGCAGTTTTAATGGTAACCCTCACCCCGAGACCCGAGCCCACAGAATCTCCAAGTAGATGCTGATTCACTCAGTGACCTCGGGCAATACATCTGTGTCCTTGTTTCCCTAGAAAGGGCGTGAAGAATGTCCGGGGCGGGACTATCCAGAGGTCATCTGGACCTGAGCAGATGGGACATATCCAATGCCAAGGGGCTTCCAGCAAAAGGATCCCACAATCTCCAATTGGAGCTTCAGTCACCAGCTCACATTTCCAGGTTCTTAGGTTTCCCCAGTCCTCTCTAGCTCCAAGCAAAAGCCTGTTTTCTTTGTCCTAGGCTAACAGACAATAACCAATAGCCATCTACCCAAAGGGCTTTCTGTGTGTATTCATCAGTTTACATCACTTCATGTAAACAAGAAGGGTCAGGTCAGGATACATCTGGTCCGTGGCTGTTAGATACTGAAACTAGAATTATGAAGCATTAGCTGTGTGGTGTGTTCACTGATAAGCAATGCCTTCATTACATGATGAGCAAAAAGTGGCTGTTATAGTTTCACTTGTATTAAGTATTGCAAAGAGCTAGGCACCCCGTAACACCAATCAAAGCCATTACTCTCCTCTAAAGCACCCTTCACTCCGAAGGCACTTTCAAGACCCAAGACTCAAAACCTCCCATGACTAGAGAGCTGAAAGTAACCTCATTGACAAGAGGAAACAATATTAAATACATAAACAGATTATAAAACTCCAAATTTATTATTGGAAGATAAGACAATTTTCTATAAAATCAGTTATTATCAAGAAACTAGGTGGCTCTCTATTATAATATGAAATTTTCATTTGTAACCACATTGTAGAAGACATGAATTGAGCTTCACCATCTGAAGATAGCTTGTTTGCAACTGCTTGAAAAATGACAAGACACCTCAATGATGAAAAGAAGGTCCCGCTTTTCCTCCAGTTTGAAAGGTTTATTTATGCTGGTCTGTATTTTAACATGGTA
This sequence comes from Oryctolagus cuniculus, assembly GCF_964237555.1. Taxonomy (NCBI): domain Eukaryota; kingdom Metazoa; phylum Chordata; class Mammalia; order Lagomorpha; family Leporidae; genus Oryctolagus; species Oryctolagus cuniculus. The sequence continues at coordinate 12,433,472 of NC_091434.1, read as the reverse complement.
ATCAGAGAAATCCACCAAACAGGACCCAACCTACAACTGACATTCCTAGTTATTGCTGGCATTTGAGGAGTGAACTAGTTGATGGAAGCACTCTCTCCCTCCTCTCTCTCTCTCTCTCCATATATATATATATATATATACATATATATGTATATTTCTACCTTTCAAGTAGATGAGAATAAATAAATAAAACATTCTTCAAAATAAAGTACTAAATACTTCAGAGCAGCTGAAATGCCAGACAAGGAGTAGCCATGGGACCACTATTTGGAAGTGGCTGCCACCTGGATCAATGTAGAGTGGAGAGATAAAAACAAGCAATGGTGTCCAAAATGCGACATCCTACCGACCCCACCTCCTAGTCAAAGTAAGAAGGCAGAACTCCAGACAACACAGGAGCTACTTGTCAAGGAGCAGCTCTAGATACACTGTGAGCTGCTGGGGAAGGTGAAGATGAGGAGTTACCCGTTTTCTTCAAATCTTATACCCTGACGCCTCTCTTGTGTCACTCAAGTCTTGATGCTGTGCTGCAGGGTAGATTTACTTGACAACAGTCAATCATTCTCCCAAATGCACCCTGGAGGGACAGCTGAGAGCATGTAAGGCCAATGTTATCCACAGACTTCTATCTCAATGCTCTGTGGAGTAAGAATGGTGTCAGGCCTGCAGTTGGCACGTTTTCCCTCAGACATCAGAGGCATAATATGGCCTTCCATTCAAAGAATCAGCCTCATATTCCTAAAATAGAACTTTGGTTTGGGAAACTATTGGAAGAGCCCTAGCTTCTCTTACTCTTTCCAGATAGAGTCATAGGGAGGACCCAAGACACTCAGTATTTCAAGTTTCTACCAAGATAGGAAATTTACGCAAGGTTCTGGTTCAGCTCATGGGACATGCAATTGAAGGTTTAGCCTTCAGCCTCTAACCAGCATCTCTGGCAGGAAGCTGAGGCACCTCTGCAAAAAAAGTCTCTTAGCCTCACCGTTTCAGAACGTACTGTTTCTCAGCCTCAGCTGCACACTGAACCTGTCTATGCCACATCCCAGATCTGTTAAATCAGATTCTCAGGGACAGCATTTCAAGCAGTAGTAATTTAAAAGCTCCCCAGTTGATTCCAGCATGCAGCCAAAAACTGAGAACAACTGGTCAGTATGATTGATTTATACCAATGATTTAAACCAATCACTACAGGTCCCTAATGGACTAAACCCCTTCCCAGAACACAAAAGTGATTTCACTGAGACCTCAATGGCCTCATACTCATAAACTCCTTCTCTAGATTGAATTGGAATAGACTAGTCATCACTCCCTGTGCAAGTTCTCTCTCTCTCTCTCTCTGTCTTTCTTTCACACACACACACACACACACTCACATACACACACACCATTTGGATGATGAATAGACAAAGTGGCTTATTACGATTGGTCAGAGTCAGATCCTACATCCCTCTCTCTACTCCACCAGATCTAGGGTGACCAACCATCCAGCTTGTCTGGGAGTGGCCCAGCTTTAGCACTGACAGTCCCCTATCTCAGGAAACAACCCAGACACACCCAAGCAAATCAGAGTGTTTGGCCATCTTACAATCACCTTTCTACCCATCTCTGTTCTACGCTCTGGGAGCTGACCTGCGGGGGAAGGCATCAAGGGCCCCTGCTCTCTGGCTTCCAACTAGGTTTGGCCAGGGAGACCTTTACATGGGATTAGAAAATGTAAGAAGAGTGAGGTTATAGGATTTGTCCCCTTGAATGACCTTTTGCTGAGTCTTCTGAATCCTTCATCTTCTGCTACTGCAGTTTGACATTCAGGCTTAGTGGTAGCAACAGAGCCCCATTTTTCCTAGCCCTAAAGTACTGCATTATCTCTTGTTTCTCCAAATCCCACCCCTAACTAAACAAACACTGTCATTGTCAAATAGTCCTCATATTACCCAGTTGGAGGGCACCATCTGCTTCCTGCCAAGACAATGAAGGGCACACCCCGCTTCAGGAGAAGCAGGTTTCTCTGCTTTGGAAATGCACTAGAGGCATATGGGATGTAGGAGGGGCAGCCCCCAAATGGAAAGGGATGCTGAACAAAGACACCTACCACACACAGACAAGCCAGCATTGTCATCAGTACCAGTGCTGATGACCTGTATGTCATCGATGGACTGGAGTTGGTGCATAGACGGGTATTGCTGGGCAAAGATGAAAGAGCAGAAGCATTTAGAAACTCCTAGATAAATTTCATATTGCTGTGAAAATTTTTATTTCACGATATAATCAGTTGCTGACATATTAGCAATTAAACTCTTTACATTGTTCCTACACAGTGCTGAGTAGGAGAGCCCTGATTAAAACCAATATGTTGTATATATCCCTATGGATAAACACTAACTCATACCATTCTAGTGAAAAGCTGACTAGGCAATTTTTTAAAAATAATATAAAATAATCACACGGCGCCGCGGCTCACTAGGCTAATCCTCCGCCTAGCGGCGCTGGCACACCGGGTTCTAGTCCCGGTTGGGGCGCCGGATTCTGTCCCGGTTGCCCCTCTTCCAGGCCAGCTCTCTGCTGTGGCCAGGGAGTGCAGTGGAGGATGGCCCAGGTGCTTGGGCCCTGCACCCCATGGGAGACCAGGAAAAGCACCTGGCTCCTGGCTCCTGCCATCGGATCAGCGCAGTGCGCCGGCCGCAGCACGCCGGCCGCGGCGGCCATTGGAGGGTGAACCAACGGCAAAGGAAGACCTTTCTCTCTGTCTCTCTCTCTCACTGTCCACTCTGCCTGTCAAAAATAATAATAATAATAATAATATAAAATAATCAAAACACATGGTTCTAAATATGTGTTATCCTTTACTGGGGTTTCCTAATTTAATCTTTGCAATCAACTTATGAGGTTGGACCATCTTAAGGATAAGGAACATGTATCACAGAGAATAAAAACTTGGCCTGGGTCATAGTTAGTGCATGATAGAATCAAGGTTCATGCCAGGGTTCAGATATGGGTACTTTGGCCCCAGAGCACAGAGTACCAGACTGTCTATGATATCTCTCCTAAAAAACAATTAAATCTCTGCTTTCCACAATATCAACATGCTCAAAATAGATAAGACCTTTGTATGTTTCTATTTTCCACTCTTTTTCTGTTTCTAATTTTGAGCTTACAGGGATGTTTAAATCTCTCTTTTACCTTTCACTAAATCCCCAGATGGTTTTCTCCAAGCCCTCCTAGAATAGCTAGTTACTTAACTTGAAATACTCCAGCACTACCAATATAGAAGGAAATAGATCTTGTTCAGGAAAAAAAAAAAAAAAAAAAAAAAAAACCTCCCAGCACTAAATGGCGTAAAACCCAGCCCATTCTTTTGGCTCCCCATATATTCTGTAAGGACTTCATCTCTAGTGTCAGAGCTAAGTGTCTCCTTATGCAGCCTCTAGTTATGTGCAATAAATTGGAGACTTGCCAGTGAGCTATAAATGTCTGTTCCATTCATGGATAGGGTGGAAACCAAGAGCAACGCTGCTTCAGCAATGAAAGCAAGACCTGTATGAGAGCTGATGGTTCAGGTTGCACTGGCCTATGTGGTTAGACCACCACACCCTTTACCTACTGAAGAAGCATGCAAGAGAAAACTTCTCCCACATTGTTTCTGAGTAGGCAAAAACACTCAAAGAATGAACCGTGGCTTTTCAAAACAAGATGTAAATACAATCAAACAGCCACAATTCTGGACCCCACTTCAGCATTGTTCCAATGACTTTCTGAAACATCACTGACAAACAGCAACATTCCTCATCTTCCTAGATACTCACACTTCAACTATTTTCATCATCCCTCTTTAATTAGGAGGCTAAAGTCCATTAAGTGGCTTATCCAAGGTCTTACAATGTGTAGTAGCGACTATAAGCCAAACCTTTTTTAGATTCTATGTTTTCCACACACAGGAATATTCAGATCTTACTACTCCATAGCTTATTTTACTTCCCAGATACTGTTAACCTGCATTGCAATACGAAAACATGGGATGAGTCCTCTCTCACTAGTGCATGTGAATTAACTGTCTTGGGTTTTCGTTCTACCTTTGTAGGACAATATGGAGAGACAGGTAGATGGGGTGATGGTTAAGTACAACCTCTGGGCCACTTTGTCAGCCGTGAAACCTTGGAACATCACTCAGGGTCTCTTTATCCCCAGCCTAGTCTAGGAAATGAAAACAAACAAAAAACCTTCTGGGGGTTTCTTTGAAGATTGAACATTACACTAAAAATTCATAGGACAGTGCTTGTCATGTACTGTTAGGCCAGCGTTTGAGTGTGAAGCATCTCTATGATCACTTCCAGCAGGAAATTTTCTGTATTTTTCTGAAACCAAAGCATGAAGTTAGTCTCTTAGAAATACAATTATATTGAATGGGGGAGGGGAGCCATGGTATTCTCTTTAGGAGGAAACATAGAATAAACAATTGACATAGGTAAAGCAGGTGAACATGACGGTAACGTGATCCAGCTTGGTGAGCACATTGTGTACTGAAGAGACTGGGACCCTTTGGTAACAGAAGGGTAGAAGTGGCACTATTAATAATTTCAGTGGAATAAGAGGTATGAACTGGGGTCCATCCAAGACCAACTAAGGTATTATCTTTGTCCTTTCTGTGGGGCTTTATAAGGTGCCCACCTGCCCTGTAAGCATCTCACTCACGACTGTGCTGAGATCATCCAGTTTATTTACACTGAGTTTGAAATTCCAAGTACTTGAGATTTCCAATATTATAGACATCCTCTAAATTTGGAAGAAAACCCAGATTAAACAAAAAAAAAACTCTTATACCTTTTTATTTATTAATCCCACTCCTACTCTAAATGAACGTTTCCACTAAATAAAAAAGCTGCACAAATCTTGACTTAAACCTCATTCTTCATGCAAAGATCACCCCAAATGGATCAGAGACTAAATGTATAATATAAATCTAGGTAACTCCTAGGAGAAAATCCTCCAGACTTAGAACTAGACAAAGGTTCTAATACTTGACACAAAATGTATGATCAATAATAAGGACAAAAAGATAAATTGGACATCATTAAAATTAGGAATTTTCGCTCTGTGAAAAACACTGTTAAGACAATACAATGGGCCAGCGCCTCAGTTCAATAGGCTAATCCTCCGCCTAGCGGCGCCGGCACACCGGGTTCTAGTCCCGGTTGGGGCTCCGGATTCTGTCCCGGTTGCCCCTCTTCCAGGCCAGCTCTCTGCTGTGGCCCGGGAAGGTAGTGGAGGATGGCCCAAGTGCTTGGACCCTGCACCTGCATGGGAGACCAGGAGAAGCACCTGGCTCCTGCCTTCAGATCAGCGCGATGCGCTGGCCGCAGCGCGCCAGCCGTGGTGAACCAACGGCAAAAGGAAGACGTTTCTCTCTGTCTCTCTTTTTCACTATCCACTCTGCCAGTCAAAAAAAAAAAAAAAAAAGACAATACAATGACAAATTACAGAAGAAATATTTGTAAATTATATATTCAACAAAAATTGTATCTCAGCTCTCAAAATTCAACATTAAAAAGCAAGCAGTTCAGGGGAGGACATTGTGGCACAGCCAGATAGTAGCATGTCAGTTCTAGTACTGACTACTCCACCTCCAATCTAGCCTCCTGCTAATGATTCCCAGGAGGAGCAGATGGTTGCTCAAGTGCCTGAGCTCCTGTTGCCCACATGGGAGACCCAGGGTGGGGTTCAGGGCTCCTGGCTTCGGTCTGGCACAGTCCTGGCTGTTGTAGATGGCCTCTTGTTCCTGCATGCACTGGAGGAAAATACAGTGGCTGAATGGGGGACTGCACCATGGGAAGCAGCAGCACGGGCTGCAGGGGAGCTGCAGGGGGCCTGCAAAGGTGGCGGAGGCTTGGTCCTTTAGTATTTTGCTGGTGGTGAACATTGTAAACATTTAGGCTAAACAAGTGAATGGAAGATCTCTTCCTCTCTCTCCTTCCCTACCTCCATTTCAAGCAGTTGAAAATAAATAACCATTCTTAAAATAATTAAATTTAAACACTGGAAAATTCCATTTAAACAATGCACAAAGGACTTCAACAGACAGTTCACTAAAGAGGGTATATATATATGATAAATATACACATGAATATACATTGAAATTCTTTCACCATTAGGGAAATGCAAATTAAAGCCCCAAAGAGATATGATGGTTGCAAGCACAGACAAAGCAGGTGGTCACTTAGTGAGATGCCCTCTAGCAAGGTGAACTCTATTTTGTATTGAAAAAACTGGTAATTTTGAAAGTGGAAAGAGAACTATTGTGAATTTCCATGGATCAACAGGATTGGTTTGAAACCACTGCAGAGAAGCCTATTAGAATACATAAAATAAAAAATAGTAATAATAAAAAATGCCAAGTGCTCAAGAGGATATAGAGAGAATACATTGCTCGTATATTCCTCGTGGAAATATAAAGTGGCATAGTCATTCTTGAAAACAGCCTGGTGGCCGGCACTGCGGCTCACTAGGCTAATCCTCCGCCTGTGGCGTCGGCACCCCGGGTTCTAGTCCCGGTTGGGGCGCCAGATTCTGTCCCAGTTGCTCTTCTTCCAGTCCAGCTCTCTGCTGTGGCCCGGGAGGGCAGTGCAGGATGGCCCAGGTCCTTGGGCCCTGCACCCGCATTGGAGACCAGGAGGAAGCGCCTGGCTCCTGGCTTCAGATCTGTGCGGTGCACCAGCCGCAGCACGCAGGCCGTGGCAGCCGTTGGGGGGGTGAACCAACAGAAAAAGGAAGACTTTTCTCTCTCTCTCTCTCTTACTGTCTAACTCTGCCTGTCAAAAAATAAAATAAAATAAAATAATTGAAAAAAAATTTAAAAAAAGAAAACAGCCTGGTAGTTAGTTCTTTTAGAACCACAAATAGATTTATCACACAGCCTAGCAGTTGCATTCTCATGCATTTATCCCATAGAATTGAGAACTTATTGCCACAAGAATTGTGACATACATGTGATGTATGTAATTGTGACATACATGTAATGGAATACTAACTGATCATTAAACAGATGATTATGACAATTGGGGAGAATTACAATTAAAATGATGTTGAAATATTGTTAAATTTTAAAATGCAAAAATCATTTTTTTAAAGATTTATTTTAACTATTTGAAAGGCAGAGTTACAGAAAGAGAGTCTTTCATCCTCTGGTTCACTCCTCAAATGGCAGCAACAGTCAGATCAAATGCCAGGAGCCTGGAGTTTCTTCCAGGTCTCCTGCGTGACTGCAGGGGCCCAAGCACTTGGGCCATCTTCCACAGCTTTCCCAGGCTCATTAGCAGGGAGCTATATCAAAAGTGGAGAAGCCAGGACTTGAACTGACCTCTATGTGAGATGCCGGCATTGCAGATGGCACCTTTACCTGTTACACCACAATGCTAGCACCCAGAAATCAAAAGCACATGTTAGAATAAAGAGTTACAGAAATACATAGAGCTACAACAGCTTATTGGGGGGTGTGGTTGATTGCAGTGCTCATTTCTATTCCCCCACCCCACCCTGAAGGTTCATTGCTATTATTTTTGTTAAAACGTGAAACCAAAACTGGAAGATCACTAACAGAACCCATCAACTTACAGAAATACTCTTCCTGGGAAGGAGGGGCTTGCCTGAAGTGCTTCCTGCTGCCCTGGTCTCCTCCAAGAAGAACTTGCACCAGAATGATCTTTATCAAATTAGCTGGGGCTAGTGCCAAGAGCCTGAAGCTTAAGACAGAAGAGAAAGTTATCAAAGGAAGCAAAAGAAAGCCAGAAACAACACAATAACTGCTTGCACTATGTGATTAATTGAGGCGATAAAGAGACCTTTGCAAAACGGGATAAAAAGATGAATAGAAAGAAAAGAAAGGGCTTCCAACTCAGGAGGACAAAGTTGACCCGTGTAATCATCAGGACCCCAGACAGCAGCTGGGGAGGAGGAGTAATCTGGAGATCAGACAGGAGACCCAAAGAATACAGCTCCAGGACTAGGAAGAGGAAACAGGAAGAAGGGACAGCAAAGCAGGACAGGATGAGCCAGTAGAACAAGCGATGGTTATTTTCAACACTACAGGATAATCACAGCAAATCTTACATTCAAGTTTCTAACCACATAAATAATTAGAAGAGATAATTCTTTGTTAATATAATTCATTATTCTTTTAGTTATTTTGATTTCCATGTGCAGCCTGCAAGCCCACAGGGGACCTTTTTAGAACCAAGCTATTAATTATATCTTCTACATGAAGGAAGGAATGAAAGCACAAATTCAGAAACAAAAAGTATTGTCTCAATAAGATGATCTGTCCAAACACACCCCAGGCCACTCTTGCAACCAAGCCCCCATTAACACCCAGGTTTACTAGCAGAATGGTGGTAGATGATCTAAGGAAGAGCTGAATCTCTGTTGCTCATTGCGTAGTGATTTAATCTCTATAAACTTCAGCTTCATCCTAGGAAAGTTGTGAGGATCAAGTGAAACTGAAATACGCATACACGCACATATGTGTACAATTTCATACACATTAGGCACTTAGACAATATTAACCCCTCTCCTTTCCTTTCCTCTGTCTCCGCCTTACCCATTTCCTTTTCTACTTGGAATCGCCTTCTATTGCACACACTTGCGATTCTATCTGAAGTTTGCTTTTTTTCCCCCCAACTCCCTTAAGTCATGGATCAAGTCGGAGGAGCCAGGAGTTAATACTGAAAACAACCCTCAGTTAATACAAGTAAAAATTGAGAATACACACCCTCACCACCCAAAACGAGCAGGTCTAGGGACAGGTGTTTAGCCTAGAGGTTAAAACACTGCCATTCCATTACAAAGTGCTTGAGTTTGCTATCTGACTGTAGCTTCCAATCCCAGCTTCCTGCTAACACAGACTCTGGGAGGTAGCAGGGATGGCTCCAACAGTTGGGTTCCTGCACTCAGGTGAGACCTGGATTGGGTTCCTGGATCCCAGCTCCCAATTTCAGCATGGCCTAGTCTTCATTGATTTGAGCATGTGGGTAGTGAACCAGTGGACAGAAGTTTACTAGCTCGCTCGCTCTCTCTTTCCCTTTCTCTCATCCATTTCCCTACTGTTTCCTCCTGGTATCACTTCCCAAATAAACGACTTCTCCTTGAACCGGATTTTAGTCAACTTTTGGTGGAACCCAACCCAGAAGACTAAGAAACCCAACCAAGGGCCCCTCTCACTCCTGAATTGAAAGGCAGGCTTGGGATTTCACTTGAAATTGTTATGGGTGATGCTCATTCACTGGCTCCAGCATCTCAACACTTAATCCCAAAACCTTTTGCAATATGGCTTCAGCTGCCACTACTCTTCAGAAACTATCTTCTAAGAAATGTACAATAATCTCTTGATTTCAAACGCACAATCCCCAGATCCTTGTCACCTCTACAGAACTCAATACTGATATCAACATTGACTTGAAACTTGTTCCCTTGCCTATTGTGAAATTCATTCCCTGGGTCTGTCTCTGCTTTTCCTTTTCAGAATCTGGATCCCATAATAATTGCCTTTTTTTAAAAATGGAGATTTTCACAAATTTTGTGCCTACATCTTTAACTCTGTCTTCCCTCTCCTCTCCACTAAACTTTAGATGCAAAGTTCTACTAAGCATATTTTCACAACGTGTCTCCCATCCTCTCAAATTGAAATGTTACACACTGAACTGGTCACTGCCATGACAAATTTATTCCGCATCTTGAGGTCTTGGCCTTAGTGAAATCACCTCCACCTCATGACATCTTTCTTTTGAATGATCTCAGCCCCCTTTCTAAGCAGTTTCTTTCATCCATATCAATTCCTTTCAGTTATATTTGGATCAGATTATCAAAATCTATCATGAGGAAAGCAGTTGCCTTCTAATTGCATTGATTAGCAACTTAATATTTGCTACACATTTTATGCATATAATCACACAGCAAAAACCCTATGTGGTGATATTACCATGAGCCCACGAGGCCTGTTCAAATCACTCCAGCCACTACAGTGCCCAGTACAATCCAAGCATACTACAAAATCACCTACAAAAGTTTGAAGATTTCCTGCCATGCTGCATGGCCCATTGAAGCAGACTGTAAAGTCTATCCTATGTTTTATGCATCAGTAGAGAAAGAGAATAAACTTTCTACTGCTCCAGTAAATATAGTCCCAATGAGGGTACAATATCAGTTGGGGCATGGATTCTGGACATGCACCCTGGAGGCACTTTGGCTTGAGTTGAGATTTCAGTTTTGCTCATACAGGCTCCACAACCCTAGGCAAATTAGTAGCCTCTCTCAGTCCCCATTTCTCTATCTATAAAATGGGAATAAGAAAATCTACTTCAGAGAACTATAATAATTAAATGATATCTTCAAGGAAAGCATCTATTAAGTGTCTGGCATATTGCAGATGCCTTGTAAATAGTAATTATCATGATTATTATTTGTTTAGCTACTGTAAGCCAAGGGAGAAAACAGGAATAAATATAACAGATGATGTGAAGACATTAAATTGTTTTTTTGGGGGAAAAAAATTAGAACGAATAAAACATATAGACAAAAATCTCAAACCTGAACACTTTCTTAGCAATCCCAAACTAACTCATTTTCATAGACAGAGTATACTAAGGCAATACTTTACTTGGCTATTTACAAATCTTCACCACTGTTTCTGAAAATGAAGAAATATAACATTTATTTGGTTTGGATTCTACCTGTCTTTGCAATTTCACAAACATTTCTCTCTTCTATGAACAAAAAGGCATTTCAAGTCAATCAGAAGGAGCAGTAACAGGTCAGGACAGTGATAGAGCACAAGGCATTGAGGCTAGTTTCAACACTTACAGGTGCTAGTGGAAAGGAGGGAGACTCCATTGCACTGTCAGTAGAAGGGCCACATTCACGTGGAATCCTGAGTGGAATCTATAGCTGCATCTGTGCATCAACCAGACTCACATTCCATTGCTTACGGTGCAGGGAGCATTGTGATATGAAAACAGGCATGAGAACTGGGAAAATATTGATGCCACCATGTTCTCTATGTGATTTAAGGAAAAAGGAAGCAGAGATATTGTTAACAAATATATGAGATTCCAGTGTGACAGCACTATGTGACTAGAACTAACGTTGAGAAGAGGTGTTGGTCTCAGAGGTCAGTGCTGGGGACCCGAATTCTCATCAGCTATGGTGGAGGTGGTGGGTAGCTCTAACTGAAGATGACTAGTATGGCCATTACCTCATGGTGGAAAAGTCATTCTCGGCCACAAAACGATTTGGGATATAAACCTGTTACACATATACAATGCCCCACCACCACCACCAAAAAAAAAGATACCTAGAGTTGAGAAGCTTGACGGAAAATGGGCTGATTGTGTTTTTGTATGTCTGGGGTAGGGGAATGGAATGCTTCCATTGAGTCTATTTCATTCTTCACTGCAAAGCCCAGTCCTTTTTTCTTTGAAAGTCCAGTAAACTATCTCTGCAAGTCCAAACAGAGTCTTTGTCTTGTAGAGGGTGGAGGGGGAGTCTCCTACACAGTAAAATCTACAGACAGAAGGAAGCCTTGAGACTATGGTGGCACTAACAAAGCACTTTCATCTTCAAAGCTCCTTATAAGTGTTAATTAATTACTCCTTCCCACACCCATATAAGGCAGTAAGAAGGGATCAAAGAGACTCTGGACAGAACTTGGCAGGATGAGCTCAGGGAAGCATACAAGCCATGCTGAAAATAAGGGAATGAGAGCTCTTCTCCTAGCCAGCCTCTCCCCTGCCAAAAACAGTCACCTTGAGGAGTATTAGGAAAGAAACATTCAACAATCCCCATGCCAGCTTCCAGAACCACAATTAAAGAAGATAAAGAAGCTATAACCCAAACCTTCATCATTGTCTCTGACTTCAGTTAGTGAGAAAGACTCTACTACACCACAAATCATTAGACAATCAAGGAGAGAACACGATAAAACAGCAAAATAAGATTCAGGTTGCCTAGGGCCAAAGGTACATATATTAACAGAACTGGTTAGTTCACTGCTCTAATGATTATGTTTGTTTATTCCCTTACAAAAATGTGGAAATAGATCTGATTATTTCCAGGATGCTTACAAAACTGATCTCAAAAACCTGAGTTGTTTGTATATTCGTGGAACCCAACAGAACATTCTAATCTTTTTAAAGAACATTTTTTTTTGCTTCTCTGTGTTGTATTATTTACTTTTTATTTCACCCCCAAGAAAACCTTTTATTTAAGGAATACAAACTTCATGCATTTCATAAGTACAACTTTAGGAATATAGTGATTCTTCCCACATACCCGCCTTCCCATCCACTCTCCCACCCCTCCTCCTCCCTCTCCCATGCCCAGTCCCATTCTCCACTAAGATCCATTTTCAATCAGCTTTGTACACAGAAGACCAACTCTATACTAAGTAAAGAGTTCAACAATTTGCACAGAAAAAAAAAACTGTTCCTCAACAGTAGAGACAAGGGCAGTTCAAAGTCATTGCATCTTGAAGTTAATTTCACTTTTTTTTCCAGAAATTTAATTAACTTGAAAGAAACATCCAAGAGTGATACATTTTTTAATAACAAATATTTTTAAATTTCAAAACAACTGCAAGTATGGAAAAAACTACACAAAATAGCCATGTTTATCAGTGGTCTCTTACCACATCTTTTTATATAAATGAGTTAAAAGGACACAGCTGGGGCCAGCGTAGTGGCACAACAGGGTAAGCCACCACCTGCTTCAGAGATATACCGACACACCATATGGGTGCCAGTTCAAGTCTCTGCTGCTCCACTGACAATCCAGCTCCCTGCTAATGCTCCTGGGAAAGTAGTGGAAGATGGCTCAAATGCTTGTACTCCTGCAAACACTTGGGAGTTCCAGATAAAATTCCTGGCTCCTAGATTTGGCCTGGCTCAGCCCTTGCAATTGAAGCTATTTGGGGAGTGAACCAAAAGATGGAAGATCTCTCTCCTTTTCTTTCCTTCTTGGTCTGCAACTCTGTCAAATAAATAATAAATATGTTTTAAAAAACAGTCTACTCTCAATACATTTTTCCATTATGGATTAGAAGAGTGTGAAAAACTAAATTTAATAAATATTAGCTAAGAATAACCATCCTTTGATAATATCTTTCACCAAATTTAAAATTTGACCCTTTGCAGGAGTGCTAATGAGCAGTGATAAAGAAAAAGAAATAGAAAAGGTATATATTTTGAAAAAATGTTTGCAAAAATCTCTAGAATAGACAGTTAATAGACATCACAGGAAATCCACACAACAATATCTTAGGGTCGGTCACATTTTTTGAGCTTTGGGTACACGTGATCACTTGTCTAACTCACTTGAAGTCACTGAAAGAACCACTTGAATCTTCAACACCAGCTTTATGAATGATCCTTCCTGTTCTGAACTTTGGCAGTAGACTCACTCACTCTTAATGCTGTCTCCACTCTTCCTGCTTCTAGGAACAGAAGGCTTTCCTGTGGGACCACCATTCTCTCCACCTCTAGCCAAAGTGGCTCTGTGGATTAAGCCACCTCCCATATCCCTCCATATCTAGAGATGGGCATATTTCCCAATCTGATCAATCATTATACCTCATTCCGTTAACCATGGTGATTCAAACTGATCCAGTGAGAGTCACCCTTGGAGTAGGGCAAGTGTTTGGCCTAGAGACAAAGACTCCAGTTAAGATGTCCTCATCTCACATCAGGCTACACAGATTCAAAGCTGTATTCCTGATTTCAATTTCCTGCTAATGCAGACCCTGAGAGGCAACAATGATGATTCAAATAATTGTGTCCCTACCACCCAAATGGAAGGCCTGGATTGAGTTTCTGGCTCCTGGCTCCAGCCACAGGCCAGCACTGGACAGTGGACATTTGGTAAGTGAACCAGCTGATGGGAGATCACATGTGCACTCTCTCTCTCCTCCTTTAAAATATGTTTTAAAAAGAATCATCCTGGGACCAGCTCTGTGGCATAGAGGGTTAAGCTGGTGCCTGCAGTGCTGGCATCCCCTAAGGGCACTGATTCCAAGTCCCAGATGCTCTACTTCTGATCCAGTGCTCTGCTTATGTGCCTGAGAAAGCAGAGGAGGATAGCCCAAATGCTTGGACCCTGGCACCCACATGAGGGGAGACCTCGAAGAAGCTCCTGGCTCCTGGTTTTGGTTTGACTGAACTCCAGCCATTGCGGCCATTTGGGGAATGAACCATCAGATGAAGGATCTCTCTCTCTCTCTCTCTGTCTCTCCCTCTATATATATACCTCTGCCTTTCAAATAAAATAAATAAATCTTTTTTTAAAAAATCATCCTTCAAATGAGAATAAAGCCCTGATTTCCACTACTGTCTGTGTTTTTGCTAAGAAAGGCAATGTAGATACAGGCAAACACAATATGTCCATATGTCTTCATTGCAAGGCAACTGCCAAAAGTCTCTCTAAAGCAACCTGTATGATTCATGTTTTTATGTTCAATACATGTTCCATATTCAAATGGTTTACTGAGAAATGGGATAATGTGTGAAGCAAATAAACATCACCAAACCAACACAAATGTCAAAAACTTCAGTTAGAAGAGATAGTAAGTACCACGACTTGTTCATAATCTACAGTTGTACTTGGGATCCATGCATTGGCACCAGGACATCAATTATTCTTCCCAACTGAAGTCACAGTCAGCTTCTCTTTGGTTTCAATGAAATGAAAATTGCTGAAAGTAGCTTCCTCCTCATTACTTGAGGTTAGGTACAACATACCAAGTCAACAAAAAAAAGTGATGAGGAGGATTTTTTTCCCCCCTAACAGAAGGCTCCATTAAGTACTTCAATTTTGTGGGTTTAGAACATATGATAAATAGGAGGACAGTAGGCAATTTGGGTTTGGCAGAATGTTTCCAAGATTTTCTTATACTTTGTGTTTAATAAAAACTTGAATGGTATTTAACCTCAACTCCTCTTTGGTTATCTAAACACACATCTATGATAAATAAAATGTAATAAACAGCTTAGCACATTTTCATAAAAAGGAAATATACATAATAATTCTGATAAAATCATAACTAATCTATTTTGAACAGAGAATGAATTTTTGCCAAAGATAAGCTCAATGGAAGGGCAAAGATATGATGAAAATCAGAACTCAGTTTTTGAGTTAAAATAGGGTCTGATCACAGGCACTTGGGAACCTTCTCATATGCAGGAAAGTTGTGTATCTCAGTCTCAGTACCAGTCAAACAGCTTTATTTATGGAAATATTCAAGAGTTGAGACTTTCCATATTTCAACTGAAAAGTTAAAATTAGACCATTCTGGTTATCTCTGTAAAACAATTCCCACACAAAGCTGTCCCAAAAAGGTAAAAATTCACAAAAACATAAAAAAGCACTGGAAATCTAAAATACCATAAATGTTTCTCTAGAATCTAGAAAGTAACAGAATTGGGAAACGTGATCCATTTCCTATATAAGCTTTGTCCTCTGAATGCTACAACAGCCACTTAGAAAGTAGACGGGGTGGGGCCAGTGCTGTGGCACAGTGGGTTAAACTCTACCCTGCAGTGCTGGCATCACATATGGGCACTGGTTCAAGTCCCAGCTGCTCCACTTCTGACCAAGCTCCTTGCTAAGGCACCTGGGAAACAACAGAGGGTGGCTAAAGTTCTTGGGACCCTGTACCCACATGGGAGACTTGAAAGAAGCTCCTGACTAATGGCTTCAGCTTGGCCCAGCCCTGGTTATTGTGGCCATATGTGGATTGAATGAGCAGATGGAAGACCCCCCCCCCTCTCTCTCTACCTCTCTCTGTAACTCAAATAAATAAAAATATTTTTTAAAAAAGAAAGCAGATGGGAAGAAATTTTGGCCCCTTCTCCAAATGCACATACATACTGAGATCTCCCTGTTCATCCCCATACAAATTTATCCTTACCTTGTTGATTAGATTTATGACACCAGAAACTTGAGATCAGCCCTCCATTTTGCCAAAAGTAATTTCTGTGACTGAGTCATGACCAGTTCCGCTTGCAACCTACTTGCAATCATAAGAAAGCATGAGCATGTGCATACAGGCTTCATTCCAGTGTTTATGGGTTGATGAGACATCTGCTGATAAATGCTTATGTGTTGACCATGTGATGAGCATCATCATCTACAGTTCTCACTCATTCAATTTTTTAAGACATTCCATTGGGGTCAGCATTGTGGCACAGCATGTAAAGCTACCACCTGCAATGACAGCATTCCATACACGCACTGGTTCAGGACCCAGCTACTCCACTTAGGATCCAGCTCCCTGATAATGGCCTGAGAAAAGCAATGGAAGATGACCCAAGTGTAACCCATGTGGGAGACCTAGAAGAAGTTCTTGGCTCCTGGCTTTGGCCTAGCCCAGTCCTGGCTGTTGCAGTCATCTGGGGAGTGAACCAATGATGGAAGATCCATGTGTGTGTGTGTGTGTGTGTGTCCTCCTCTCTCTCTGTAACAATTTCAAATAAGTAAATCTTTTAAAAAATAAATAGAAAACTGCATTTCCCCAAAACAACACTGGAAATAATGGGAGGAGACAGAAATTTTCTAGTATGTTTGGCTAAAGACAAGATAAGGAGAGAAAGAAAACATAGAATTGGAATATTGAACTTTCCTCTTTTGTTGAGTATCCTTTGTGTTCCCTACAATCGAGGAACCAGTGACATGTGATGGAAATAGCTCCAACTTGGGTCCCACCCATGAAAACACTGTGTCTTTCCACCTCCCTCAAGATAAAGGCAAATACCTACTTCAACTTCCACCCTCAAAGCTCGTCTACTCTCTCTTGCTATACAAGGGTCCTTTGGCTCCCCCAGAATGTTTGCTCCTTGGAGCCTTTGTGCTTGCTGTGCTTTCTGTCTAGAAAATTGTTTCTCTAGGACCCAAAAGGTTCAGCCCTCACTCCATTTAGTTCTTCACTCAAGATTCTATGTGGCATCCCATAGAGAAATCCCACCTCTCCCTCCCTCAAGACTTCACATTATCCTACCTTGGTTAATTTCTTCCCTCTTGGCACTTTCCACCATTATTTTATTCTTTATCTCCCCAGTATGTCTCTTGATAAACACATACACACATACACATACAAACACAAACATACACATAAACACACATACCCACATACATTTATGACAGAATATTGCTGGAATATTTTTTGAAAGATTAATTTATTTATTTGAAAGGCAGAATTACAGAGGCAGAGAGAGAAAGAGAGAGAGAAAGAGAGAGAGAAGTCCTCCATCTGCTGGTTCACTCCCATCTTTGTACTTGCTAGTATATATCAACTTCTCAGTAGAGGTTTGTTATAGATACGTATGTCTTATAGATTCCAAATGTTATTCCCATTAGAAATGAAGAACATGGCTTTTAGTGAAGTATCCAGAATGCTATTTTAGAGAAGAGTCTAGCAGCTTGAATACCACCTGCTGTCCCTTTAATAAGTCTAACCCAGAACATCTAGGTTGAAAATTACAGTTTTATGTGGTGATCTGATCATCTCTCTGGGACATTCTTCAATTTGCTTTTGTTCTCACAACCCTCATTATAATGAGATACAGAAAAGTTAAGATTTTAATAACTTGCATAGTTTATGGAAATGCATAAAATAAAATATGTATAAAAATAATAGAGAAATGTACTTCAAAAAGGGTGTAAGAAAACAAAGGTCTTCAAAATACATGTTTATTTGAACTTTTCATAGAATTTAAGACTCTTGGGGCCAGCATTTTGGCATAGAAGGTAAACCTGCCACGTGCAATGCCAGCATCACATACAGGTACTGGTTTGTGGCTTAGCTGTTCCGTTTCCATCCAGCTCCCTGCTAATGGCCCAGAAAAAGCAGCAGAAGATGGCTCAAGTGTTTGGGCTTCTACCACTTGTGTGTAAGACCTGGATGAAGCTCCTGGCTCCTGGCTTCAGCTTGCCCAGCCCTGGCAGTTGTGGCCATCTGGAGAGTGAAACAGCAGATAGAAGATTCTCTCTCTCTCTCCCCCTCCCTTCGTCCCTCTCTTTCTCTCTCTCTTTTTCTGTATGTATGTGTTTCCCTCTTTCTCTCTCTCTCTCTGTAACTCTTTCAAATAAATACATAAATCTTTAATAAAAAGAATTTAAGACTGTCAAATATTGCTCATTTTCAATAACATTAATCTCAAATTCTAATCTCTTCTCTACCCATACACTTCTACATAGTAACCAATGATTCTTTTTATAATATCTTTACACAAAATCTTCAAACCATTTGTTCAGATGACTGATCTCACCAAAGTGGGTGAAGGGCATTAATAGACATTTGAAAATCCTTGTAAATCCATCATTCTGAAAGACAGCACAGTGCCTATGGTGACTCCAAAGGGAGCGAAATGAAATATGCCATCAACTCTCCAGAGGTTAATCGATCATATTTCTGGTGCTACTTGGTTTGACATAACCAAATTTGCACTGAAAATCAAGTCATCTATCTTTGTTCTGGTCACCTTAAAAAAATTTAATCCTATTTGACCTTTCCTGAGGTGCAGTCAAAGAAAAACAGATTATTTTTGGCGGGGAGGGGAGCACCCCCTTTTATCTATCTTACAGTCGCCTAAGCAATTCCATCTCTGCTGTAATTCAAGAGCCCTGAACGGCCCCTGACATTCTGTTCACCGACTTTTCGGCCCCCAAAGTCAAGATGATCAGGAAATATTTGTTTTATTTTGAGATGATAAAGGAAATTTATTTGAAAGACTATTAAAGAGAGAGAAATCAAGAGATAGAGAGTAGCATGATGTTCTGATTCACCAGATGACTGAAACAGAAATAAATGTAGAGAAATCATTAGGTTCCCACAATCAACCACTTTTCTGAGGAAACCTATTACCACAGCCTGACTTTCCCTGTGGCCTCCAGAAGGCAGACCAAGCCGTCTGCTTTGATTTGTTTTTATTAACTTAATTTAGAACTTACGGGAGGGATGCTACGTTTTGTACATACGGGCTTTCTTCCCAGAAACACACAGCTCGTATTTGAAGTTGTATTTCAACGACTGCTTACAAAAGAATTTTTCTTTCTCCCCTCTCTCTCCCTCTCTTGAATACACTCTTGTTCTCATTCCCTCTCTCTTTCATCAAATATGGTTCTCTGTATTCTTTGTTGAATGTTTAAAGCCGCTAATTCTCATCATTATCCTGGAGCATCCTTGGATAGAAGAGAACCTCTTCCCTGGGAAGAAAAGCAGCCCTCACCTCTGAAGATAATAAGTGAATTTGATCTCTTTAAAGCTAGGCTAAGTTTCTGCAGCAGCTATTCAAGGGGAAGGCAAGACACACTGACAATAAAGACACGTGTATTCATTCATTGGGGTGACCGAATGACAACAAAGCAGATGAGCCTATAAGAAAAAGCCATTTGAATGTGATAGTTGAAAATCTCTTGTATTATCTTTAGGGATATCAGGTTCATCATACATGTGATGTGTGAGTGGATAGTGTAAAAAAGTTATCCTTTTTAATATTTGTTTCTCACACTTGGTTCTTCTTATGTGTGTGTGTATGTGTATGTAAGCTAAATTAAGCTCTTGTTCTGTTAACAGAAAGGTGGGTAGATGTGGTTAGAATTTTCTTTTTCCTGTCACACTTTCTAAGGATTATTTTTAAGAAATGGTATCTATTTATGTCATGACTGATAAGTATTTCCTTAAGTATTCACTGATATTTCAAAATTTAAGACTTATGCTTAATTAAGAAAAGGATGAGAGATCCAATTCAATCAACCCCATTTCTGTTCTAATATATGAGACTTCGGTGGCTAGTGGATTCCCTCATATAAGCCCTACTTCACAGTGTAATTGCTTTGATGATCTGTGGAGAGAGGTAGCACAAATAAATGCTGGAGATCTATAATCCAAGCAAAACTCACTTTAGAAAACCCAGTCTTGTATGTAGTCAGTGAAGCGTGGGATATGATTTTTAGTAGCAAACTCTGCGCTAGAACTCTAGGAGCCTCTTGATCATTACCCTTACCTTGAACCATTTAAGAATATAATCACATTGTATACATATATATGCTATATTACATATATTTTAATAGCAATAATATATGTGTTATTTGGCTAACAATAAAAATATTGTATTAATCTTATACTAGGTGAGATTCATCCATAGGGCAAACACTGATCATGCACAAGTAAGAATAATGCTAATATTTGTTTACAAACTTTAAGCACCTTCCATGTGCCAGGCACAGTGATAAGTACTTGGTCTGCTTTAACTCATTCACCTTAATGACAAATCTTCACTATTTCACTCATTTTCTAGTTAAGGAAATGAAGGCACAGAGGGTTTTAAGTAAGTTTTTCAAGGTACTATATGAAGAGATCTATACACTTAACACTAGTGTAATTTGAGGGGACTTCAAAAGTTCTTGAAAGAATGGAATTAAAAAATAAAAGTAAAAAATATAAACTTTATGTTTCAACATAAACTCCATCAAGCTTACGGCACTGAAATAGTTAATTAAGGAGTAATAAGGTATAGATTGACAGAAGTAAGAAATTCTGGGTTTATATTGCACAGTAGTATGACTATGGATAATGTACTGTTTATTTCTCTATTAAAAGAACTAGAAGATATCATTTTTGATGTTTCCACTATAAAAACTGTTGAATATTTGAAGAGATAAATATATCTATGCTGGTTGGATATTACACAAGGTATATGCTGTATCAAAATGTCACAGAGTACTCCCAAATCAGTACAATTTTTATATGTCTGCAAATTTTTTAACAATAAATAACATTCTTATTTTAGGACACTTTTGTTAGCAATCACACAGTCATTTACTCCATTTTCAAAAAACTGAGGGTCCTGAATTTAACTAGGTCAATGAAGTCTACATTTTAGTAACTGAAGAAAAATAGATGTCTTTAGAGGTTTTCAAGGATTAGGGAACAAGAAGAAGTTAGAAGCAGCCAAATCAGTTCTGTAAAGTGGATGCTTAATGATTGCCTATCAAAACCCTTAGAGAATGGCCCTTGTCTGATGACAAGAATAAGCAAGAACATTGCCATGATGGAAAATGACTCTCTAAACAAGCTTTTCTGTGTGTTTTTCTGCAAAAGTTTAAGCTAACTTACTCAAAACACTCTCATAATAAGCAGATGTTATCATTCTTCAGCCCTTCAAAAAGTCAACAAGCAAAATGCCTGAGCATCTCTAAAATACTGTCCTAATGATTTCTGTTCTTGAGGTTCACTTTCGCTGTGACTGGACTACTTAGTTCACTTAGTAGCCAAGGGTTTTATTGTGTTTTGTCTTCAGGATCATAATGGCAAAGCCAAGTTTCATCTCCTGTTCTAATTCTTTGAAGAAATACTTCAGGATCTTGATCCTACTTGTTTAAAATATCCATCAAATTCTTTGCTGTTGTCTGCATTTGATCATGGAACAACACTTTTGTCACCCACAGAATGGAAATATTCCTCAACCTTAATAATTCACTCAAAATTGTGTAAGCTGAATGAGTTGAAATGTCTTTGGTGCTGGTTATTATTTCTGCTACTAATCACTGGTCCTTTTAAATTAGGACATGAGCAAGATGAACTTTTTCCTTGCAACTTGATGTGGATGATCTGCTGCTGAATATTTCATTTTCAACATCATATCATCCTTTTTAAAAATTATTTATTCACTTGTAAATTGCTGGTTGCCTTTAAGCATTGTTCTGAAAAAAATATTTTGCAAATCAA